>NC_090994.1:11306666-11633333 GCF_041146395.1 Eulemur rufifrons | reverse complement strand
CAGCCCTCCAGTTTACAAAGAATTGAGTGAAAAGAACAGGAGGTGTCATGCTGGAGACCAACCGTCTCACTGCCACTCTTCAGACTTAACACAACACTAGATCCAGCACCAGGCCCAGCATCAACTTCCTAACACGCAATATGGAGTCAAAGATCCACATTCCAAAGAAACTGTCCGCATTTGACTCAGGTACAAACACACAAGTACTTTTAAATATAAAAAAACATTTCTATTTTTATACATATTTACATAAGAAATATATGTACATACATGATATATATCCCTGCACTCTATGATCATCTACTATACACGCTTCCCATCTTATTAACAGCAGGCACAAACTGTGCTGAGCCGAACATACTCTTATGTCTAACACTTAAATATCTGTCAATTCCTGAAACACTCTGCTCCAGGCTGCCCACTGCTTTCTAGTAATCTCCGACTTGAAGGATGCACATCACTATGAGCCACGATCGCCTTAAAGTATTTCTCACATCCTCTATTTCAGTTCCTAACATGGGAACTGGTTGGGCACCCTAATGATAACCAAATCCTTCCCCATCCAGAGTTATTAGAGCCAAACGATAAAGTCTCCAGTGGCAACAGTTCCAACGGAGTAACATGCATAATAGTTTCCATAATGGAATGGTATCTACAATATCCAACTTCTGGTCCTGACTTGGCCCCTGCTGTCAACCTCACCTACGTGTGGTGAGTGGGTCTGAATGTCAGGTATGGAAATAGTATGTATGTGTCACAGCGGCCCCATTAACTGACTGTGGTACCCAGTCCCATTGAGGCCAGATGCAACCCCAGAATCATCCTAAACACAGTGCTGCAGGGAGCCATGACCACTCGCCAACAACTGGTCTGTAGAGTCAAGGTGTACAATTCCACATGTGGTCACCCAGGTCTCGGCCAACTTTAATGTGTGGTTTAAAATTGTCCCTGTTACGTTGTCATCTCTCATCCTAGCTGTCCCAGTTATGCCAGAATAATAGATTCTCTGGCATCCTTATTGTCTTTTCCCCACGGCCAAAATGCGGTTCCAGTGAAATAAAAAAGAGATGATTGAGTCTAAAAGGAAAAAGAAGAGAGAGTCTCAGAAAAGTCCAAGCAGCAGCAGAAACGATTTGCCTATTAGAAAAGGGCTACTCGTTGTTCCACACTTTTATTTGCAAACATTTCATACATTGTAGCGTCTGGTTAAAATGAGCTTTTGTTTATTACATCATGTATATACACACATAGCCAACATTCTGTTCACTTTCTGGATTTTTTTGTAAATCAGTTTAACACTCCTCACTATGCCAGATCATCTGCCCACCTGGCTTAAAATCAAATAACTACTGACGTCTGTCTAAGCTTTCAAACCTCACAAGCAAGATCGCCCAACTTTGTAATAACAAGAATGTCTCACAGATACCTTCGAAACATTAAAAGAGAAAGAATGAGAACAGAACTAATAGTGGTCTGGATGGTGATACTTTCTTATTAAATAGGCCATTCAGAAGCATGGAAGTACTAACACGTGTCGTAACATCGAGCCAGCAGAATACACCGCCCGTCTCTCTTCTCCACCTCACCCATGGCACACATCACTGGTCAGACAAAAAACTTTCCCTCTGAACCTGGAAGTAGCCTGAGAAACGGTTAACACTGTACTACAGGTGATTCTTGTCAACTAACCAGTGTCGGCAGGTGTGACAATACTCCCTTGCCATTCCCGCTATGAGGGGAAAAAAAAAAAATAACAGAGTAAGATTCATCTTTCTATCAGCTTAATTGCTCAAACAACGTAAAACGCCCTCCTTCCAAATGATCAGGCACCATCCCATTACAGTGAAGGGAAAAAAAGAGGTCAGAGCCAGGATTCTGCAGATGATCTAGTCCTCCCCCTCACTGATCAGATGAGAATACTGAGGCTGAGAGCAGAGAAAGGCTGTCTGACTTCACACAAGCTAGTAGGAAAACTAGGATGAGTCCGAGTGGGGTGACCTTTTGTGTACATCGCTCCACCTCAGCCAGGGCTGGCCACCAAGGTGCAGGAAAAGAATGCTCTGTTTCTTTCTTTAGTCTCCCTCTGCTCTCCTATTTCGCAGACAGTGCAAACAGCTTTGGTTTGCATCTCTTACGTTTCCCCTCACCATCTGTCTCTCAAAAATAAACATGTTTTGGTGGCCAAAGTAGAAGGTGACCGACGTCTTTTGACTTCATATTCCTGCTAACATGGCAACATTATACACTCTCCCGAGACGACCTTCTAAATTGCATAATGATCCTCAAAGCCTCCCTTCTATTCGAGACCTACAATGTATCATTTATTTTTATCCAATCGCTCTAATGATTTGAAAAACTGGATGTGAGGTATCTGAGTCTACAAGAGCTTACGATGTTTATCCTCTATACACGAGCACATTTGGTAAAGAAACTACCGTGCAATGTTTTACACTAACATCCCAAAGGAAATCAGTATCGTAACTTCGAAATTTTTTATGCTTAAAAGCACACACACAAAGAACCCGCTAAAATTCCTAAGAAAAATTTATTGCCTTACACATATCTGGATTCTGTCATTTTCAAACTTGGCAATGTTATTTCTTTAGGATCCCAAAGTACCGAGAACCAGATGCTAATTTTACAACACACTATGCTGTCAAGAAGTTCTTAAATGAGGCCACTAACAGTATCACAAAGAAACCAGCAGATAAAGCAAGAAAGCAAAATTCCTTAAAAGGGTTCAAATGCTTAAGGCATTATGAATCAAAACGCTGATCAAAAGATTGAGTTATTTCCTAACATGATCTTTCATTATCAAAAACAGAAAAAATTTCACCTCAAAATGATTTTTTTTCACATTTTGAGGTAGTCTTTTAAAAAGTACATTTTTAGTATTTTTGTTTATAATTGAGGAAAACAATAAAAAAAGTGATGCTTCAATTTCAATACTAGGAAAGCATCTTTCTATATTCATACAACTATAAGCTACACACACAAAACCCACTAGTTATTAAACCAGAAATTAAACCATCAAACAGTCTTTGATAAAAGGATAATCTCATGTGCTAAGAACATTGACAATGCTGCAGAATTATATGCAGTAAGAGTCTCAAAACATGAAATGTACAATAAAATCGGTTCTATACAGAAAGCATTCACATGTTAAATACACATAAATACGCCCAGGAAATACATCTAACATAAATTACAAGTTACAAAAAAACAGCAATCAACAGATCCTAAATCAATTTATTCAATAAGAATTTAAGCATGCTTATAAAAGAAAAGAATCAAACCAGAAATCGACGACCTACTTTTTTTCCCAGTAAACGTGGCTAACAAAGGAATTATACAAAGGCTGTAGGATCCCACGACCAGCAGTGTCAATAAGGTAGCATCATAGTGCCTCTCTGAACCAGCCGGTGGGGTGAGTGTAGAATTGATAAAGATTTTTGAAGAAATATCAGTTTCTGTACAACTGCGAAATCCTCCTGGTACAGTCATTTAAAAGGATCAAAGCTAGCTTAAGCAGGAAAAACTACAGCCATGTTCACACTCGTATCCCTCATGCTTGCTCTTAGTGAATTAGAATGGAGGGAAAAAAAAAAAAAATCCGTAAGCTCCAAGGCACTACACAAAACAGATTAAACCAGCTAGCAAATCAAACTAAGAAAGAGACTCATTGATTTGAATGCTTAATCTGCAACGGGGACACATCGCCACTAGACAGGCTCTGTGGGTGTACGGTAAACCCTTTTGTTGAAAGACAAAAAGGAATGGACAAAAGCATTTTACAACCTCCTTAGGAGTGTCAGACACGGTACTGAATCGGTGGCCAAGTCAACATGGCTGTCGAAGGAAACTGTGCGTCTACGGCACTACAGACTGTGTCTGCTTCAAGTGCCACAAATGCCATCGCTACAACAGTTTCCAGAGCATGCTGGTGATTCTGTTTTGGCAGTTTGTTTTTCAAACCGCATTGCATCATGCAGAGCGCCAGAGTGAAATGATCTTAAAATAATACAAGTGTGAATTACTCTTTCAAATTCACAGAGAAATCTGGTACATGCAAACCCTTCTGATTTCGTGCCACAACTTTAAAATTCAAACAATAAGCAGAGAGTAATCCTGCTTAGTTTTCAGGAACATATCCCAGTATTCCTGAAGTGCCAGCCTGTAGCTACTTTCGACCACATGAGACCAGCTACCGCTGCTGAGTGACCCATTGGAAACGTGCTCATTAATTCAGTCATTAATTCAAAGCCTTATCCTCCACAGGCACACTCCCAACTCTGGCACATACTTGCTGTGTGACTTTGGACCAGTGACAACATCTCTGAGCTTTAATCGCTTCATATATAAAATCAACAGAAGTTATTTGAGAGAAAAAGAAATGCAATAAGGTTTGGCAACCCTATAATACTACTGTACACCTAGAGGGTTCAGTGACCATGATTCCACTTGGTCCCCATCCCCTCACCAAAAAGAAGAAATTGATCTGTCCTTGAAGCAGAGAGGATCAATTCTCTGCTCCTCTCCACACCCTTGTATCTTGTTTTATCTGGTATCACCCATGGAAATATCTCCTTTCTCCTCACCCGTTTTTAAAGTAAGGACCATTTCTTTTCTATCCTGGTCCCTCACGGCACCTATCGTGGTGTCTGTGCACAGCAGGTGCTCCAAAATTATTTAAATTCATTAATTTATGAATTATTTCATGGGGAAATATAGGAAAGAAATGAGAAAACAAGTACTAAGTCCAAATACATCTTTTGAATGAAAGGAGTCGCCCAATGAATTCACTCATTTTAAACCCACAAAACAGAATTTACATTAATTAAAACCTTTAAAAAATATTCCGACTTTTTAGAATTAGGTTTTAAGTTATATTAGTCATTTTACACTGAATCTAGCATCCAAAGTAAAATATTACAAACATATAAGAGATAGTCTTTTATAAAGCAAATGAAACTGAAGTCATCTTTTTTTCTGATTCTAGTCGGGTAACAGATCCCCTAGGTTGCTATTCTTTCCTTAAACAAGCCCCCAAACACCATTACTTCAAACGATGCACTTTAGAATCCTTCATGCAAAAATAAACCTCCGACACATAATTTTAGTGTTTCACAGCACATTCATCAAAAGATAATGTTTTTCAAAGAATTTGTTTTTCCTGTCAAATTTTCAGAGCAATTCCAAGGAAGCAGTATGCATATTTTCCCAAAATCGCAGAAGAAAAATTACACTAAATTATTTGTACACCATTAGTTTTTCTTATAACTGCTGTTTCAACAGAGCTTGACATGAGGCTGACTTACAATTATTGCTGTAAGCGCTCAGGTCGCTGTGGGTGCTGCCGACGGAGGGGGTGCTTCCTGTCCTCCGCAGAGCAGGACTTTTCAAAGAGGCTTTGGATTTAGGAAGTGGTCTCGGCAAATTCACCCAGGACGGCTGTATAGTTTTCAAGGATGCAGGTTTTCCTTGGGGGTTTAAAAAAAAAAAAAAAAAAAAAAAGTTTCCATTGCTATTCATCTTGAAAGCTGGCACTTTAAGCTTGTAAACTCAAACTTTGGCACTACCACTGGAGTCAAAATACAGAATGCATATTCAGAATCATGTAACTTCAGATGAAAGTCGAAAGCTTCACACACAGTTATTTCTGATAACTGAGAGGCAAAAGAGCAGAGATGAGGGAGCGATTAGGATATAAGAAGTGTGGCTGTAACCCTGTAACCTAAAGTAATTAACTCACAAATCTAAGCCAGATCAGAAAAATCATGTGAGAAAGAAGCTCGTGGCAAAGCTGAAATCAAACAACAAATTAATATGACCCCCCCAAAACTGTTGATTAAAAAAATAAAAAATTAGTCCATGTACAAACCCAGGCTACCATATAGAAAGTAAATAAGTGAAAATTTAAAAAACACCACATCAGGAAGAAAAATTCAATTCGGTAAGACAAATTTCATTTGAAAAATGCCTAATGCCTAACACCAGGTGGTGCTATATTAATATTCTTTTTTCATCTCATCTTTTCCTCTTTACTCCCCACAGTTTATTTTGCCAAACTTAAATGGTCTTCAGACTTCTAATTCTTTCTTGCAGCAAAAGTGTTTCCACTTATCAGTGAAATACACACGCTCCCTTCCCATCCTCTGACCCGTCTGGAACCACACTAGCCTGATGCTCATACCTGCCACCCTGGCAAATAAGGGGCATTTGCCAAGTTCAATCCTATGCTCACTACTCCTCACATTCATTCTCTTGGAGAGTCTATTTTATTTACTTTAACCACACAGATGAATCCCACATTCTCACTTGTGGCTTCGTCTTCCTTCTGACTTCCAATGCCACTCAAAGTTTTAAGTTCCTTGTTGAGTGTTTCAACTTCGACTGATGCTCTCCTACCTACTGATGCTAAGTAGAGCCCCATTTCTTTTCTTTTTTTCCAGCCTCAAAACAGTGGAATCATCTTTTCTTCCCGTATCCTCACACAATCTAGCACCAGGTCCTTCAATGCTACCAGTGCCACATAATTAAAGAATATCAAGAGTTGAAAAAAGACTTTTGATGAAAATAATACTGTCCCATATGACTAAGGACACGATAGGGAGTCAAGTAATGTTGCTGGAAAGCAATGCTCATGGCTTTGTCCCAGCAATTTGACTTATAAAAATTTCATCTTAATAGACAAAAATGGGGCTGGGCATAGTAGCTCACGCCTGTAATCCCGGCACTTTGGGAGGCCGAGGCTGGAAGATTGCTTGAGGCCAGCAGTTCGAGACCAGCCTGGGCAACATAGTGAGACCTCATCTCTACAAAAAATTTTAAAAATCAGCCAGGTTGTGGTGGTGCAGGCTTGTAGTTCCAGCTACTCAGGGGCCTAAGGTGGGAGGATAACTTGGGCCCAGGAGTTTGAGGTTACAGTGAGCTATGATCAGGCCACTGCACTCCAGCCTGGGTGACAGCAAGACCCTGTCTCTCTCAAAAAAAAAAAAAAAAAGAAAAAGAAAAAAGAAAGAGCTCAAGTTCCTTAGGTCTGGCATTTGAAGTCACCACACTAAGGCTCTTCCCCTAGCTCCAGCCCTACTCCTGTATTGCCCTTTGACCTCAGCGTACATTCTGCCCCAATCATTCTGGTTTTCTCCCTGACACCAGGGCATACCATGTGCTATTGGACTTTATTAGACATGTCATTTCTTTTCAAAGCATTCTTCTTCCTCTCAATCCAAGTCCTACAAATCCTTATTTATGCCCCTACATCTTGCCTAAACAACTGTATTAGCCTCCTGAAGTCCTGTCCTTCCATCCCTTCCAACTCCATCATGTCGATTTCCTGAACATGAAAATCAAGGTCAGGACCCCACCTAAAATTTGGGATTCCCAATCATCTACAGGATGGTGATCTTATTTTTAAGCCTCTTAGTTAATATTTAATTTTAAAGGCATAAAAGGCAGTCCTAGGGCCGATTCCTGCCAACTTCTCCCTTACGTCATGTCCCCACCCCTCGAGCCCCACACGTGCCCACACAGTTGCTTTTCTCCAGGCTGCTTCACTCTGTCCTGTGGCTGGTGCCCATCCTTGTGACTGAGAAGGCCTCCCTGCCATCCAGTCCCCTATTTCCGCCCAGTGAATACAAAGACAGCTCATGCTTCTCTTCTAACCCTTGCTACTCATCTGCAGCTCCACCCTGCATCTACTGAAGCACCACCTGCACTTTGACATGATTGCCAGGTGACTAAAACACACAGTAAGTTTCAGAAGCACCACTGAGAATCGCCGTCTCTCTGTGCACCTCTCCTGCCAGGGCACCCTCATCTGTGTACCACGGGCTACACCTTCCTTTCCGCTCATGCCACACTTGCTACTGTCACAGCATCTGCTTCCGTGTGTCTCCTGGACTAGTCTCTAGGGTCCCTGCAAACAGGAAAAGCTCTGGATTCAACTCTGTCCCTTAGGAAATGGCGAGTATCTGGCATGGAGTACAACTTAGTAAACGTTTGCTGAATGGATTAATTTTTCTTTTAATGCCAAGAGTAAATGACAAATTTTTATGTCTTTTCTCATCTACAGTGAAGCATTAAGCACTAACTAACCCATTTTCACAAGCTTGTCTCTTCCATCTATTAACTACATAAAGAGAGACGTTTTTCTTTATATCCTTTGCAAGAATTAGAGAATATTAGATAGCAATAACTTTTTATTTATATTTAGCCACCCATTTTACTTGCTTTAGGGGGTCGGTGAAACAGATTTTGAGAGTATCAATCTACCAAATTGCAGCCCCTGCAGCAGAAACATTCCAATGAGTCATCGGCATCAGACATCATGAGCAAGGTTGGGCAAGTAACAGATCAAAATTACTGGGCCACAATGTCGTCAAGGCTCAGTAAGTTTTGAAAATGAGCTTATTCTTCAGAAAAACCATGTTTCCTAGCACTGTTTCTGAAAGCATCGTAGCTTTGCAGACATTTCTGAGTGTGCCTAAGAACTACTCCAGAAGCCCTGGGCCCTCTCTGATTCCAACGTATGGCCTGGACAAGCCCAAATGTCACTCCCTGACCTGCCCTATCCCATTTTCACAAGTCTCACTGTCACCTGCATCCAGCCCCACCCCTGCACCTAAGGATAACTTGTCCTCACCAAAGTTGTCCCCATTCCACCATTTCTCCTGAGTGCTGAGCATACTAAACAATGCCTCTTTCACCAAGAGATTAGCCCCTTTGATACCGAAAATAATCCTAACAGTGTGTTACCATTCCTATCCCAGTTTATAGATAAGAAAACTACTTAGGTGGTTAAATGGCTTACTTGGGTCACAGAACCAACCAGGGACAGTGAGGCCTAGAATTCAGTTGCCCATCGACCAGCCCGATGTCCCTCTACTGTGCCAAAGAATAGAAGCATTGCAGTTAAAGAAAGTAGCACTGGGCTTGGAGGCAGACAGGTTCTACCTCTTACTAGGCGGGAGCTCCTACAGTGGAATGGTAAAAATAGTGGGGACAACAAGGCAAACTGTTTCACCAACAGGCCTAATGTTTAACTTAATAATAAAGTTGACCGCAAGTAGTTATGATTCGATTTCATATAAAGAAGCAGTAAAACAGACACATCATAGGCAATATTAAAAAAAAGTAAGGCATGGCAATACTGGGCCAGTTGAGAGACTGCAAGTAACTCATGCACTAAATTCTTAAATGGTGACATCAACACAGGACTTCTCAGTCTTACAGTTCTGAAATGGTGACATTTACCAGTTCACATCACATGGTGTAACTTATCCCAGATGTTGAAGATAAAGATTTAAGATCTACTTGCAGAAATATTATTGACCTTAGTGGTACAGTTTAAGCTCATGCACTTAGCGCACAGACTTACATACAGACAACAGATTTGTTTTGATTCCGTAATTATAACCATCTTTTGCCTGGGGGAAATCTGGAAGGAATAACATTTGCACTTTGCCATAGATTGTAACACAAAGAGTCTACTGGATTTGAAGCAAATCTTCATTAATTGATTTACTAAAACCACCCCCTTGGAAAACCTGATTAAGTGTACTGTATTCGAGCCAAAATAATCAGTGAACAATGCCTTGCAAAACTAAAATTCCAGTGGAAATACTTATTAAGTGAAACAAAAAAAAGGACAATGTTAATATTATCCTATTTTATAGAAACAAGAGAGTAGAATGGTGCTTGCCAGCGGCTGATGGGGAGAGGGAAATGGGGAATTATTCAACAGGTATAAATCCAGTTACGAAAGATGAATAAGTTCTAGAGATGTGCTGTACAACATAATTCCTATTTTTAACAATACTGTATTGTGCACTTAAAAATTTGTTACAAGGCTAGACCTCATGTTAGGTGTTCTAACAAAAAAAAAAAAAAAAGAAGAAGAAGAAGAAGAAGAAACAGGACTTGGAGGGAACAGTGATAGCTATGAGAGGTGGGAAATGAATGAATGGGACCAAATTGTAAACCACAGTCACTGAGAAATGATCACACTGGGTTGAGAAAAACTCAGAATTGGGTCCAGTAGGCTAACGGTTCAAACCCAAAAATAAAATTATACAATGAAGTTGTATTTTTGCATGTCCCTGCAAAAAGAAAAAAGCATCGTATGTTTTTTAAGTTGAGACTTACTTATATACTGACAAAGTCCAGAAGGCTACACCACAATTTTACGGGATTATTATGGGGTACAGCAGAATAGGACACGGAGGAAAAGAGAAAGGGACAAGAATAAACAATTTTCCCTTCATCCTTTATTAACCCACATTACTTCTCTTTGTAAAAGGAGCATATTTTTATAAAAACTAATATTATAAAGTCAATGGGTCTAGTTTAATCAGACAAAAGACACCTAAATCAAAACAGATAAAGCAATCAAGAAAATATAAATTGGATCAATAAAGAAAGTAGTTTCTAATAATTGTTTTCATTCCCCATCATCTGTAAGCGTTAGCTATTCTTCAATCATTTTCATTTCACAGTACTAAGAAAAAATAAACAATGGAGCCAATGCCTTAATTGATGCTTATATGGCTATTATGAAAACAGTCACTTTACAACTGGAAAGTTCTTCAGGACACCATAATGGGAATGTTTCCTAGGACTGGAAATTGAAGCCAAAGAATGAACTCCTGAATGGTATGCCTTTGTTCTGACACTTATATGAAATGATTCATACTCCAGGAGAAAGTTCCCAGGGCCTTCCCGGGGTGTGCAATGCCATCTCTCGGAAGCAATTTGGCCTTCTCCCTCCCGTAAGGAAAGACCTGGGAAAGAGGGTGGGTCCCATTCTGCTCCCGAAACACCCTCAAAGCAATGAGAGCCACATAAACACCTACAATCAAATGTCTCATCTTTGAACTATCAACTAGACACAAATGAACTCAGCTTTACCATATGTTTCATGAGACATTTATTTAGCATTAAAAAAAAAACAACTTCTCATTCCATACATTTGATAATGTTTATGGGTTTTGAAGGTGAGTTTCAATTAGTTAACAAAAAAACCCACACTGACCACTATATATTACCTGTTTTAGAAGACATAGATCATCTTAATGAAAATGTGGATGATGGATTCACATCAAGGGGCTTGTTACCCAAGTATTTACTTGCTTACCTTAGTAAGGTAACTACAGGTGATCACAAAGCTCAAATGTGTGCAGTGCTAGAAACACCTGACATCTTATTGTAGAACTCACTACCGGCTGTTTTCAGTAAAAACTGTGAACTACTGGAAAAGACACTGCGTCCCATCATAGTAAGATACGTTGTCTGTAGTTTACACTGCTTAATAGGAACAGTGTCATGGGGAAGAAAAAGAAAATGAGGAGAGATGGCACCGAATTCAGGCTAAGAACTTTAGACCTTAATTGCTGGGGGCGGGTATGGCAGGAGGATGGGGCGGTAGGCAGCTTTCTTAGCATTTGCACAGAACTTGATCCCGTGTAGAACTGATGGAAGAATTTGCAATTGGGGAAGCAAGTTAGGAGGCTAGTGCACCTGCCAGGGCTAGAGGAGTGAGAATTTTAACTAGATAATGAAAAGGAGATTACTGAGGTCAGTTTGTAATTCACACCATTACAAACCATTAACTACTAGAGTTGGAAAGGGAAAATGCCAAATTAACAGGCACAGTTAAAATACAAAAGATGAGAACATGTTTACAGCTATAATTGTAACTTGGGTTCTTTAAATGCAACTACACAAAGTTACCTTTAGAATAATTATAATATCTACGGTAACTAGGAATTATTACAAAAATCAAAGTGAGTCTAAAAATGATAAAAAACAAAAAACCTAGTAAGTTATGAAAGAAATCATACATACTCAAACCATCGCTGCAGGTTCACTTCCAATGAACCCTAAAGAACCAAATTCTTCTAACTAATGTACATGTTTAAGAATTTAGCTTCAACGGTAGAGTACTATATAAATCACTTAAATAAACCTGATAGGCTGCTTACAAAATACATACTGTACAAACATCAACATCTTTCCTATGTGCCAGGAAAAAATAGAAATTCTTTAGCAACAAAAATAAGTCACACACACACTATTTCTATGAATAAATTTATCAAAAAAGCACTATTCTGATGTGAAAATTACAAAAATGAGGTAAATAAAAGATTTGGAAAAGTGTACATACATGTTACTTCTTTCCTGTATTAGTATTTTAATTGAATGCTATTTCAATCTAAACCCACATGTGATTGCTTTTAAAGGGGGATTTGGGAGAATTTTTTTTTAAACTTTAAATTACTCTAGAATTAAGATAAAAATACCTGAAACATTCTGCAGAAGAAAAATAAGACTACAACTAAACAACAAAAAACCAAACAACCCAATTAAAAATGGGCAAAGGAGCTGGGCATGGTGGCTCACGCCTGTAATCCTAGCACTCTGGGAGGCCAAGGTGGGCAGATTATTTGAGCTCAGGAGTTCCAGACCAGCCTGAGCAAGAGCGAGACCCCATCTCTACTAAAAATAGAAAGAAATTATAGGACAGCTAAAAATATATATAGAAAAATTAGCTGGGCATGGTGGCACATGCCTGTAGTCCCAATTACTCGGGAGGCTGAGGCAGGAGGATTGCTTGAGCCCAGGAGTTTGAGGCTGCTGTGAGCTACGCTGACGCATGGCACTCTAGCCCAGCCAAGACAGTGAGACTCTGTCTCAGAAAAATCAGCTAGGCTGATGCCATGGCACTCTAGTCCGGGCAACAGAGCGAGACTCTGTCTCAAAAAAACAAAACAAAACAAAACTACTTGATGGTAGTGAGATTAAAGGTGATTTTTTTCCCCCTTCTTACTCTTCACTTAAAATATCATACTTTCAAAAAAAGCCTCCTGGAAAGGGGGCAGTGGAAACTTTATAAACTATCCAAATTGTCTGGTTAAATTCAAGATACAACACGGGTAGAATGAGGTTTGCCTTACTTGGTTGGGACAATGATCCCATGTTTTGTTCTCGACATTGACAGACATTGGCTCTGTCTCGGCCTCTTTTGACAGCCAGAACTCCACCGGATCCATGATGTCCTAATAGCCTAGCAGCCCTCCTCTGCATTTCCATGCCTCCGCACTGACACTGTGATCAACTCTACATTCTACACCCTGAGCCCTAACTGTACCCTCGTCCTACTTCCTGGTACACCAGCCAAGTACCAAAAAATACTTCAATGTGTATCCTTATTTCTGAGATCTCAGTGGGTAAAAATGAAATAGCACAAAGGATCAACACTAAACCAAGACTAGCCCTTACCTAAGTAAGGGTGTACCTCTATTATACTACAGAAATTCCTGTATTACAGAAAGAAAGAATTTAAGCAAACTTTAGTATTTGTAACCTCACCCTGTCCTGAAATCCTACAGCTCTGTTTTTTTCAGTATTGTAAGGACAAATGTGATGAGCAAAGAACTAATAATCTCCCCTGTTTGGCCAATACCCTGAGGGCAAAAACCATGTCTACTCATCCCACATGACTTGTATAGCATACGCCTTCAAACTGTCTCTTAAGTAAATGAATTATCTCCCCGAACACAGAATTTCAGTAGCACTCTACATTTATATATTGCAAAATGTGATTTCAGTATTCCACATTCTTGAGTTAGCCAAGGCAATATTATACCAGCAAGGTCTAAGAAACTGTGCTCTGTTTAACCATCTTCATTTGCTTACAAGCAAGGGTAGGCTCACAAGACAAAGTCACAGCCATACAGGTGAGTCACAACAAAAACACAGCAAGTCTTAAGAGGGTGGCAATGTGACAGAGAAACAAGAACATCCCACAAAGCAAGGTTCTCGTGATGACTTGAAATGCACAGGAGCGCGGTGTTCACGGCGAAACCGTCAGTACCTGCCCCTGCAAGTAGGCTCACAGATGTCTGCTGCTTCAGGTGCGGATTAAACAGAAATAGCTTCCTTAGTCACAGGCCTGGGAACACGTGTCCCACAAGAGAACACTGAAAATTCAGAGTGGAATAAAGCAAAGATTTAGAGGTGTTGCAGCCTTTCCCCAATTACCATGCACAGAAGATGAACTGGGGTCTTCATACGTTCATCAGCGAACTTTTTTATTCATGCCGGGAATTCCTAACAAGAACAGAAGGAGGGGCGCACGAGCCTCCTGGCTCCCCAGAAGTCCAGGTTCACGAGCAGAGCTCCTTTGAGCAGTGAGATCATCAAGACCTCAAAACTGAACACCATCTTAAGCTCATCTCCTTTTCTGAGGTTACAAAAATGAGTGAGTCAATAAAATCTGCACAGGCTCACTTGGAAGGAATCACCTAACCTCATAAAAGTGAGTTGGAATGTATGACAGAGGAAGCTGTCCAGCCCATGTACCCACAGCTGCTCTCCTGAATCCTCACTCCTGAACCTCCAGATGTTTCTACATCCACACACTTCTGCACTCCCCTCTTCGTTCCAAAGATACACTGAGTCTTCCATCACCTGGTTGGCATGGTTACCCCATCCCACATATCTTTATCAGCTCTTTCCCCACAGGCTTCCTTGGCCTCTGCACACTTTCACTGTATTAAACCTCAAACATGCACACACCCCTTTGAGGAGCTTCCAGGTCTTTGGTCTCTTCAAATGTAACATGCCCCAAGCTAAACACACCATTCTCCTCCCCAAAACCTCTTCTTGCTACTCTGTTCCCTAGTTCACTTTACGGCCCCATCCTCTGTCCAGGTATCCGAACAGGACACCTGGGGAGACACACGGGACTAGTCACCACACCAGAGCTGGTCAGACACTCTGTCTCTAAAATGTTTTAAATACGTGCTCCACTTTCTACTCCCCAAAACTCGTAGGACCCTTAAAGTCTGTGCCTAGACTGTTTGAACTAATCTGCCTCAACCTTCTACTGACCCTGACACACGTTCACTCAAGGCACGCTGACCCCAGCCTTGACATTCCTCAAATGCACCGCATGGCTTCAGAACTCAACATCTGCACCTTGGGAAGGCTAGCAACCTTCTCCGCTGACAAACACCCGTAGGCACATTCCAAGACCAGTTCAAAGGTCACCATCCTCCTCCAGTCTCCCTTACGACGAACAAGTCTCCATTCCAATCGAGCCGAACAACATTTTTAAACACCTGTTGTGGAATAGGTACACACGCAGTGCTGGGCACTGCAAAATATAAAAATAATGAAGACCTGGAGTCCTGGATTCCATGGGTCTCCCAGTGTATCAGGAGACAGATATGTAAGAAAACAATTACCGTGCAACATAGTAAATGCAAAGTGTCACCGAGGCCAGGCCAGCTGCTCCGGGATGTGAAGAAGTTAGAGCTTGTATTGTAACGATTTGCTTCCACACCCTTTCCCCCCATCACCTTCCAACTAGTGAGCTCCTTAAGTGGGCATATTTGCTCCGTCATGTTCAGATTCTCAGAAGCTAGGCAGCTTCCCAGCACACCGCAGGTGCTCTAAATACTTCTTGAAAGGATAAGTAAGAGAGACTGCATCGTGACATATTAAGCAGACTTCATGAGTCATCGCATAAAGCAGTCTATTCCAGAATTACTGCTAAGTGAGAAGTGTGTGAAATGCCTGGAAAAGATCAAGGATTTACAGTGATGACGTTAGCGAGGAAGAGGAGAGAAGACGTTTGTCTGCTAGGTACCTACATGGCCCTCTTAGGTCTGGCCTCATCTCCTCCTCCCACGGCGTCCTCCCCAGCCCCGACCACGCGACCACACACCATGGGCAGCTCACTACTCCTCCAGCTCCCCACGCAGCGCCGCACCTCGGTGGCTTTGCACGGGCTGTGCCCTTTGCCCGGAAAGCCCTCCTACCTGACACCCGGGTCTCCCACCTCTCCCTCTAGTGTTTGCTACAATGTCACCCTCTCTTTTGACCACTCTGTTTAAAACTCTAACTCCCTTCACAGCTTTATTTCTCTCCTCAGCTCTTATCATCACCTTAACATGAGAAAATTTCACTTAGTTTATCTTCTGACTCCCATTATTAGGATTTAAGGTCCCCAAGGGCAGGAATTGTCCCTTTTGTGCACTTTTGTCATTCCTAGCGCTTAGAACAGTTCCTCACCCCTACAAAGGTACCAGCAACTGTTAACACAGGCATCCTCTGATGAAGAGTTTATTCATGCCGTGGAGGAAGGACTGAGTGTCAAGGCCACCGCATGCATGTGACGGGCGAGTGAGCGCACAGGGTCTGGGCCAGGCTGCCTGGCCACCTCCCGTCTCCAACGCTCATGCGCTGTGTAACTGCGGGCGAGTTACTGAAGCTTTCCAAGCCTCAGCTTTCTCCTCTGTAGAATGGGGATAATCATAGCATCTAGACCTCAGGAGCTGTGAGAATTAAATGAGATTATGCATTTAAGAGAGCTTAGCACAGTGCTTCAGCACATCGCATGCACCCAAAACATGCTAGCTACTGCCACTATTTTTATGGAAAGAAATCCTGAGACGCATGATTTAAAAAGCTTTCTAATTACATATAGATATAGAAACTTCTGGTTTTTAATCATTCACTTACATTAATATCTCATAATGTTGCTTACTGCCTCTCTCAAAGTCTCACCTAAAAAAGGCTTAAAGGATATAAAAATAATTTGAAAAAGCCTGTAAGTTCCCCTTAATAAACAAATGAAAAACTCAGTTTACACAAACCAAGAAGGAAACAACTGAGCAAGAAAGAAGAGAAAGCCATCATGATGGGCAAGCCGTTGCAAGTCTCGGATGTACTACTATGTCGAAAGGAATTTACTTTATTAACCCACAATAACCTGAATTAAAACAAAGGTTTGCCCTTTTGAAATGTTACCTCGCTTTCTCTAAAGACAACTAAAAAACCATCTCTTTCACAAAGCCTTTCTTCACCAGACCCAGCCCTGGATGTTCTTCACGTAGGGGGCCTTTTCCACACCCCTTCCACATCCTTTCATGGGGCCCTGGGGTTGCAGTATGAACACATATTCGCCCTCCTCGGGGAGGCTGAAGGATCCGCAGGGCAGGGAGGTGTTCTGTGCTCCTTCTGTTATCCTATCTGGCTCGGGCTGCCCACTGAAAGGGCAACTGCTTGTTTGCCCAGAGGAACACATCCATTTATCATCTAAAACCTGGTAAGCACTGCTACTGCCTCCAGAAGAGGGGGACAGCCGGTCTCTGCAGATGCCAGAGTCAATCATCGAGTACTTACTGAGCAGTTACTTATTCAACAGCGTTAGTTTTCAAAAACCACATAAAATCAGTTATATCACAGTAAGTTGATATTGAGCTTAAAGTCAAGGGCCTAAAAGAAGAGTGTCAGTTCCTAAACCACTCAGCTGAGCACGAGAATGTTAATTTTCTCAAAACTCATGGTCATGGCCAGGCATGGTGGCTCACGCCTGTAATCCCAGCACTCTGGGAGGCCGAGGTGGGAGGATTGCTTGAGGTCAGGAGTTCAAGACCAGCCTCAGCAAGAGCGCAACCCCAACTCTACTAAAAACAGAAAAAATTTGCCGGGCATGGTGGTGCACCCCTATAGTCCCAGCTACTCAGGAGGCTGAGGCAGGAGGATTGCTCGAGCCCAGGAGTTTGAGGTTGCTGTGAGCTAGGCTGACGCCATGGCACTCTAGCCCAAGCAACAGAACGAGACTCTGTCTCAAAAAAAAAAAAAGAAAAAAAAACCCTCATGGTCATACCAATAGCATTTCTTAGAGATTAATAAAGTGAGGGTTATGGGCATGGACTCCAGAGTCCTAAAGACTGGTCTGAAGGCCACCTTTGCCCCTCTATAGGTGCATAACTTTGGACAAGTTATTTAACTTTTTCTGTGAGGGTTTCCTCATCTACATAATGGGTGTAAGCCTCAAAGTTACTATGAGGATTAAATGAATGTATAGGAGAAATTATTAAAATAGAGCCTGGAAGTTGGTATGCATTGAAGAGTGTGAGCTACTATCATTCGTGCTATAATAAATATTATTGGAAGTAACTTTCATCACTATCTCACCTTATTTGAGTGCAATAAAAAAATACACACTCCTAAGAAACAAAGGTATTTTAGATTTGGTTTGTTATAATCGCTTATAATCAGGTTGCATATAACTTTCCACATTTTGACAAGTAAAATGAACAGCTCCATTGGGTTTTATACTATTCTTTCTCATACTCATTTTAAAGCTTCAAGAAAACGGCTATTTCAACTCTAGGTCTGGTTTTCTACTTAGCTTTCTGAAAGGATTTATTGAAAACCCCAAACTGGCTGGAACATTCCTGTCGCTTACCTTTCAGGAGAGTAACTTTGTATGAGTCCAGTGGGTATCCATTTGGTTTCAGTTTTCTAATACACAAACACTTCATTGTACAATAAATGGCAACAAGCTTGCAATGATCTAAAGGCACATTGTTCTTGCTCCTTGATTTTTCTGTTCTACTTTTAACCCTGTGGCGATTAAGTTTCTTGTCCCCCACAACAAACACCTCTCAATTTATTGTGAACATCCAAACAAGTCAGTTGCTATTAATTTTTTTTTTTTTTTAAACAGAACACAGTATAAGCAAGTTAGTCTTCTTAGTCTGCTCAAGCTTCCATAACAAATACCAGATGAGACAGCTTAAACAGAAAATATTTTTGCGCAGTTCTGGAGGCTGGGAAGTCCAAGATCAAAGTGATAGCTAAAGTGCTTCCTAGTGAGAGCCCTCCTCCTGGCTTGCGGACATTCTCACTGTGTCTCAGTGGCAGAGAGAGAGCTCTGATGTCTCCTTCCTCTTCTCATAAGGGCACCAAACCTATAGGAGTAGGGTCCCACCCTTATGACCTCATGTAACCTTTATCATCTTCCCACAGGCCCTATCTCCAATTACCGTCACAGTGGGGTTAGGGCTTTAACATATGAATCTAGGAGGACACAAACATTCAGTCCATAAAAGTCTTCTAACCATTCAACTATAAAACTCAAGTTCAAATCCATGATGTTTCTGGTTGCATGACAATTTTTTCCATTCATATATGGAAAACCGCCAGGTAAAATATAGTTTTTAACTCAAGACTGAAAAAATCTGAATGAATAACTCAGTTATCAAGCTCCGTGACACAAGGTAATTAAGGCTCAAAAACCTTCCCTGTCTTTTGATTAAGACTAAACAGATCAACTTTTCTAAGACATGACAGTATGTAACACATAGTGAAAGTACTCCAACAAATGCTTCACTGTTTAGTGGGACTGATGGCCTACATAAAGGAACTCTATCTTTTAAAATGTACGCTGGTTTTGGCCTGATTTCTTAAAAGTATGTGCACTTAGGTTTTCTGGAGATTCAAGCACCATGTGGAATCTAGATTCAGCCCAGTAGTAGCCATTGCTCACTCAGAAAGTTAGGTGAGTTCCAAACTGTCCCCAGAAAGGTAAGGACTGCAAAGGCTCACAGGGCCCGATGTGAAAGAGTGAAGTCCAGGGAGGGGACATGACTTGCTCAGGCAGCTCACTGGTACCAGAAGGTGCTAAAACACAGGGCTTCTGACGACAGGCCAGGGTGCCAGAGGCCACGCTCCAATGCCACCAAGCCAAGGTGCTGCTCACATCCAAGGAGATGGGTACTCCCCATCCTCTGGCAAACACCATGAGCCTCATTGGGCAGCAATGGTAAGAACCAGAGCTCTGATCTCCCTCATGCCTCGACCTCCCCAACTGTGGCAATACCCAAAATAAAAACCACTATTTTTCCCCATGTCTTTCAGCTTCTCTTTGCTTTTTCTCCCAAATGACAGACACTCCAAGCTGATGAATTCCTCTTTCCCACTTAGCTGCCCTGGGGATGGAAATGGCAACCATGCTACACATCCCATTCCTTCCACACACACCTCTTCCCGGGCCTGCTTCCCAAAACCACAGGCCGTGGGCTAGGCTTGAGTCTAAATAAACAGCCCTTGAAACCCTTCTGTGTGTTATAGGCTTCTCACACTAGACCCTTCATGACAGGGTTGGAAAATAAAAACCTAAAAGTAACTAAATTGTAGAGTGGTAGAGAGAGTTTCTGGGATCTGGCTGGTTTTGTTAGTTTCTATAAAAACATTCTCACCACAGGAAAAAAAAAATTCTCACCTGTGTGGACACATAACTCCGGAGGCACATTTTTCCAGACCACTGAAAAGTAGTCACTATTTTTACAAGGGAACTTCTAAATCGATCCGACATGGCTTTAATTTGCTCAAGGCTATACCCACAGAAATAAAGGGTGTTCCCTGCAGAGTGTTCTCAGTCAACTGGAATGGCTGGCAGGCTTTTGTCTTATTCTTTATGAAACTGGGACTGGCTCTTCCATTTCCTGCTCTGATTTGTAACACAAAGAAATCTGTACATCTGCCAAATTTAGTATCACACTTAACAGCTATTCTTGAAGCTCACAAGTTTCATCAGCCTCACCTGACTTTAAAACTACAACTTCTAAAATACAAGCCAACACTAATAAAAGTTCACATTAGAAAAGTTTAACTTTTTAGTCATCTTCATATCCCTGTAAATTTGTATCTTTCAGTAAAAATGCAGAAAAAAAACCTCATCTCTTCACATGTGGTGAGCGCACATTATGAATCTACTAAAACTTGAGTATTGTTAAGCACTTAACCATTTATAAAAAATTTTTAAATAAAATGATTCATATGTACAACTACTGAATTGCATATTTATGTATGCCTACTTCTGAATCGCTTATAACTTGGTTTATGCTCATGTATGTCACCCCAACTAGCCTTTGCATTGTTCAACGAGAAGGGACGTGTCTTTTTCTCCCTTCTTGGCTCAGGATGCTGGTCCACAGAAGGCTAAATGCTTTAGTGACAGAATGTGTTAGTCCTATAACCAAAACTGTCTTTCTAATTTCACTTTCAGATAATTCATCAACTGCTATAAGCACAGTTGACAATTTTAGTCTTACCAGAAGTGGTCACACGCCGGATCCTCTGCGGAGATAAAGCTCGATCAGAATTGAGATTTCTGCTGTCGCTGTTCCGCCTCAAACAGGAAACAGAAGGGCCCACTTTGGCTTTTGGAGTAGGTGTTTTCCTCAAACTGCAGGAGTCAGGCGTGGATCGACGCCTACCTGAGGTGGCTGTAGTTTTTGAAGCAGCACTCTGCGAAAACAACAGTCCACATTTCAGTTCAGATCGTACTTTCTCCTCACCATTTCCTTGCAGTGGTAGTTACGTGAAAGAAACAATTTCTGTTTAAGAGGATGTACCAGATGAGTACAGTTGTCCCTTCGTATCATAGGGGAGTCGTTCCAGGACTCCCAGAATACCAAAATCCATGCATGCTGAAGTTCTTGATGGAAGATGGCATCCTATTTACACATGACCCACACACGTCCTCTTCTATACTGTAAATTATCTCTGGATCTCCTACACCTAATACAACGCCTACACATCACTTCATTCGTGTGGATTCAACATGGTAGCCCGCACACAGCAAATTCAAGTTTTACTTTTTGCAACTCTGTGTAATTTTTTTTCCTGAATATTTTCAATCCAAGTTTGGCTGAATCCATAAAACCCATGGATATGGAGGGCTGACTGTATCTAATTTTCACTTCTACTATGAATCAGTTAAAACTCTTCACAGTTTTCTCTTCAACCATGATCTGCCTTTGTACCCACCAGTGAGGCTGTGTTCTCAAGGTCACTGGTGCTACGAATTCAAGCTACAGTTTTCAGTCCTTTCCCTGAGCACCTTCCCTATGGAATCCAACGCTGACAACGCCATGTTTTAGTTTCCTGACAGAGCCTGCTCTTGGTTTTCCTTCTACCTGTCTGGTTATCCCTTCTCTGGGTCCTGTTCTTTAGTTACCTTTAAATGCTAGTCTTCACAAGGGTCTAAACTTGACCCTGTTCTCTTTTCTTACCGTGTACTCTCCCTATAAGGTCTCATCTGCCATTTCAACTGTCACCTAGGCACTGGTGCACCCAAAATCCACATGGATTCTTAACCTCCCCACTCAGCATCATTCAGGCACCTCTATTTAACAATAATAATATTATTGTTGGTTTTTACTGATGTGGCCCTTCCGCTATGCAAAATACCATTCCAAATTCTAAATACATATATCAAGTCATTGAATCCTCAACAATCCTATGAGGTTGATATATTTATCATACCCCATTTTCCAGAAGAAGAACATGAAGCACTTCCTTAAATTAAACTTACTTTACCCATCCATCTCAAAACTTCTCTCTTCCCACATTCGCAACACACCCAGGAGCCCAAGTTAGACAACAAAGGCTACTTCTGGGTGTTGTTTTCTTACCTCCTCTGCCCCTCTTTGTCACCTGCCTGCATGTAAGCCACATCCTTTCTCACCAGGATTACTGAAACCACGTCCTCAGGATCCTTCTGGTCTCCCCAGCTTCTAGCTCATCTTCTACGCCCCTGCTAGAGCCTCTCTCCAAAACTCAGATAGGATTGGACGGCTTCCCTCCGCCTCCCAGATGAAGTCAAATCTCCTTAACAAGGCACAGCAAGCCCTTCCCGATGGGGCAGCCCCCGCCACTCTTCAGCTTTTCCCTCAATCCCCACAGTTCTACACTCCCAGCTCCTGCCATACCCACTACTGGGAGTCCCCTAAAAAAAGAGTATCTTCCTGTCTGTCTTCCTCTTTGTACATGGCATTCCCTCTACCCAGAATACTTGCCCTGCAAGTTGCAGCAAGTGACTAACATGACATCTCCCCTGGAAAACCTCATTGCCACCACCCTACTCCCCCTCCTGCAGTACAGCAGGCCATTCATATTCCCAACTTAGTATTTTACGTACCCTGCTGGTTTACTTCCTAACATTACCCACCGCACTAGGCAATACATTTGGCCAGGGGCTGTATCTTCCCTCCCTATATCCTAACAATCATCACCATATATATATGGAGGGGAGTGGTGGGGAGGGAGGGAACACAGTAGGTGCCCAGTCAATGTTCCCATCCTACATAAAAGGGAGGCTGAACCTTACTCAAAGGATAAATTCCCACACCATTCTCCCTTTACATAAAGAAAAACTTGAGCCTCCTAGAGACTAAGTGACCTGCCGGAGGTCACTTCTCCAGTGGATGACTGGAGTTTGAAACTACTCCAGAATCCATGCTTGTGCTTCAATGTTGCACATTCCCCACTATTACCCTTCTTTCTTCATTTAATAAATCCTAAGTGTTAATTTCCAACAGAGATACATAGAGCCCTGCACTGACGGCAACTGAACTCGCACAGGAGGGGAATTCAGCGCTAACTAGGGAGGCTGATACCCTAAGAGGCAGCTGGAGGTCAGGTTTTGGCACAGGAGAACAATACAGAATTGGCCAAGAAAAGCAGGTGACTGTACACAAACTAACAAAGATCTTCTGTCTCTGGCTGAGTTAAATTAAAGCTGGCTAAGTTCATCTCCCAGAGAAAACCTTCTTTTAAAAAGTAAACCAAACTTCTCATCAACTTACAAAAGTGAAATTCTCAGCAAAGCACTTATTTTGCCTTTCAGAGCCAACATTCCACAGCATTTTGGAGCAGAAAGGGCAAAATTCA
Source organism: Eulemur rufifrons (assembly GCF_041146395.1). Taxonomy (NCBI): domain Eukaryota; kingdom Metazoa; phylum Chordata; class Mammalia; order Primates; family Lemuridae; genus Eulemur; species Eulemur rufifrons. The sequence goes on along the minus strand of NC_090994.1, from coordinate 11,609,798 downwards.
GGTCGGGGGACCTAAGTTTGAATCCCAATTTTACTAGCTACCAGCTGCGTGAGTTTCAAAGTGACCTCACCGGAGGATTAAAATGTCGATAACAATCGCCCTGTTGTTACTGGGCAGAGTAAACAACAATGTATGCAAAGCACCTGAGCCTTACTGGGAACATTAAATGGCATAATATTTATAAAGCACTTGAGCTAAGTGGTTGGTTGAGAGCAGGCCCTGAACAAATATTAATTCCTTTCCTTTTAGATAATTCCCCACTCCTTTTATCTAACACACTGTCACAAATACATGACCTCTGTCACAGGGAGCTACATTTAGCCTCCTGTATCAAATTAAAATCAAATTCCTTCTTCCAAATAAGAAACTTATGAAAGATCCAAACAAACCCAGACCATCAAACAGCAGCCTAAGGATTCAATAAACTCAAGGCCTAATTTAGGGCAAGATCAACAGAGCATGTTGAAAACTAACATCCCTCCAGCACTCTCCTTTCATAGATTCAAGGCAGTTAGAGCCTTTGGGCATCGCTAAGTTACCAACACACATTGGAGTCCCGGTGAAACATGCAGCAAATGTTCATTCATTCCGCTGTCTGCAGTAAGTGCACAGCCTGTGGCCTGCGACAGTTCGCCCAGCCCCTCCCATCTTCCTTCCTAGAGACATGTGGAAATGCATAAGAGGTGATCATGGAAGAAGAATGAGTCCTTTATATCAGCTGATGAGTAAAAGCACCAGTGCTGAGAACAGGAGACAATCCTTCAGGACTTCTAAAGTACTTCGTATCCAATTATGAATCTTAACCGCCAGATTCCTAAGATGAAAAGCAGCGCTTCTCCAGGATAAACTGGGATCGATTTCAACCTGATGATTCTGTTACCTTACTTCAATACCACATCATGAGCCTGAAAAACAGGCTTCCATCCTGCACATGAGAAATATAAGGCTAAGACTGAATGCACAAGTCAGAAAAACCATTGGTTTCAAAATTATACAACCAATTTATATTCGAATGTCATTTAAGAAAACTTTATGCTAGTTTTTCTGGTAGTCAGGGATTGATACAGAATAAAAGTTTCCCATAAATTAAGGAGGAATAAAGGTCTTGTTTCTATGTGTATCTATACACACCAAACTAAGAATGCTGATTAGAATTAATTATAATTTAATTTAGCAAAATATTAAATTATAAATGATATGAGTTTTATAAGTTTGACTTCAAGAGAACTTAAAAACAAAATCTGAGTTCGGAAACAATGGACAAACTCATTAGGTTAGTCATCACTGGTGTACCATTTTTTTCAACAGAGAAGACTTAGTTAGAGCCAAAACATCTCTAAACTGACCCAGCTCAAGAACATCTTCAGTCTTTCCTAACCTCATCTCCTAAAAGGACCTGACCTTTCCCCTCCCATGTGGCCTCTATGCACCCTGAAAACATTTCTAAAACAGCCCTTCAGCTCTTGCCAAGCTATGGGTTTCATTCCTCTAAGCCATGAGCCCTCCAAGGGGCAGGCTGTCCGTGTCACACCTGCCTTCCTCCCCTGGCACCTTCCCCGATTCCTAGCCCAGAGGACAAACGCCCAAGGACAGCCTGTGTGGGGCTGAAAATACACCTAAGTCCCCACTGCCAAAAATAGTGCCGAGGACGAGTACACGACACCCTACAGCAGCCTGTCAAATCTTTTAAAACCCAGCAAACTAAGCTTTTCCATATTATTCTCAAAAACACATGCATGATTCAAGAAAGGCAATCTCTGGACTGCATATGATTTATTCTTTAAAGAAAATGAATTGAGGTACCCCTAAATATCTGACAGGTGCTGTGGAAAACATACTGCTTTTTCACTATGCATGAATAAAACATTTTAGTTCTTGTACCAGGGATCAATATATTAGGGCTGCAAGAAACAGTAGCTATCCACTAGTCCAAAATTGTCACCTTTGGGTCTTGAAGAATTACTTGCCCAAAAGTACATTAGCTGGTCAGAGGCAGAATCAAGACCAGGGCTCACAGAAGACAGCTCTATTTCCCAGGGCTGCCTTCTCAGTAACAAGAGACCGGGAGTTATTTTTATGTTGCTATGTTTACCAGCTCTCCCTAGCCATTTCTTAAATGGGGTCCAATACATTTTAAAATTTATAAACAAACTTTTTTTCTGAAAAATAAAATATAAGCTGATATCACGTATTTCACTTCAAATAACTGCACTAAAATATTAAAGTAACTTGGTCTTTTAGCATAATATTAAAAGCAACATTGGTACCTGATACAAAATACTGAAATCGAGAATTTTTTTCCGATACACAGACAGGTTTGTTATATTGTGATCTAGTAACACTCTGATATGCACTGACAAGACCAAGAATTAATACCTGAAAAGCAAATTTGCAAATCTAGATCTGCAATGCTATTGACTAATGGTTAACTAACTGCTGTTTTCTCCACCGTTCCCCAAAGCATACCAAAAAAAAAAAAAAAAAAGGAATTCACTTACCAAAAACAGAGAACCACATTCAAAAGTCTCATTCATAATTTCCTGTTTGAGCTCTTGTTTTTCCATAGGTGTCGCATTTTCTTTTTCACCCTTCTCTTCAGGGCTAATCCTATCGATGTTGGAAACGTATGTTATTCCCAAACATTCTGCACTTTCCATTTTCACAGGGAGCATGCCTTTGATCTTCTGAAAAAACGCAGCCACGGCCCCAGTCTCACATGCTGAGTTAGAAGAACTTGCTTTGTCAACATCTTCCTGATTCGATTTCACGGCAGATGTTGTTCTTGGAACCTTGTGGGAAGCATTTTTAGAATGAGTTGTAACATGCACAGCCTGGCTAGTAATGAGTTTATTAAATTGCTGCTTATGCGTCTTGTTAATTAGGATTTCTGCTTTCGTGTCTGCACTCAAGTCCGATCTTGGTGGTTTGCTCACAACTGTCGACTGTCTTGAGGATGATGCTGATGAGGGTGAAGAGACACTGGTCACCTGGGGTTTGGGTGGGACCTTTGATAAGGTAGCGTCTTTGGGCTGCAACACTGGTCTAGACATAACTTTAGCTTTGACATTCTTGAAGTTGGGTCTTGGGTAACTTATGATTTCAGTTTTTCTAACTTTGCAGCCTACGGGGGTATTTGTTTTGGTTGTGGATTTTCCGAGACTAGGTTTAGACATGTTCACAGGTGCCCCCTTCAAGCTGGGTAAGTTTTTAAGCTCTCGATTACCCTTCTCCACTTTCTTACATTTCTCTGTCGCTTCAATAGGTGAAACAGAAAAGGTTATGTTTGTGGGTTCCTGGACTGGTGTTGACATGCAAACTGTGTCATTTGTGCTAATGACCATGTTATCTGCCTCCCAGGTCAGTTCAAATGACGAAACCATGTTTGGTCCTGGCAGGCTACTTACTATCAATTCTGGGGTACAATTTTGGGTTCCCAAATCCTTTTCATGGGAGGCAATTTGTGTGTCTTTAGTCACAGTGACCTTATGCTCTGGACTCAGCACTTGGGCTTTATTTTTCTCAAAAGCTGGCACCACTAAAGGGCATTCATCATCAATAAGACAATTGGACACTGTCTCTCTCAGATTTTGGCCCATTTCCTTTTGCCCATATGAGCTCAGTGAATGTGTGTCAGTATTTGGTTCATCTTTAGATAAACAAAAGAACTTTTGTACTACGGACCCACTGGGGACTTCCACGCCATCAGAAACTGGTGTTGGAGCTTGTATCTCTTTTTCTCCAACTAGTCTTTGCTGTGACCCATCTGTGTACTCACTGGTGACCTTTCCTGGAGAATACTGACACCGATTTTCAATATCTGGAACAAAAACCTCAGTTTGCATCACTACATCAGAAACCACTGCATAAGTTGTGTCTCGAGCCTCTAGTGGTGTGGCTTGAGGGTTTTCAAAGTTCTTTCTGTTGTAACTAGTTTCTCTTGCCTGCATCTTATCAGAATGGGAAGACATCCAAGTGGAATGGGATAAAGAAGATGTATTCCCACTTCTCATACTGGTCAGTGGCAGACTTCCAGTGGTAGGCAAAGACGGGCTCTTTTCAATGGCATGATGTGATATAATGGTGCAGTTAACTTTATCCACTGTCATGTCAAATGTCCGGTTTAGCTCCAAGGAAGGAGAGTAGTTGCTACGGGTCAAATCATCATTAGGGTTCCACACAAAAGGCAGAGATGGCTTAACACTCTGGTCCTGAACTGCTTCCAGGGAATGACAATTGTCAGGCAGATACTCGTGCTTCTCTGTACTGACAACAAATGCCGGAGACTGAGGAATGGACTCTGTATGCATATCTAACACCTGCTTACTAATGACATCACGTGAAGACTTTTGGTGATCAGGTACTTCAACACGCTGATGATTTAAAGAAATATTTTCACCACTGTTCACAGCAGGGTCAGTTTCATATTCGACCACCATGTCATCTGGGTTGGCAGAATTCCAATTCACGTTTCCGGTTGACGCGTTTTGTGCAGATGGTGAGGTTTGGTTGTATGCATATGTATTTCCATTTTTATCACTGGTAAGTAAGGATTGCAATTCATCTTCTGTCTTATCATCTGCATTATCATCATTCATCCTGAATATTAACGTTAAGCCTCTGCCATTTTATTTCTTCTTCAATTCCTTTCAAATGAGAGGGAAGGAAAAATTATCCACCTCGTAAGTTTTTCAGCACAGTTGAAAGTTTCTTAGTCTAAGGTGCTTTGAAGACAAAATGATTTGTTGTTTCCTGGAAAAAAAAATATGTAATTCAAGTAAATATTAGGAAAATTAACTGTTCACCCCTTGATTAATTTCATTTTCACACTTAGAACCCACAACTATTTTTTTTTGTTCAGTAAGCACCTTCAGAAGAATGAATCCACAACTATTGATGTGGGTAATTAAGATATGATTAGCTAATCTACCACCCCCTTTCCAAGATACTTTTTTTTTTATTTGAGGGAAGAGGGCAGAATGGGAAATGTAGACATGGCCAGTTGTCCCTGTGGCTGACTGCACAACTGACATTCCCTCCCTCCCTTCTCCCAGGGACTTCCACTTGTCATAATAGAGAAGGAAACTAAATCTGGCAATGGTTTTTCCTTCTTGTTGGTTGACAGAGTGACCATTCTAATTTGCTTCAGACAGTCCCACCTTATGTCTGTTGTCCCTGCATAACTAGTAATAATGTCCCTTACCTTTCAGTCTCCAAAGGGGCCACTATTGTTTCCATGAAGAATGATTATCAGATAAACCATGAAGGCCCAGCAAATGAGCTAAAGATCAATGAAGATTTGAGGAATTAGCATCTCTCCTTCCCCTGTTTTCATTCCTATTTTTAAAATACGCCATTTCCAAAATAAAAAAAAAAAAAAGTTTTGTTGACTCTTAAAAGTTAAAGTGGTACTCTGTTGGAAGTTCCTCAAAAATCTTAAACAGAGAGAGTTACCATATGCAATGGACTAAATTGGGCTCCCCTCAATTCATATGTTGAAGTCCTCACCCCTGTTATTGTAACTATATTGGAGACAGATCCTTTAAAGGAGGTGATTACGGTTAAGTGAGGCCATAAGGATACAGTGCTGATCCAACAGAACGAGTGCCCTTGTAAGAGGAAGAGATACTCAGTAGCCATTCTTTCCACCAAGTTAGGACAGCGAGAAGGCAGCGTTCTACCACCAGCTAGGAAGAGAGCTCTCCCCAGAAATGGAACCCTGAAAGAACCTTCATCTTGGACTTTCTAGCCTCCAGCACTGTGAGAAGCTACATTTCTGTCATTTAAGCCACTCTGTGTATGGTAAGTTTGTTACAGCAGCCAGAGTAGACTAAGACAACACATGACTCAGGAATTCTAAGTATCTACCAAAGAAAAATGAAAACACTTGTTCACACAAAAACTTGCACACAGAGGTACATGATTCTAAATGGAAACATTATTCACAACAGTCAAAAAGCAGAAACACAAATGTCCATTGACTGGCGAACAGATATCAAAATGTTATATAGGCATACAACAAAATATTCTTTGGCAATAGAAAGGAATGCAACATTGATACATGGTACAACATGGATATAGCGTTACAACTTGAAAAAATTATAGGACGTGAAAGGAGCCAGTCCAAAAGACTAGTATTACACAACACTATTTACATGAAGTGTCCAGAACCAGCCAATATATAGACACAGAAAGTAGATCAGTGGTTCTTAACGCTGGGGAAGGGCAGAGTGGAAGGGAATGGAGAGTGGCTGCCAATTGGGATGACGTTCCTTTTGGAGGTAATAAATATGTTCTAAAATTAAATTATGGCGATAGCTGCACAATGCTGTATTATATACTGAAAACCACTCAATTGTACACTTAAAAATAAGAACTTTAAAAACACCCATGAAAAGTTTCAAATCCAAGGCTTTTGGCAAATAACTAAAACTTTATCAAGCTTTTGGTCAAACTGAAGTGTAAAAGGTCCAAATGTTTAAGCTAGGACTACAAACAAGTCATATCAATACACGTTCACCTGAACTGACTTTCTAATCCTAGTATTCAGTGTCATCAGATGTCACAGTGCTGCTCTGAATAAGATATCCATGGTGGGGGAGGGATGACACTCTAAGTGTGACCTATAAATTTCCGAATTAAGAGTAGATCTCATTTTTCTATTTTGCAATGTTTTCCCTGTATTCAAACTTCAGTGACCTGAATAAAAGCAGGATAGGAACTGTGGGAGAACTGAAACGATCAGCTATCGTCACCGACAGTGCTCTGTGTGTTTCTAGCTGAGCACCCTGAAACCAGCCTTTAATGAAGAACAGAAAGGCTGCAATGTTCAGCTCCACGGCATGTTCACGCGTGCGTGTACACCCAGGCTTGTGCACACACGCTCAAAAAGAGATTCTGAATTCTTAAATGAAGCCTGATTTATATACTAATGGAAAGTGCAAATTAGTCAAATCTTTTCACCACGTAGCTCTTTAGTTAAAAGGAATCATTGAACAGTTTATTGGCTAAAACCTTAATGAAAAGGCTTTTATAAAATACAAACTAACATGTTTAATCCTCTGGCATAAAATATGTTCACGCTAAATGTTCAAAACAAGAAGTACCATTCATTTTTAGATTTATGTCTGTGGGATATAGTTTCCAAAAGCACTAAACATGCTACTGCTCCCATGAAGGCCAGCACAAGATTCTAGTATAAGCAAATACGAGCAAAAAACACTGCAAGCATAAGCAGTTAGCATAAATCATGCAAATTATATGTCTTTAAAAACTGAGGCAGATTCAATTAATGGAATTTTTATCACCCTAAGCTCCCTTTTCCAAAGTACAGAAGATGATTTTTTTAAAAACCTGACAATCTTTGACCTCAGCATTTCCTTTGGGAAAACTTTGTGAAAATAAAAGTATTATTGAGGAAAAGGATGAGATTACTTTAAAGCTCTTGGTATAATTTGCAAAATTGTTATATGAAAAAAATGGGAGTGGATTCTTTATAATGTATATATTAATATATGTATATAATAGATCTATATGATTTGAGCTTTGATTTTAAAGCTTATGTATTTTGCTCAGCACTGTCTCCCAAGCATTTTCCCACATTGTTACGGTATAAAAACATTCCTGGCCAGGCGGTGACTCATGCATGTAATCCTAGCATCTGAGAGGCCGAGGCAGAAGGATCACTTGAAGTCAGGAGTTCGAGACCAGCCTGAGCAAGAGTGCGACCCCGTCTCTACTAAAAATAGAAAAAAAAAATTAACTGGGCATCGTGATGCCCAACTAGTCCCAGCCACTGTGGAGACTGAGGCAGGAGAATCCTTTGAGCCCAGGAGTTTGAGGCTGCAGTGAACTATTATGACATCACTACACTCAACCCGGAATAACAGAGCAAGACCTTATCTCAAAAAAAAAAGAAAAGAAAAGAAAAGAAAAGAAAAGAAAATAAAATCCCGATAGTTGTAAAATTCCACCAAAGTGGAAAAAAGTTATTTAGCAAAGTTAAAGTAAAATAAAGAACCCATCAATCATTCAACTTTCACATGACTGTTTAGTTCACTTGGGTTTATGATTGTTTTAATTCACAAAAACAAAGAAATTTCAAAGTGGTGATCATAGAGATTTTTAAAAACTCACAAACATGTAATCATAAGAAATAAGAAGCGTTTTGATATGAAATAAATTTCCTGAAGCCTTTTCTACCTTTGTAGATAAGAATAAAGAATTAGTGGTACACAGATTTGGATATCAGAAAGGTTCTGCAGTTAAGCTTATCAGTTCCAGGACTAGCTGGAAAATCAACTTCTCCATTCACTAAAGAAAACAATGGCTTTAAGTCACCATCACCATAAAGATAAAGCCATGAACAAGAAAGGGTTGACCAGCCTTCCCTCAGGAGTTTGTCAGGAAAGTTAAAAGTTGGCCATTTTGTCTTATGGACAAATTCATTCTTTATCTCCTTTAAGAATGGGACTTAAGCTCCTACCTTCTAGACAGGTATCCTTTGACTTATTCTTCACCTGACTCGTTAAGCACCATCTTCATAGTCCTGTGGTTACGATAATTTGTAAAGCCTTCAAAGCCACTGTCCTGGAAATATTTTAAAGCAGAAACTTGAAATAAAAAAGAAAGAAAGAAAAACTTGGAACGTATCATTCTCACTCAAAGGGATGGATAATTTCTCAGTTCTCTTTGAGTAGCACTATCTACCAGAACAAAGTAGAACGATCAAGTGTCCTTTCTCAGAGAACCATTTGGAAAAATAGATCTTTTCCAGAGAACATTTTGGACAAGAGAGAAGAAATTCCCCACTTATTAAGATTTGGGGAATACAACAGGGCAGCTCCTCTTGAATAAAAAGATTACCAAAATATATATCTTAATAATGATTTACAAGGTTGAAGTTGGTAAATATGTACTAGAGGAAACAGTCCAAGAAAAGAATCACTGGTACAGATAGTATAATTTTAATGCCTTTGTAAAAAATTAGGTTACTTTCTAAATCTTTGCTTAAAAAAAATTATTCCTCAAAGACAAAAACTCCATTATTTCTTACTATGAATAGACACACCTGAAAAGTTGATCATGTTAATTAAAATCAAGCAATAGAATTCATAATCATTACCATGTCAATGCTAAAAGAAATTTTAGAGATCCAATTTGAACTTCTTCATTTTATAAATGAGGAAACCATCTTTGAGAAATAAACTGCATGACATGGCCAAATCAGCTGTCAGTAAAAGTTTACTATTAGATTATACAAAAGTTATGTGCCTTATTTCACCAACTGAACTGGAAACTCAGTAGAGGCTTACATATCAGGAGATATCTTCTATATCTTCTGTTATCTACAATGTCTTGCTCAGTAATCTGAACTCAATATAGCTAAACTTGCTACACCATATGATAATTATGAAATAAAAATGTTTCCAAAAGTCAAACTTGGAAACTAGCTTCATTACTGTACAGCCATACAAAACTCAATTTTACCCCTTATTTATGTCGATATATGGCATGCGAGTCCTTTAAGATATGAATACAAATACAGTTATAATTTATAGCTTCCAAATCATAAAATCACATTAGTGTTTAAGAACTTACAACAGCAGTTTAGCTCTGTGGACTTTAAAATCCAAAATATTACCTGGATCTTCAACTTGCTTTACGGAAAAAAAAAAAAAAAAGACACTGGCACGATACCTAAACTACCAATTTTATCTTACTTTAAATTCAAAAATAAAGCAGTTGAACAAAAAGTCATTAGTATGTATTATTAAAAAACGTATTCATAAATCTCTATCTCCTGTTAACATCATTCAAGATAGGTAATAGTTTTACCTTAAGCCTCAGTTTACTGCTATTTTTCACGATTCAGGCTTAAAATCCTACCTTTTTGACAAACTCAATAACCCCCTCAAGCACTGAGTTTGGTAAAGCGTGCATTCATGACCAGTGGGTTTTTTGGCACTCCTTTAATTCTGGACCTGAAGCCAAGTGCCTCAGTCACCTCATCCCAGTCCTGGCCCTGCTGCTGGCAGAGCACAAGGTCCACTCTGCTCCCCCAGGGCAGGCTCTGTTCCCGCCGTGGGGAGGGTGGGAGGAAGGGGCTGCAGGTGAGGTCAACACAGCTCTGAGCCTCAAGCTAGCTTTCTTCTAGAATCCATCTACAGTAAGTAGAAACAAATCCCTATGATTACAGAATCTGTAACTATAGTTCATCTATAATTTCACCTATAATATCTATCTACCTTACTTTTTCTTATTTATTCAAGTGGTTCAGAGAGAGGAAGGAGGTAGGAATAATATTCAAGCACTGGCCACAGCACTGATGAAGCAGGGTTCTGGAGGTCCAAGGAATCCCCAAGGGGAGGCTGCAGCAGCCCCCGGGAAGCACGGGGTTGGGGGTGGGGGGCCTTGGGGAGTGGCTGTTCACAAACTGCTGCAGAGAACACCTCCAGGAGGGCAGCTCCAGATGGGCAGAATTTTTTTTTGTGGGGGGGAGCGGGGGAGGGCTGTTTTATTCACTGACATATCCCAACACTCAGAAGTATTTGAGTGAGTTTTCAAAAAACATTTGTTGAATTAACTAATGTAGGAAAGGGCCAAGAGAATTTGATTTTAGACTTTAACTCCTTTGGATTTCAACACATTTGCACTTTAACTTGCAAGGGAATTCAATCCTAAAATTAGTTCTTCCCTGGGAACTTGATGGTGGCAGAGAATTTATTCAAAATTTAGGGAATCTCTCTGTCACTGGCATCTTCACTTTGTCATTGGACCTCACCGCACACCTCTAATAAACCGCGTGGGGGGATGTGGCTGTATAGAATTTGAGATTGGAAAGAAGAAAGTAAATGTAAAGCCCTTGGTATGGGGAATTGATTTAATTAAGGCACCTGTCAGGGACTTGTAGGACAAAATCTCTACTGCCCCTCGGAGGTGGCCAGAAGAGTATCCAAAGGGACAGTGGTTTCACAGGGAGCAACCTCTGGAAGGTGTGGGTCAAGTCATAAGCAGGATGAGTTAAGAGAACAAGAAGCAGTGGTGTCAGGGGTGAATGCTTCTGCCTCATTCCTGGTGCTTCTCTTCTTGTGGGAGCTCCGGGTAGTCTCTTTGCTTCAATCTGACCATTTATTTTCCTCCTGCCCAGAGGAAGCAAAGTTGCTTATCTGATAGAATACGTGGGAGGACAGAACAGGGCTGTCTGTCTTGCTGGGGGTGAGTCAGTCTGGGCAGAGCACGGCACACTCCGCACCGGGAGCAGCCAGCCCTGGGCGATTAGGAGAGTGATAGGAGGGTTTGCTGTTGGGAATCCTTTGTGCCTCTCACCCTAAGCTACATCCTTCCCGAACAGCCTTTCTCAGAGATGATTTAACAGTTCGAATGCCTTACCTGTCTTATTTCTCCAGGGGTCCAGAACCCTGATTGAGAAGAACAGTGTGACTCATGGGACCATCTTACTGACTTTTGTTTATTGTTCTTTAATTCCTACCTTAAACCTCACATGACAGGTCACAGTCAAAATGCAGTCCAAACTGTTTCATGCACAAAATCATTAAAATTATTATATAAAATTACCTTTAGGCTTTGTGTATAAGGTGTATATGAAACATAAATGAATTGGTTTTAGACTTGTGTCTCACCTCCAAGATATCTCATCATATATACACAAATATTCCAAAATCCAAAAAAAAAAAAAAAAAAAATCCAGAATCCTCAACACCTCTGGTCCTAAGCATTTCAAATCAGGACTACTCAACCTGTTGTGGAGAGGGACATTTTTTATATTCCTATTATAGATGAAATTGTGTCCCCCCCAAAAAGATATGTTGAAGTTCTAACCCACAATGTCTATGAATATAACCAATTTATTTGAAATTAGGGTCTTTGTGGATGTAATCAAGTTAAGATGATGTCATTAGGGTGGTCACTAGTCCTATATGACTAGTATGTCCAAGAACAGGGACTCTTGGACACAGACACACACACACACACACACACACACACACACACAGGAGAGACTGCCAAGTACGGACAGACACACAGGAGGAAAATAGCCATGTGAAGTTAGAGGCAGAGATTAGAGTTATGCTGACATAAACCAAGGAAGTGCAGGGCTGCCGGGTAGCTAGGAAGAGGCAGAGAAGGGTCGTCCCCTGGAGGGAGGGACAGAGGGAGTGCTGTCCTGTGGACACCTTGATTTTGGATTTCTCACCTTCGGAACTGTGAAAGAATAAATTTCTGTTATCTTAAGCCACCTAGTTTGGGTACTTTGTTACAACAACCCTAGGAAACAAATAAATGCCCATCATGGAAAATTAGTGGATTCTTCAAGTTCTTTTATGGATTAGTTGTCTGGAATTCAGAACATAGTTTCCAGTATTAAAAAATATGCATAAAAAATTGTTAGGGTCCCTGACAGCCTACAGACTGTATTTTAACCATTCAAATTGAATTTCTTTTCCTAAAGATGGTCCATTGAGTTTATTTTCAGTCTGGTTTTGCTTTTTAATGAATGCAATAGTACTTGAGGTCTACCATGCACTGGGCATCGTTAGGTTCTGGGGCTGATAGACTGGATCAGGAGCACTTAGTGTATGAGACATGACAAAGAACTGAATGCCTAACTAAGCAAAGATCAACATACAACAGAAGCAATGCCCAGACCACAATCGAGGGCGTACTGATGTTTGCCTAGGTAAGTCTGGGGAAATGCGTAGGACTTTGTCAAGTACAAATGGAGAGAGAGACAGGCCACACAACCAGAGGGAATCGCACAGGCTCTCGAGTGTGACGGGAACTGGAGTGCCTGGAAGCAGTAAGAGGTTCCAAGCTGGGGTGGGGGTGGGTGAGAGAAGGGGAGCAGTCTGGCCAGCTCAGGAGTTTGGATTCTATTCTATCAGCAGAGAGAGTCTGCCAAGGGTGTTAAGATAGACATTAACACTTCGGTTCCGCTACAGTGTGGAAGATGTCCTAACCGAGACATCAAGTAGACACTACAAGCAGGAAATTGTTGGGATGAAGAGAACAAGCCAGACGGGCTGGCAGGGCTCACCTCCGTTGTCATCTGCACCCAGCAGCAGAGAGCGTGGCACAAAGTGCGTGCCCAATAAACATCTGTTGAACTAAACAACATTTTAAAACACTATTTCACTTACATTAATATTTAAGGAAGGATGCCACGGCAGACAGTACAGGAGAGCTGCATAAATAATGTATCACATTCTAGACAGACACAAAAAGGATTTAAGCTTTTAGTACGAATTGGGAGAATACTGTAACGTTTTTTTTTTTTCTTTAAATAAAATAATACATGAGTTTAGGGTATTAATTCTAGATGCATTAGAGGCCCAAAAGGTTTGGTTTTATTTTTCCCATTCCAAACAACAAATAAAGGAGAAGTTCAAAGAACAAATAAGAGATCTGGGTTAAAATGAATAATTTATTAAGCACAGAGACAGATACTGTTATAATTAGCCAAGGGAAAGTAATTTCTTTCTTTCTAAAATACACAAACTTAAGAATTTTTAAAAGAAAATCCTACTCAACAAAGAAAGACAGAGAAATTGTCTATGCCATGGTAAAAAACAAACAAACCAAAAAACTACCAACAAAAATGTATCATCCCCTTTTCCCCACCTACCCTCAAAACCACATAATGAGGCTTGTATTTAAAGTATCTTTAAAGAACCTACATTTCACTCATTAGAACATTTTATAGGAATAATCAAATATTACCAAGTGTCTTAAAAGCAGATAGAAGCCCCCCATCTCCAAAAAAAAAGCCACTACCAGACCACCAGCAGAGGACAGAGAATGGTAGCAGACAGCACTCCAAAGTCATCTAAAGCTGATATAAAACACACAAGAAAAATAAAAGCAGCATCCAAGGGAAAGTTATTTTTACACTAATAAATAAAGATTAAACAAGTGGTATTCTGTTTAAACTTAATGGATAAAGTTTTTTTTTTTCTTTTTTAACCTACAGTGACAATTTAAATAAGCATTGGCATCAGAAACTGACTTACTCTGTGAATACTGCAGTCTACTCAGTCAGTCTTAGATAATCCACACTATGCAATTAAGAGCCTTTTTGGAGAGGAAGGGGTGGAAGGAGTAAGGCCCTAGCTGATTATGACAAGGACACCACTACTGAAGAAAAACTCCCAGCGAAAGCCCGCTGGAAATACAGTGATTCAACACAAAGCCAACGAACTGACCTACTGAGGTTCAAGCATTCTGATTCCTGCAGTTCATTACAAAAATATGCTTTTATTCCAAAATTTTCTGGCTCAAGAACTTCCTAAAACCTCCAATCCAGCACGTGGAAGACCCCACACATTCACAAACTCTTAAAACTGCATTCCTGAAAGCTTACTCAGTAATCTTACAAAGTGAAATGGCTTAACATTTTCCTTTTACAAATAACTGTACTTTAGGGCATCCGATATTCTTTAAACATATCACAAAAGGCAGCATATAAATAACAGAGCTGTCTTCCCCCAACCCTCATCTCTTGCTGCTAAGACAGTGTGAAAGTCAAATTGCAAAGTTTAAAATGCTCAGAGAATTCTAAACACTCAAGTAGTTTCAGTTTTCTTTCATCCCTACCTCCCACTCTGACTCATTCCCTTACCCTTTGTTTACACTCACACAGAGAGAAAGTGCTATAACTGGAATTATTACACAATACAAAGTTGAAAAATAATTGTGGTTCTAGACACTTTAGATGACTTACTAACTAAAGTACACAGTGTATAATAATTTCCTACCACACTCCATGTGACTGTTGGTGTAACCATAAAATAACCATAATCATGTCTAACAATATATAAAATTTTTACATGTTGCTTCATGTGAGTTTTTGTATCTGACAACTTACACTCAAAGCACAGCACCATATTTAACTATTCTCCTTTCCAGAAAGGAGGTAAGAGTGTAATCACATTTCTTCATAATTTTTGCATTTTCACACACTCTAGAATTTATCCTGAAGTAGGAGTAATCAATACGGTATGATAAATACCACAAACAAAATGTCAGGAGATACCTATTTTTTTTAAATCACTTTTAAAACTTTAGTGTTTCTTCTTAATTTAAATGCCCCAAATCAACTATATCAAGCTAACTTACCTACATTCCTCAGAATATCAAACTCGAAAAAGAGCAGATATGCTGGCCCAAGATTGCTATGAAAGCAAGCAAGAGATGTCTTATATTCAAGTTATTCGTAGCCCCCATAAAAATACTTTTGGTTGCACCTAAGAGACTGTCTTTTTCATACAGCAATGCAGAGACTACAGCCAGACTAAAAGAAATCCAAACACCAGACCATACAATGAATCCTCTCTCTAGAGACCACAGTTATTCAAAGACCAGCTCGACCTTGCCCAGTAATAGGGCTGAGCGCAAAGACTTTTTTTTCCAAACTGAAGAATTTTCCTTGGACTCTTTGCCAGTGAAACATCACAGAGTTTTTGGAGGCTTCACAGACAGAAAACTTGTGTGCAGATGTTTCTTGGTTATACTGTACATAGCTTACAGTAAAACTCAAAACAAAACAAAAATGGCAAGTTCTTGAAGCAACTTACTGGTCTATCCAGACCATCCCTGAGAACAGGAAGGACTTCTGCTTGTCAGATTAAATCAGCATTCACTGTGGCTGGGTGACTGCTTCTGGATTAAAGAAACCAGAATATTCCAATGACTTGGATAATAAAAAAGAAAAAAAGTTGTAAAGGAAAGATGTTAAGTGTGGATCTATATCACAACTGGAATTAAGATTTAAGGTATAATCATTCATCTGTCTCCAATTTTACTTCTCATTTCCTATGCTAATTTCCTATACCAGTAAATTTTCAGGGGTTTCATATGCTTTAAACTTAGGAAGTTCTCAGGGCTCAAAAATTCTCAAAATAGTGTGTAAGGGAAAGTTCTAGAAAGATATGTAGCATACCGTAACAGTGGTTCACCATCTCAGGCCAATGGTGGTAGAGGAGGGCAGAGGGATCTTTCATATTATAAATTTGCTTTATACAGGTCTATTATTTAAAGACTTAGGATTGCTTTTAGAATTTTATTTAAATATCAAAAAATATTTAAAAATATATGCATGCTCCAATGGTATAAAGCATGCTTTATAGATTATGCTTTCTGATCAACATTTCTTTCATAGAAACTAAAATTGAAAGATCTGGAAATATTTTACTCGGACTCTTCGGCCACCAAATGTGTTCTCTGCAACATGAAAAACTAGTGTCATCAAAGCTGTTACTTTACAAAATAGTCTATGCAGTCCCTAAATATAAATGCCTTTCAAATTTCAACAACAGATTGTCAGATTCAGACACCTGAAATATATGCCAAGAAGTCTTGCAAGCAGGCAGTCTACACATGAAAATAAACCCTTCAACAGATGAGCTTTCCTTGAAATAAAATACTATTTTTACTAACAAAGATAATTTTACTGTTTTCCTATAAACAGAGCCCATTCATGGGGGAGAGAGATTGACTAACACTCATGAATTATCTCCCAGGGTTTAGAGTATCTAAGTTCACTTAATCCAATCTACTTATTCTATATGTGAGAAAACGAGGTCTAGAGAAAATATAAGTTATGATTTTTAGCAATGCCTCCATTACATAACTTTAGGAGTCACCTTTCACACCACAGTCTATGGAACCGAAACCCCAAGGCTACTATTTATATCAAAGATGGTGGCTACGGTGCTCCTAGAATTGTGTAGTGTAACAGCCCTGATCACTTTCAAGTTCATACAATTATTTAGAGGCAGAATCAGGATTAGAATCATCTCGAGCCTGTTCTTTGGCTTACCATCATCTTGCGTCATAAAACTATGAAAGAAAGAAAAATTTGGTGGCTCACGTCTGTAATCCTAGCACTTTGGGAGGATCACTTGAGGTAAGGAATTTAAGACCAGCCTGAGCAACATAGCAAGATCCCACCTCTACAAAAAAAAAATAGAAAAATTAGCCAGCTGTGGTGGAGAGCACCTATAGTCCCAGCTACTTGGGAGGCTGAGGCAGGAGGATCATTTGAGCCCAAGAGTTTGAGGTTGCAGTGAGCTGTGATGAGGCCACTGCACTCTAGCCTAGGTGAGAGTACAAGACCCTGTCTAAAAAAAAAAAAAAAAGCAAAATGTAATGGTGCATTTAGGCTAAAACCCTAATTTTTATCCTCTTTAACTCTGTGCATTTAATCTCCTTGGATGAAATGATACAAATATCATAGACTAATCCTGCATAAAGATCATCATCGATATTAAAAGGAACGCTAAAGAAACTAGAGATAAGACTACAGAATAAAAAACTTATAAAAAATTACAGATGTCCTACATCAATATAATATATTAGATAGTTTGTATCCCAAAGCTACAGGTGGAAACAAGAGTAAATTTCACTTGCATTATCCAAACTTGAATCCCTATTGTTTTCAATATCCCTACTGACTGTATCATAGGGGATTTAAACTATTCATAATTATGACTGTCATATTGCATCTGCTAAAACGTAATTATCTGGTCCTGCTTCCCAGTAGAAGAGCCCAGCTTCATTTGTATTGATGTCATACCAAGGAAGCACTTTGGCTACAATCGCTGATGCCAATTAAGATAAGAAACCAGTACATTCAGTACTCTACTGGGCTGCAAAGATTTTCTAAAAAGACAAACTGGGCCAAAAACTAGACACAGTATGTTCAACATTTTTATAACCAGTATCATTCAATGATAAAGAAGATCTAGGCACTCAGTAACAACATTTCAGATCATTACACTGTCAACAGCCAGAGTAGTTCTTCCAATTTCTGAAACTACACAACCACCTATGATTCAACACAAAGAAACATACACAAGGGATAAAAGGGAGAAAAAAAAATGGACATAAGGTACCCTGGAAAAAGTCCTGGCATGGAAACTACTTGACAATTACATGACACGGCTAATTTAATCCATAGTAGAGAATCGAAAGGAGATTAAATCCACGAAGATAAAGTCAGAAGAAAAACTATCTACTATCAATTAAATTATCCTCCTAGTTTCCTAAGTTTGTGCAATAGACCTGCACACACAAAACCCCCCGACCCTTTTCACCTAGTAGGTTTGAAAAGTTAACTTAGGTTGAGCAGCTAGTGTTTCTCTTCACTCCTGGCGTGCCAGTAAGGATCCGAGAGGAAGAAGGTATACAGTAAAATACGAAGACTAGGAATCAAAGTATAAGAAAAAAAGATAATAAGGAACTCCTTCTCCAGGGTTAAATAACCCTTAATTAGAATGCATGGTTCTGAGAATAAGAGCTGTCTGATAAACTTGCTTGGATTTGCAGTCGCCCCTCTGCATCTGAGGATTGAAAATATTTGGGAAAAAATAAAAACAAAAAATAATACAAATAAAAAATATAGTATAACAACTATTTATACAGTATGTACATTGTATTAGGTATTATAAGTAATCCAGAGATGATTTTCAGTACATGGAGGGATATGAATAGTTTACATGCAAATACTACATCATTTTATATCGATACGTATCCACAGGCTGGATTTGGTATGCACAGGCCTGGAGGGTGGGGGGATCCTGGAACCAACGCCCCACAGATACCAAGGGATGACCATATAGAAGTTTCCGACAGAATACTTGCATAAAGTGAGCCTTCAATACATGTCAGCTGTAAATTAGATTTTCTCAGCTATACTTTAAATATCACTCATAGGTGTTGGGTCAAGATTAAGAAGTGGTAAACAACAATTTTTGATATCTAAAATATAAATACAAAGAAACAGATATATATATATATAATTTACTCCCCCAGCCCTCTCCTCTTTTAAGACCTAACTGTAACTGCTCTTTTGGAAAGGAAATGTAACAGGTATAAAGACGGATTTTATGTTATCTTCCTTTAAGAGGAAAACTGAATTTAGGCTCAGTTCACACCAACGCCCTTTTCTCTGAAAACAACCCCTCCTACCCACAGAGGTGGGCTCCACTATGCCAACTAGTGAATCAGCCCTTGTGTAGACACCTACCTCAAATGGGGTCAGATTTTCCTGCCCCAACCATTTGGATGCGAAGCAGCTGGTCAGGCCCAGTGTGTTCCTAGAACTCCTTGGAACTGAAGAACATAAATCCAGGCCCTAAGCACCAGCCACCTTCCTCCACACACCCAGAAGCAGAGAAAGCAAATCTCTACAGAGAGAAGAATGGGACCAATGTACTAAGAGAAGCAGAAATGGAAAACAATGATGGGATGACTGCCTAACTCACTTGGTTCTGACAGCCTCCTGGACACTGAGTTCTAAGAAATAATCCATACCCCGATAATATTATAGCTACCCAGTTCTCGTCTCCATTTGCTTCAACTGGTTTCTGTTCCTTTCAATTGAGAGTCTTAAAGAAACTGTTACCAAAATTTATCACAGGAAAAACTTCAGAAGATTTCTAGCATATTTTTTACAACTGAGAAGACTCCAAAACAATCTAAATGGCAGCAATAAGGAACTAATTGGAAAATTACAGCATGGCAACTCAATGAAATACAGCCATTTGTAAACTACGCAGTTTACAAAAAAACTAGGAAAAATATTTGTGGGTTTTATGACTGAAGCCATGTAATCACAGCAAAAGAACACGGGAAAATGAAAACGGCAGATGGGAAAGGGGGTATGAACCTGTGGGTCACTGATGCTGTCTTTATTTCTTGTAGGTGTTATTAATTAAAACTGGGAAGAAAATTCTAATTGCCAAAAACTAGAAATAATTCAAATGTCCATCACTGGTAGGTGAACAACAACAACAAAAAAAAAATGGTGGTGCATCCATGCAATGAAATACCACTCGGCAGTAAAAAGGTAAACCACTGATACGACACAGATGTAAATCCAACATACATGCTACACAAAAGATGCCATGCACAAAAGGCTACATAACTCCATTTATATAACGCTCAGAAAGGCAAAACTAAGGAGCCAGGATCAGTGTTTGGCTGGGAACGGGGGAAGAGGACAGAGATGGGCACAAGGAAACTGTGAAACGATGGAAATTTCTATTGGTTGATTGTAACTGGTGGTTATACAACTATGTATGTTTGTCAATGTTGACTGAACTGTACACCTAAAAAGGGCACATTTTGCTCTATATAAATTATAACTCAGTAAACCAGACTCAAAAATAAAGATGACACTGAGCTTGGAAACCAAACCAAAGCTACTTCAGCACCTCTAAGATGTGTTTTCTAACACTGGATGGCGTTCATTCATCCAGCGTATTGAGTGCCCAACTCATGCGCAACACTCCGCCCTGAGTTAGTATAGAGGGAACAAAACAAACAATAAACACAACTACACAAACAAACGGTAGTCAATGCAGAAAAGCTCGGATGCTCTGACGGCTATCATGGGAGTGGACGTCAGGGAAGGCCTCTGTGAGCAAGTCACAGGAGCCTGAGGAGGAAGGAGCAGGTGAGGTGGCCCAGAGTGGAAGGATTCTGAATGTTTCAGGCCACCAGCAGTCAACACCAACTCACTGTTTAAATACATGAAGTACAGTTATATTTTAACATTTGGATATCATGTGGAATGGAGCCTCCTAAGACAGAGCCCGAATAAATGAAGATCTTAAAACAGCACTCCAGACACTGACCAGGAGATGTGTTTTGGATTCTAGGGAACTGCAAGGAGTATTATGGTTCCTCCACCCATTGTCAATATTTCAAAAAATGATCAGTGGAATGTATGTATTTCCCCGAAATGAGGTTGCCTAAGGGTAATCAAATCCCATGTTCTGATTTTTTTTTATTTTGAAAGATGTATTTGTTTTTACTTTTGGCTGAATTTACCATGACTTATTGACCAGTTTCCTGAAGCCCATCAAAGTTTCTAAATGATAATTACACACACACTTTCTTACCAAGAAGTGAAAAAACTATTCCCCCCTTTGGTAAACAAAACTCTTCACTCTATGGGGCTCAAGCTGAGGACACCTCCTTGGCCTTAGCTTCAGAGGCACTATCCTATCTTGGTTTTCCTCCAAAACTCACACTTTTCTCTTTGGCAAATGCCTCTGTGGGATTCTTCTCTGATCAACCTCCAAGTGTTGGGACCAAGGCAGGGTTCAGCCCCTACTCACTGCTCTTCCTACACTCACATCTTGTCTATTTGGTAACAATTTCCACAAGCCCATCTCTAGCCCTGGTCTCTCCCCAAAGGTCCAGATTTAAATACTCAACTGTCAGTGTGACATCTCTATTTGCATATTTAACAGGCATCTCAAATTTCAAGTCTGAAAAGAAACTCCAGGTTCTCAACCCCTGCCAACTTGCTCCTTGTCCCAGTGTTCCTCATTCTCAGTAAGAGACACCACTAACGCACCCACCCCACGTTGATCATGCCAAAAACCTAAAAGTCAGCCATAAGCTGTCCCCAACAGCAATTCCAAAGGGCACTACCTGCAAAAGACATTTCAAAAGCAACCATTTCTCACCTTCACCATTATCCCTTGGCCCATACCACCACTGTCTATCTCTGGGACGACTAATGGGCAAGTCACCAGCCCCCTGCCTCTTTACAATACACTCTCCACACAGCAATCAGAATGACCCTTCTGACCTGTAACTCAGTTCCTGCCGCCTCCAAGCCAAGACTTCCAATGGGCGCCCATCACATTCAATACAAAATAAGACACCCAGTGATGTAGAACAATAATTAGCAACGGACTGACCTTTGTGCTAAAGGTAACAACAAACATCTTTG
Organism: Eulemur rufifrons; assembly: GCF_041146395.1. Taxonomy (NCBI): domain Eukaryota; kingdom Metazoa; phylum Chordata; class Mammalia; order Primates; family Lemuridae; genus Eulemur; species Eulemur rufifrons. Next base: position 11,588,038 of record NC_090994.1, on the reverse strand, counting down.
AAGGCAAGGGAGTCCTTGCTGTCACCTCAAATCAGACAACACTGCTTAAATTTAATAGTCAACCCTGAGAGGCTGTTGAAGAATCCCTGCAAACCAATGACCTAAATCAGTACGTGTTCTCCTCTTACCTCATCAATTACCCTGAAGGCTTCCAGGGAAAAGGGTGCTCTTGCCCTTTGGCCACTGATTGCTTAATTGCACAACTTCTAAAGTGATTTGGTTCTATCTGGAATAGAAAAAAGAAGTCGCCAAAAGAAATAGTAAGTTTCAAATATTTTATACCCAATCAGAAAACAGCTGCCATTCTGAAATGATTATTTTATGTCTCGATTTCCAATTGAAGTTTCTTCTCGCCCATATGACTTCAACATAAAATTTGGACCCCATCATACCCAGAGTTTTATTAGTAAGAATGTTAAAGAATCCTCGCATCAACTTCAGTTTAAAATGTATAGGTCTTTGTTTCCATGTCCTATTGTCTACAAGTTTTCAAACAATGGTCCACTTTGTGTTCGGAGGCAGTATAGGAAACAAGACATGTTACTGTTTCGATTTCTCAGACTGACAATGATTAACATGAAACACAAAAGAGTTTTTCTGCAAATGAGAATCAATTGGAAATATATCTCAGTAAGCCAAGCCTCGTAAAATGAATAAACTCAATATTTACTTTTATTGTTCCTAAAATTTTTTTTAAATCAGCCATTAAAACTCTTACCTCCCCCTACACAAGCCAAGAAGAAAATACTTACTCCACACTCTTAGCACCTATCTTTAGACAACACACCCATCCCACTCCACTGCCTCCTTTCCTCCTATGTGATCCTCTTCTGGCAGCAGGGAGGTGGCGATGGCTCTGGGCCATTTAGGTCCTCTCCATAAGCTGTGACTATTTTTAGGCCAGCGGCTCCTCTCTTATTTCTAACTTGGCCCTAGAGAAGCATGAGGCAGTCTTTAGAGAGAAACCCTTCAGAAGCCAGGCAAGCCCCAGTAGGATTAGCAACACTTCTCCGCTAACAGAGCAAGAATCTCCTAAAGGCTCCAAAGGAAGATGCCCTCCAAGGACAGCCAGGGTAGGACAGCCACCTCTAGCCTTACGGCCCTCAGCTGGCCAGATCTGAGGCTGCGCTCCCATTTTTAATGTGCAAGGCATGGTGTGTGCGATTTCATCAGGTTAACGAATCGAAGCTGAAAGAGATATAGTACCCGTGTAAGGATTTTAACCCATGAGTCAGAAAATCCAGAACAATTCATTGATGAGATTTTTTTCCCTTACATGTCATGTCCATTAGCAACACTAAAATTTCAGATTTGTGTAACAGCTTTGGAAAGAGGTATTGATAAAAATATTCAAAGAAAATTTTAGTCACCCTTCAAAAAAAGAATAGCATACCAAGACAATGTAGTAAGTCAAATGCCCCCTTGTGCTATTTATAAATATAACCATATACTGTATCATTTCTAATTCAAACGGGCCTACCAGAAACACTAAATACATCTGAAGCTAAAACTATGCACTATCTACTGCTACACCTCTATAAAAGACAACTATAGTAACATGAATTTCAAGAACTACAGATTCAAGATAAATGTTTGGTTGGTTTTTCCATCTTACTATTAAAATGAAGCATAATGACCTCAAACTAGGTTTAAATGTTGAACAATTGAAATTTTATGGGAGAGTATATCCAAAAATGTAAGGAAACATACATTTATGTATTTCATATTGCACCTCTCCTCCAAGGATATCAACACATATCAAAATCGATCTCTCTCCTTTACCCCTAACTTGGACTTTGTAAAGAATTGTAACATCTCTTCTGAACCCACAAGTCTATGGTGTCAAAAATATTTGGTCTCCAGATTTGTGTTGATAACATTAAGTGAAGACCTTATGAAACCGTTAAGGATAACACGGTGGCTCTAGTATTTGAGAGGACAACTTGGCTAGACTCCAAGCTGCAGATGCAAGAAATAAAGAAGATTCACTCATTGGTCCTGGCTCTGGCACATCTGCTTATCAGAGTCTCTGGCCCTGAAGGTGAGAACACCTCTACCTGTCTTCCTCTCCACTCACTGTGGAGTTGGGATTTTCCAGGGACTGCTCAATGTGGGAGTGTGCCAGGAAACCAAAAGAACACAACATGGATCTCAGGAAGCAAGAAGCCCGGCCAAGTTCCCTCCCTTAGCCTCATAAGCAAACAAAATCTCAGTGCTCGGAGACTGGCTACTTTTTGCATTTCTCACATGGGAGTGTAGGAAGAGGGAGCCTACCAGATCTTAGCATCTGCCCTCAATAGACATGGTGGAATAGACGGTGTAATTTAAAAAGAGAGAGAGAGAAAGAAAAATAGACATTCAGTATGCATGCTGTTGTGCTATGAGACAAATTTGGAAATTCACAAGTCGGGCTTTGTTTGGCTTTATATTCCTAAGACTAACGTGTTTAACCCATAGCCTCCATGAAAACCGTCCTTGGGTCTGGTTCCCCGGTGTGTGACAGCCTAACTGTGACAGCCTTTAAAATCACTGGTTTACGAAGGTCAATCAGGATGGAAACCTCAATCAGTGCCCTTAGCAACAAATTCAAAAGAAACGATTTAGTAATATGCTGATTCCATCCTTAAATGCAATCTGCGGTTCAGTTATGGCCAAAAAATCCCAAACTGACCGAGGCCAGGACCACTGCTCCCATTCTCACCCCAGCTGTGGGCCCTGATGGTCTGACAGGTCGGTGCAGATTTTAAAAGCAGAGCTGACTGCAGTGAAGATTTTTCCCTGAAGGCCCGGAGAGAAATGCTCTACCCATCCTCACCCCCTTGATATTTATGGAATTCAAGAGCTCCCACATTTTTTTAAGTGAATAATTCCAATATCCACTCATGCCTTTCTCCAAATGATTTCAACTGTCTATAAAGTATTTTAATCAGAAGGAAAATAGCATCTGGTTTTTTGGTTTGTTTTTGTTTTTTTTTTTTTTTTTTTTTGGTTAGCAGCTTCCTAACTTAGCTGTTACAGGCAAGATGGCAGTGTGGGTTAACTCAATCCATACTTACAGCTGAGAATAATACCATTCCTTGCTGTCTTTTTTTTTCCCCATTTCACTGCATCCTGGCAAACATTTTGTCACCAAGCACCCCTGGTTCCTAGATCCGCATCTGGAACCTCTGACCTAGGGGAGCAAGGCAGCGGGTGGGGGGAGGGGAGGGCAGTTTCCCACCCTCCAGAAAGATCAGAGCAGCAGACCAGGAGACCTGGGGGGAGGGTCAGTGTATGCTGACCCTTCCACTGGAAGCCACTAGAGACAACATTCACCAGCACACACGAGCCCACGGGATACACAGGGACAGGGGCATCCTGAGACCAACCACGACGAGCTGCTTCAGCAGAGACCAGAGAAGTCCAGAAGGAGCATCTGGACCAGACGGCCTCAGCCACGGCCGTGACGCTACGGAGCCCCTCCGGGACCCAGGTACCACCTCAGAAGTGGGTGCCCCGGGGAGGGAGGAAAACCACTCTGCCCAGGAGAGACGAACTCTAGATACCAAGTGTGAACTGCCCAAATTTAAATCCTAAAGTGAGTATTTACCCATTTTAAACCCAAAGAAACCGTGTTGTATCTAGAGATCACTACATTTATACCTTCTCCACAAGAGGAAATGGGGGTGTGTGAGGCAGGTGTGTTATAAAGAAATGCAGTTCCATTTTGAACCATGTGTCAGGTGTCGAACCTGCTTCTGCAGTTGGCAGAACGGCTGGGGCTGGAAGAAACGGACCCATCTGAGCGACGTTAAGGAGCTGGGGTTCTATGTTAAATACGAAGAGTTAGGGCACGACGATGAATAACCAGCGTCGAAACACACTGTGGGAGGAGCTCATCTTCAGGAACACAGGAGAGGTGCACGAGGTAACTCAGCTCGGGCCCGGATCACACCACAATTCTGTGCATCACTTAGGAACTCACCCACCTCGACCAACACATACTGTTTCATATCACAGCTGTCTATTTCCGACAGAAAATAAAAATAGAATTTTCTTTAAAAAGACTCTTTCCTAATACAGTTGACAAGTATTATGGAGTGAGGCTGACCTCATGGCTGGAAAAAAATGATCTGAAGCCTTTGAATGTGAGAGGGGCTTGCGAGAGAAGGTGCTGTGTAAACAGTGTTCAGCACATCCAGGGACTGACAAGGAGGCACCGCCTCCCCCTGACACTTTGTCACTTCACTTCTCTGCCCACAGTCAGCGGACGGAGTGAGGCCAGCATGGGGGAGCAGGCCGCTGCCTCCTCCAGGGACAGAGAGAGCGACATATCGGGGCACAGCTCTTCAAAGTCCACAAAGTGTTCTCACAGTCTTCCTCCCAGATGACAGTCCCGTGGGACAGGCAGGTCATGTGACAGTCACCTTTCCCCATGCCCCCTCCCCTTTTAGAGATGTTAAACCTGATGTTTCTTTCAAGAAACAGAGTTAATAAGTAGCAGCAATGGACACAAAACTCAGTTCAGATGTGTAATCCTGATCTCTTTCCACCTCTTTAACACAGTAACAAAATCATCTAACATGTGGAAGCTCTGTACAGTGACAGGTCCTAGAGCGGCCTGGACACAGAGGGCACACACTACTCATGCAGCTCCCAAATTTACTCAGGAACTGGGTTACCATGGGCAAGCCAAAAACAATCCTGGCCTCATTTTCCTCATCTGTGAAAACTGATTTAACAATAACAATCTATCTCCGAGAGTTGTTTTAGAGTTAAATGAAAGTTTTGGAAACTTTCTAACTCATACACAATGGTTAGTTGCTACTGTTATAATGTGAACAACCTTGTAAGACAAGCTTTATTATTACCCTCACTTTACTGATGACCAAAGCTCAACAACTTGTTCATCCAGCCAAGGGAACTTTCTGGGGTGATGGGCATATTCTGTATTCTCACTGGTGTATTGGTTGGTTACAAAAATATTTGTCAAAACTCATATAACTGTATACTTAACCCAGGTGCATGTAATTTCATGATGCCTAATTTTATCTCAATTAAAACAATTTTTTCAGCTGGGCACAGTGGCTCACACCTGTAATTCTAGCACTGTGGGAGGTTAAGGTGGGAGGATCGCTTGAGGTCAGCAGTTCAAGACCAGCCTGAGCAACAGCGAGACCCCGTCTCTACTAAAAATAGAAAAATTAGCCAGGCCTGGTGGCGTGCACCTGTAATTCCAGCTACTCGGGAGGCTGAGGCAGGAGAATAGCTTGAGCCCAGGACTCTGAGGTTGCTGTGAGCTAGACTGACACAACCGGCACTCTAGCCGTGGTGCCAGAGGGAGACTCCATCAAACAAACAAACAAACAAACAAAACCAAGGGGGGGGGGACTCTTTTCAAAGATCACGTGTGGTAAATAGCACTGCGTATCCTGGAACATATCCATTAATTCTTAGTGAAACCTACTGATGTTTTTCCTGGTTCTTGTTCTATAATCTGCTTTCCAACTAATCTTTCCTACCCAACTGAAACTCCTGAATGTTAACTATACCTACGACCATTTCTGTCTCATCTTACAGACATCTGTCTTAGTCCATGCTGTATTGCTGCAACAGAAAAACTTAGGCTGGGTAATTTAAAAAAAAAAAAAAAAAAAAAAGGCTTCTTTGGCTCACGATTCTGGGTGGCTGGTAAGTCCAAGACTGGGCAGCTGCATCTGGTCAGGGCCTCATGCCGCTTCCTCTCATGGCAGAAAGGGGAAGGGGGAAGGGGAAGCGTGCAAAGAGATCACATGGTGAGAGAGGAAGCAGGAGAGAGAAACCATGGAATCCAGATTCTTTAACAACCTATCACAGGAACAAATACATTTCCATGAGAACAGGAATTCACTCACCCCCTAGAAGGGGGTTAATCTATCCATGGGGGATTAATCTGATCATGAGGGATCTGCCCCCATGACCCAAACACCTCCCAGGAGTCCCCACCTCCCAACACTGCTGCTACACTGGGGATCTAATTTCAACGTGAGTGTCAGTGAAGACAACCACATCCAAACCACAGCAACACCAACGCTGACTGTAACTACTACCTACCATTTTTGTACGTCCTATTTACTCAGAATTTTATGCTTTCCTGTTATCTCCTGAATCTATTCACCTAGACCCTCCTACAGAAGTAGGTTTCTGGCTACAACCCTGTAGGGCACAACGTAGCCACAGATGAAACAATCACCTCGAAAAACAGCTCAGGGCCATGTACCAGTCACCTACAGTCCCAAGCCAACATACTTCAGAGAACCTGAAGTATATTTCTCAATCTAAGTCAGCATTCCCTCAACAATTTATTGAGCAACTAGAGAAATATAAAGCACCCTTGTAAATGCTGATATAGAGTGGTGAACAAAGTCCTTGTTCTTTTAGGTATTACATCGTATTGCAGATAATTTTCAAAATTCCATCCAAAAGCAAGTAAGCCTTTTCACGAAAATCAGTAAACAAGTATGAGAGTCAAAACAGCAAGACTAAGTTTCTAAGATAGTACTGAACCAACATAGAAAGGACTGTTTCTATAAAAGTAAATAACTAAAACCAAATCACCATTTACACCCAGCACCTACCAGAGGCACTGTCGAGGAATGTATGGTTAGGCTAAAGAAATGATCTGATGGAAAGACTTTGCATCGTTTTTGTTTCTAAATTATATACAATTTGCTTAAAAAAAAAATTACCTAAAAGGTAGCACAGGTTGTTTGAGGGACACAGGGGTAGACCAGGTGGGCAGGACAGAGTTTATTGCTAAAATAAAATCTTTTCCCAAAGGTGTTAAATGACAGTGAACAGACCCTGTTTAGAACCTTCAGACAGTTGTCATATCTTTCCAAAGTCCACTTGGCTAAAAGGAAATAATTTTCCACTTGAATCATGCCAACACCAATTGAAAAATGTCACTATGCGTGTGTAGTTATACAAGTTGGCACCCCACCTTGTACCTCCCAACCTTTATTAAACATCAACTTCCTGTACCCTTTACTTGAAAATGATTACCTGTGTTGGGCTTTCTCCTGGCCAATCAGTGAGATAGAACAGAAGGTCATTGTATGTACACATTTAACTCAGAGCAGCAGCCCAAAGGAAGAGCCATGCTCCATAAGAGGGGCTATTATTAAAATCCTAACACTGGACATTCCTCAGAAGACAACTTGGTAAAAGAGAACTGACAACCTTTAGGGCTAAAAGTCGTGCCTAACACTCAGTTGTAACTGTGGTTTTATAAGGGCATTCATTTTTTCATGGTTATGACTGGCACCTGGCCTCACCTCCTAGTTAAATTTCCATCTGGGATTACCTCCATCTGCGTCACTAATTACCTGCCTCTCTGTAGCTTAAAATAAGGAAACAGGATTCAAGATTTCCATTTGAAAAAATTTCCTATATATACGCATATATTAGCCCCTATTCAACACACAAGACTTTGGACTGCTTAGCTGTAAAACAAGATATAATCAAATAATTCAAATAATCAGCCCTAAAGAATTTTATTAGGTCTTTTTGAAATGCAGTCTAAAAACTACAGTCCTATAGAAATGGAATGTTTCATTGTAATGAACTGTAAATGTCAATTTTCCACTTGTGCCACTAATCTAAATGGCTTATAACATTTGACATTCTGTTGTATGTTCTGTAGTTAGAAAATGAAAAAAAATAAAGCATAATTCTAAGCTATGCCATGTGAAATTTTGCACATCAAAACTATTGCATGACTTTGTCCCATTTCAGCACCAATGTATAGAAAATCCTAACAACTTATTACTTCTACTGGCATTAAAACTAGACAAGTAACAGTATCACATTGAGAGTAGAAATGGACCAGGGGAAGACCTGGTACTAGTCCTAGTTCCACTATGTATTCACCGTAAGACAAAACATTTATCCCAATAGTCTGGCCCCCAGTTTCCTCCTATATAAAACAGAACACTCATGACCTTCTCTGCCCAACTCCTAGGGTTGATGTGGACAACTGAATTGATTCTTAATGCCATGTTTACAAAGTGCTTTCCAAAAACATTTGGAATTATTATTTCACTTTGCTTGAAAGATGAAAATTCAGAATTGCTGTAGTATTTGAATATTGTATCTGAATAGTAACATTTTACAATTGAAACTCTTATTTTTTTTTTTTTTTTTGGAGACAGAGTCTCGCTCTGTTGCCTGGGCTAGAGTGCCGTGGTGCCAGCTTAGCTCACAGCAATCTCAAACTCCTGGGCTTAAGCGATCCTCCTGCCTCAGCCTCCCAAGTAGCTGGGACTACGGGCATGCACCACCATGCCCGGCTGATTTTTTCTATACATTTTAAGTTGAGATGGGGTCGCTGCTCTTGTTCAGGCTGGTCTCGAACTCCTGACCTGGGGTGATCCTCCCACCTCCCAGAGTGCTAGGATTACAGGCGTGAGCCACCACACCCAGCCTTGAAACTCTTAAATAAGACTGTTTTGGGCTGGGTGCGGTGTCTTACACCTATAATTCTAGCACTTTGAGAAGCTGAAGCAAGAGGATCATTTGAGGTCAAGAGTTCAAAACCAGCCTGGCAACATAGCAAGACCCCATCTCTACAAAAAAATAGAAAAATTAGCCAGATGTGGTGGTGTACACTTGTGGTCCCAACTTCTCGGGAGGCTGAGGCAGAAGGACTGCTTGAAGCCAGGAGCACAAGGCTGCAGTGAACTATGATCATGCCACTGCACTCCAGCCTGTGCAACAAAGGAGACCCTGTCTCAAAAAAAAAAAAGAAAAGAAAGTAAGTAAGTTTTGGACTTTTGGACGAAGTTACTGATTAAAAATTAGAACAGGGGATGTCAGTACTTTAACATCCACAAGTACATTATGAGTTCAAAGTGATGACTCAACTCCAAGTGTCTTTAGAATGTGCTGATAGAAAACTGGCAACATAATTTACAGACTTTAGCAAAGATGAAAGTATCTGCTTTTATTTTTAAAAATACAGTTCAAATATAACAAAGTATCATCAGCTCACTAAACCCCATCTCTAAAGAATACAAAGACATGATAAAGCTGGAGCCCAAGAATAAATCATCTCATATATCACTGGGACAAACCAATTACTTCTAAGGAAGAGGGAAAGTTATCAGGCTCCTGTGCCTGGAATTGAATTCCCAACAGAGAGCACCAGCAGATCCAAGCAACGCCTCCACCAAAGCTAAGTTACAGAAATTAAATCAAACACGTATCTATGAATCAGAAGAGATTTAAAACAAAGACAAAGGCAGATTATTAGCACCTATTGATCATCTTCTGTAGACCTGGCACAGTGGCAGAATAACCCCAGAAGACAGGTACTATTCCCGAAGTCCTAGTGGCGCAACTGGGGTGCAAAGGCAATGAAAACAGCACCCAATGTCGCACAGCTAAATGCAAGATCCCAGATATGAAGCCCAATCTGTCCAACTGCTAAGTCTGTGCACTATTACATTCCCATACCAAATGCGCTGGACACCCACACCATTTTTCCACTTCTATAATAGAGTATGTCTCCAGGGTATCAACGGATGTCAGAGTGAGCAAAATCTGGCCAAATGTTGAAATAAAACAAAACATAATTTGTCGTCTTATTCCAAATTCAATAACAACAGGAGGAAGGAGAGAAGAAAAGCCATGTCCAACACTGAAGGATGGGGAAGAGGGCTACTCATTCAAGACCAAAACTACTTAACACTGGATAAATAACCAAATGAAAATTATTTTCTACTTATCTACAGGGTTGTAAGTTTTAAATGTTCAATAAAAAGCTATAACCAGCATTTTCCAACAGAATAATCGCATCTGCATTATGAAATGATTTCAAGTTTTCCATAAAAAGAGAAACGTAAGATTTTTTCCTAGCTCCATTTCCCTTTTCATTGACTGAACCCGCTCTTTTCATATTTCAACTAAGAGCCAGTAAATCCCTCCATATAGCTGCCATGAATGTCCCCACAAAGCGACATCAGAAAGCAAAACAGAAATGTTTTTCAAACATTAAAACATCCAATACTTCTCGAGAGCCTTAAATCAAGCTCAATAACCAGCATTTCTAGTGAGCGATCTAAAAGTTCTACAGAAAGGCAAAACTCCTCTGAAACACAAATCTTATGAAATGTAATAAAAGAACAGTCCTAGCCTGAAAAGTCATCTGAATTCCCCTTTAAGTTGTAAATACATATTTCTCTAAACAGAAAACAGCCCAAATCGCTATTCAAGAGAAATTGTCAGCTTGCAGTTGTCTGCACAAATAGAGAAGGTAATAAATTATCACAAATGGAATTAATCATGTACAAGTATTTGCACGTGGGTATGCCAGATGTTCTGAGAATGGCTCTTCATAATAAAAGAGTGCCTGGGAAGGAACAGGAACCTCAGCACCTTCCAGCTGTGTCGCTCTGCTCCTAATGGCACAGATATGCAGGACGACACAAGACCTAAGCCCAGCTGCCTGCCCTCACCTTGCTTGCAGAGTATGCAACACTGGATGAGGGGTGTGGGTGAGAGCAGAGGTCAAGAAGTAGAGAAAAGCAGTAGGGAGCTCAGTATCTCTGGTTCAAAAGACCTGCTAGTAGCTGTGACTACCTGAAAAAAGAATTTCAAATTCTTATGCCATCACAGCTTTGATTTATTTCAGGCTATATCTGGGACAGATAATTACAAAAGCACAAACGTACCCAGCATCAGAAGGTTTAGACCCTAAAGCTTACAAGATGTAGCAAAACGATATTAGAAAAGATAACGAAACATTATTCAGAGGAATTAAGAGAAGCCAAAGAGTGCAGTACTAAGTATCTTCCTTCTCAATCCTTTTGGTGAGAAGAGTAGCAGTGATTAAGGGTGAGGATTCTTTAGGTAACCAGGAATGTCAATATAGCTTTATGTTCACCAAACTTCGGTGAAGATAACTGGCAGAACTGGCAATGACACAAGGTTAACAACCTGGGGGAACATTTCTAGCAACACAAACATTTCCAAAACTGCACTTTGCATCGTGGTTAGGGTTTTTCTGACGGACTTTTCTGAGAACTGGGGCCAAATTCTTTCCACATCTGTGCTCTTCTTTCTACCTTGCAGTGTTTGGCCCACTGGCTGAGGCTGATGAAAATCGAACATAATATTCCAACACCAAGGGTTTTTACTAATGCCTTTTATTTACCACTTAGCACGAAAACATAATCCCAACTACACACTATGTATAAATGACTTGGATCTGTATGTGGGGTTTAGATTGAAGATCTAATAAAATAAGTGCATTTTTTTCTTGGGAGACAGGTCCTGGCCTGGCTCGGCCCTTTTCCATTCATTTCTCGTTTCTCCAATCCTTCCTACGGTCACTGGCCAAGTAGGACTTCCATGCTCCTCACTTCCAGTAAAGTCTAACAGGTTAGGTTAGTAGTAACAAGGAAATATGGTTCAATTTTGTCATTTGGCTAAGAATGAGATGATTTCACGTAGTAGTTTACAGTATAATAATAAAAAAAAAATTTGTATAGCAAAAGGTGATTTAACCAGTATTCTGGTAAATATGACTCAATCAACTGGGCACAGAGGTGGAGGGAAGGGGTAGATCTGTGTCCGAATGTCATCTCTTAGATTGCTTATGTCTACACCGGCTTCTAGTTTTGTTCCATGAAGCTAGCCAAGCGAGTTATGCTTTAAAAGGACACGCAGTCTCAACCTGGTATCATTAATTGTTAACAATCAGCAAAAAATCTACAAGATAAAAATGGAAGAAAATTAAGTTCTCATTTGTCACTGAACACTGCTAAACATCTCATATCAACTTTATCTGAAATAAGGTGAAGAAATACTGATTTTTCCTTCAGGATTGGGAAATGTGTAAATAATGCCCGAGTTAAACATTACCGAGTTTCCAATGTACAAAAAGCCTAGAAGGTAACAACCCAACAGTCACAAACTTAATGAAATACTGTCACAAACATTTAAGTCATATGTTTATTTATACAAGAATATATAAATATACATATTTTAAGAGATGGAGTCTCACTCTGTCACCCAGGCTGGAGTGCACTGGAACAATCAGAGCTCACTACAGCCTTCAACTCCTGGGCTCAAGCATCCTCCTGCCTCAGCCTCCCAAGTAGCTGGGACCATAGGAGTGCACCATAACACCTGGCTAATTTATTTTTTGTAGAGACAGGGTCTCACTGGGTTGCCCAGCTGGTCTTGAACTCTTGGTGGCCCCAAGTGATCCTCCTGCCTTGGCCTCCCAAGTAGCTGGGAGTAGCTGGGATTACAGGTACAAGCCACCATGCCTGGCTAAGAATATATTTTTATACCTCTCCTCCATACTCTTCTGATAAGTATAGATCTTTTCAAGAAGGATTCCTTTCTCAATGACAATTTAGGATACAAAATTTCCTGAAATGTTTTCCTTCTTTGTAGAAGATGAGGGCAATTATGGATTGGCTTTCAAACTTAACACTAATTTTCTTCTGCATCAAGCTTAAAACACAATTTATTTATAAGACGCAAATATCTGTATTTAAAATAACAAGGCCATTTATTTAATGGATTAAAAACTCTTTCCAAGGTACCTTATCCAGAAGACCAATGTGTTTCCAGTCTGTTCTTCCCTTTTGTTGTGTTCGCTTTGTGGGGAGGCTCCCAGGCCTGCCCTTCCACTCAGCACAGCCCTCACTGAAGTATGAAGTCAGAATAATTCAGGCACACGGCACTACCTGGAAGCCATTTCCTTGTCACCTCTTTGCCATTTCCAGCAGTCTGAGGAACCTGGGACCTGCACGTCATCTTCTTTCATTGCTCAAAATGATTCTAGTCAACTCTACTCAAGAAGTAAACATGTTTCCTCAACAGAAACTTTAAGTGACTTTAAAACCATCTTTACTGACTTAGTTTTACAACTTCAAAATGAAATAAAGTTCTTAGGTTAAAATGAAGGTAAGAAGTGTGGTTTTTCTTTCATTCATGTAACTACTGTGTAAACAAGGACATTCTTAATTTAGATGGGGACCTGCTAGTAAGATTTAAATGCAGTTTATCTTTAAATAAACCCATTTTTATTACTCTTCAGTATGGAACTTAAAGTCTAGGAAAAACCTACTAACTTTAATGAAAACTAAGGCTGTTTCATAATCAAGGATCAATAGGTAAATAATGTATTTCTGAAGTGCCTGAAAGCTATTTACTTAAGTCAAGCACCTCTAGGTTCACCCTTGTTTACACTCCAGATTTGTTGAGCAAACCTTTCCTCCTTGATTGTGTAACATTCAGACACCAGGGCAATCATGGACTGCAAATTAGCCCGCGGTGTGTGAAGGTGAAGTTTTATTGTATCTACCCACACTGTAAAGATCAGCCCCGAAATCTGCCTTCCCCAAAATGGAAAAGTCTTTTTCCCCCATCTTATGCCAAGTGGACAAGAAAAAAATCATGCATTAATATCATCGTGGAAAAGTACCCACATAAAAGAGTTATAATCGCTGATTTCAAAGATGGATGAGGTAATTTTTGAAAATAAACTATCGGCAGGGCAATCATTTATAAAAACTTGGCTTAGAAATAAATTTTTCTAAGAAATCGCTAGTCAATTCCTGGTTATACTGGACGATCCTAAGCTAAGGATGGAGACCCCTGGTCAAAACAGGCTTTCTGAAACCAGACTGAAATCTGGCAAAGGTCGTACCATCTCACCTAGTCCCTCTTTCCCTGCAGGGTGGGATCACTCATCCCCCACCTCTGGAAGCCACAGCCACCACCGCCCAAGTAGCTGCCAGCTAAGGGGTCACCTCCTAGGCCTACGTTCCTCCAGAGAAAGTCTGGGGCCATTTTTAAAAGCCCCCAAAACCCACGCACCCACACCAACCTCATCCTCACGGCTCTAATACGGTGTTGTGGCTTATTAGGCTCTAAGGATGGAGAGTGAAAGAGATTCAGGCTCTGATGGAAAACACACTCCTTTCAGTTAGGCCTTTAGAAGTCCTCAGGGTACATTTACGCGTCCACAGTGTAGAGAGAGAACTCAAGTTTGGAAAATTGGGAAGGCTTTTTTTTCCCTTTCAAAGAAACAGTTTAATCTCTGAGTAGTGTTGGAAATTAATTTGGGAAAAATTTTAAACCATGTATACAGTATATCTTTCTGGACATCAAGATAAGATTCACATCAACAATTCAGTAAGAAACTACAGCAGTGACTATAAAAAGAACAATCTGGCAAAATAATAACACTACAAATGTACTACTGAGAATAAATGGATTGTGGGCTAGTTTCCATACTCACAGAACAACAGATCTGAAAGACTTTCAATCTCTGGGATTTAAAACTTTATGCTCTGATTTCAAAGGATGCTCCTAATGGAATATACCACCCACAATGACTTCTCACCAACAAATGCAATTGGTTTTGCAACAGTCTTGACTCCAAGGCACAAAAGGTCTTGTAAGGGATTTGAAAAGAATCTAACTCAGAATGTGGGAAGGAATTCTCGTCGTCTTCTACCACACTCACATACAGTTCTCAAACTATGATTTACAAGTGTCAAAAATTCGGTTTTGAGAAAGTCAGATTTATCAACATTAAAGCACAGAACTTGTGTAAGTCAAAACCACTATAAACATGTTTAGAAGGCAAAGACAAAATGGGAAAAACATCTGCAATATGAATGGGAAAAGTTTACCATCATCCATAAAACATTCTTATGAATTAATAGAGAAACACTAATATTCCAGAAGAAAAATCTGGTATTGCATTCAACTACAGAGTGGAAAACAACTAGACATTTTGGTGTTCAACATCACTTGTAATGAAAGAAATAGAAATTTAAATACAGAGATAGCACTATTCACCTATAAAGCTGACAAGAATAATTGTTCCTTTTAAGAATGATTCTCCTGACTGACAATAATATAGTAACATAAGGCAGGAGCATAATTTGGCTAAACATTTTGTGTAAAGCAAATGGTCAGTATGTTCCAAGAGACCTTTGAACCATCAACTGTATTTCAAAGACTTCATCCTAAAGAAATATACCCTGTACATAAAGTTTTCAGAAGGATATTTGTTGCAAAAGGATATTTAGTAATAGTAACTGGAAATAAATGAAAAGTTCAGCTGTAAGAAATTAGTTAAATTGTACATCTATATAATGTAGTGTTATGTAGCCACTGAGATTTTTGAAGACTTAATGACATAGGAAATTTTTCATGTTAAGTAGAAAAACACTTAGCATGCAACAGTATATTTATTTGTAAAAACTATGTAACTACAAAAATATATTTGTTATATATAGCAACAAGCATAAAGAAAATATTAACTGATTATCTTTGGATGATGGGACTGTTTAACTCTTCTACTTTTCTGAATCTACCTATTTTTATAGAGAAAGCATACATTACTTTCAAAATCATAACAATGTTAACAGAACTAGGATATTAAGTAACAGGCTTTTTAAATGCTTAAGTCTAATTACTGCAGATTAGTTTTGAAAAAATACCATAAGAGATTTATCTAGAATTTCATAATCCTATTATTTAATAATCCCATTATTTAATTTACTCCAAAATGAAACCTTGAATTATTGACATACTAAAAGAGGCATACCTTCCACCAGGCACTATTTTGTCCACATAAACCTGATTTTAAGAAGGAAACAGAAAAGTTAACACAAGTTACATAAATATACCTTAAACTAAATTCCACTCCTGAGGGTTTTTTTTTTTTTTTTAAGGATTAATAAGTAGTTCTAATCTTTTCTTTCTGTAACTTTCTTTATGGAATGTAGTACTTAAAGGAATCTATAACAGCACTTCCAACACTATAAAGCACTATACAAATAGGGTATCTCCGTTTTAATTTAAATTGTGCATCAGGGCCAGGCATGGTGGCTCACACCCGTAATCCTATCACTCTGGGAGGCCGAAGCAGGAGGATTACTTGAGTTTAGGAGTTTGAGACCAGTCAGAGCAAGAGTGAGACCCCAACTGTACAAAAAAAAAAAAAAAAGAAAGAAAGAAAGAAAGAAAGAAAGGAAAAAGAAAAAGAAAAATACAGAAAAATTAGCCGGGCGTGGGGGTGCACCTCTGTAGTCCCTGCTACTTGGGAGGCTGAGGCAGGAGGATCGCTTGAGCCCAGAAATTTGAGGTTGCAGCGAGCCACTATGACGCCACTGCACTCTACCCAGGGTGACACAGGCCACTGCACTCTACCCAGGGCGACACAGCGAGACTCTGTCTCAAAAAAAACGAAAAAGAAAAAAAAAAAAAAACCCGTCCATCATTTCCTGCCCTAATCGTCCCTGAAAAAGAAGTTTGTCTACAGAATTGCAACTCCGTTTAAGCAAGTTCCTTTAGGGTTATCCATACACTGTCATCTGCGTGTACAAAGCCTCCTTAAAGAGGTCACAGGACCCCAGGAAGCAGTGACTCGCATTTCTTTTCCATTCCTCTCCCTCCAACGTTGCCTCCCTTCCCCGAGGAAAGCTCTCCACTCCCACCCTCTGCCCCAGCGCTGTGATCTGGCGTGATGACGACTGAATTCCGATCACCTGGCAAAACTTGAAAAGCTCTCGCCGCCAACCCCCCTCCTCCCAGTTTTGCCCAAGACTTTAGTTTCATTCAAACAAACAAAACAAACAAAACGCCGCTGGATTTCCTTTCTTAGTACACTCACTGCTTAAATAGTACTTAACAGAGCCCGTGCAACTCCGCAGGCTAAAGGAAGCATTAACCCCTTCATTCCTGCTTCCAAGTAAATCACTCCAAGTCGAAATCAACACATAGTAGGAAAAAAACATGTCTTGCAAAGAAGAGGACAGAAAGATTAATCTAAGGTACGTGAACACCTAAGTCCACTAATTACTACAGAGTAGTCAATACGATGACCTTAGTGACAATTACAAGCGAGCCGCAGCAAGTAACGAGGCGCGGCTAGGGGACCTTAAACTGCAGCAACCCCGTTTCTGCCACTTTTTCAGCCCTGATTACTTAGGGCTGGGAAACGGCCCGAGCAAACGCCCGGCAAGAAGGGCAGGACTGCGAGGCCCCGGAGGGTCCAGTGCCTGGTGGGCGGTGTAACCCAGGCTGCTGTAAACCCCTTCGGACACTTTCAAGGTGACAGCAAGAGCCGCATCTGTCCCTTCCGCAAGAGCTGCGCTGACCCCACGTGAGAGCTGCCTCCGCTCCGCCGGCGCTGCCACCCCGCTTTCTCCCCCACCCTGGCACCCCGGGCCCTGGAATACCCGCCCCCTCCCCGAAAGCGAGTCCAGTCGGCGTGACCGTCGCGGGCACCGCGCCCTCCCTCCGCCCTGGCCGCCGGGCACTGGGAAGCGACTCAGCCCCGCACTCACCGCAGCGCCTCCGAGCCAAGCCCGAGCCGCGAGCCCAGAACCCGCGCTGGAGCCCGGGCGCCCTCAGGACCCTCGCGGGGCGCTCCTGGCCCACCCGGGAGGCCCGCGCCGCAGCGTCCGCACCTGGGGGCGCGCGCCCCGGTCCACCCCGACCCCGCCGCTGCCAGGCGGGAACCCCGAGTCCCGGCGCCCCAGCTCCCCGCCTCCCGGGCCGCCAGGGGGTGGAGCGGGGCGGGGAGTTGGGGAAACTTGGAAATAGAAAGCTCCGCGGCTCAGCGCCCCCACACCCGCGGCGGCCCGTTCGCAGCAGGCGACACGGCCAGGCGGCGAGCCAGGGGGCTGCGCCCCGAGAAACTTGAAAGACGCGCGAGGCGGTACCTCGGGACGCCGCCGGGGGAGGCCCCGCTCGCTCCGTCCTCTCGCGCTCCCGCGTCCCGATCCCGAAGCCCCGCGCGCTCCCGGGCTAAGTGCGGACGCGCCCCGCGCCCGGGCGTCCCCTCGGCCTGCGCTGCACCTGTTGCCACGTGCGACGCGGTGCCCCGGGCTGCCGCCGCCGCACCTGGCTGAACCCAGCGTCCCCGCGGGCGAGCAGAGCTCTGCTTCTCCTAATGCTGGCGCCCCAGGCCGGGCCGGGCTGGCCCGAGGATCTGCCCCCACTCCCCTCGCGCCACCTGTGCGCTCCGGCCCAGCCCTTCGCCTGCCTGGGGCGGTGGGGCCACTGCGGCGCGGGGCAGGTGGGCGGTGGGAAGGCTGCGGGGTCATCACGGCGGAGGCTCGCAAGGATCCAGCAACGATTACCTCTGACAGGGTCCGACTCCCAATCTATATTACCTTCATGCTTCCAGAAGTTTACCAGCAAGCATCTATTTAAGGTTAAAGAAAGCACTCCAGCTGTTACAAGTTCAGATAAAGAGTTGAAAGACCAGAACACCAGAGAGGAAGAGAGAGAGACTAGGCCCGACCCACTTTTCTCTAAACACAAACTAAGTCCTTGCTGTCTGTTAAACTGAGCAAATTTCATCCACAGCTGACTTTTAGGCCCATGAGATATTTTCTTCCCTAAGGCACATTTTTGATACAAAGCTCTGCCAAAGGTGATATCCTGCCCATGAGAGATGGAACATTACAGAACCATTCAATGTCAGACAACTAAGAACAAAATTAAAAAAAAAAAATTTTTATTACCTGATTTGGGTTTGCTAAAAGCTTTTTAAGAAAAGTAAGCTTTTTCTGAGAATAAACTTGAGGATACTGTATTTCAGTTTTCTATACCCTGAATATTAGATGTGCTGACAGATGTATTGTGATCTATACAGTTATAAAGCCTTTTCATGTATACAGTGATCCCTTCTTTCCTCACAAGACCCAGGAGTATATAGGTCAGATTATCTCCATTATTCAAGTAAGGAAATTGAAGCTCAGAGAGGTCAAGTGACTTGCACAAGGTCACACAGCTAGTGAAGGGCAAGTGTAAACCCAGAAGGCCTAACTCCTAACCTTCTTTTTTTATTCCATTACATAATAACACCTCTCATTTGCTTTTGAAATCCCTGTTGTAAAGACAGACATGTTAACTGACATGATCTATGACCTTAGGAAAGGCAGGTGATCAATATTAAAGAGATACAGCACAAAACACCATTGGATGATTCTCCCTTATGCAAAAGCACACACAAAAACAAAACAAAAAAAAAAATCACTGACATTCTTTCTGTAAGTTACAGGTCACAAAATAAGTATGCTAATTAGCAACGTGCCTCCTCCCTAAGCAGAATATTCCTTGTGTTAAACATATCATTTAATCTTTTTAACCCTCCTGTGACCCAAATGATTTGGTCCAACCCCCCACAGTCCTATTGTGTGGCTTAGTTATATCTATAAATATAGAACCTGTTTTACTTCATTTTTCTATCAGATGGATTGAGGGAGAAAAAAAAAACACCTACCCTCTGCTAAGTAATTAGAGCTACTTTTGTGGGCACTGGGAAATCTGAAACTTAGCTTCTAATTGCATCCACATAAAAACAAGTTTTCTTCTAAGGACATCATCAGGGACTCCGGCAAGGCAAATATTCGTGAAATGAGGCCTATTGGCTTTTCTTTTCATCTTGGTTCTGGGCATGATGCCATGTTCCTGATCTCTGAACTCTAATGCTGACCTGCTACAGACTCCAGGAGCACATAATTTTGTGGTCCTTCACCCTAAAAAAAAAAAGTGAGCATGATTTTTTTCTCTATGAGAAAAATGAACATTAAATCTATAGTGAGAAACCGTCTTTTCACTTATGGAATTACTAAAGATTACAAAGTTTGATAACCACTGTGTGTTGGTAAAAGTGTGGACAAGCAGTTACTGTGTGCATATAAATTATGACCTCCACCATACCTAAGAAAATTACAAATGTGCATATTCATTGAGCCAGTAAGTCCACATATAAGAGTTTATCTTACAACACACATGAGAAATGGCATGTATATAAAACCCTGTTTATTTCAGCATCATTTATAATAAAAGATTGAAAAAAGTGTGAATGTTCATTAGCAAAGCACTGGTGAGTCAAAATACAGCCATAAAATGAAACCCTATGAAGGCTTAAAAAAATGAGAAAGCATTTGCCTTATTTGCAAGATTTTTTTAAAATGCAAAACAATTATTTAAAAGGATGCTACAATTTCTACTAAATAAGAAGAAATTAGGCTTGGTGCGGTGCCCCACACCTGTAATCCTAGCACTCTGGGAGGCCAGGCCGAGGCCAGAGGATCACTTGAGGTTAGGAGTTCGAGACCAGCCTAAGCAAGAGTAAGACCCCTGTCTCTACTAAAAACAGAAAAAATTAGCAGGGTGTGGTGGTGCGTGCCTGTTGTCCCAGCTACTCAGGAGGCTGAGACAGAAGGATCGCTTGGGCCCAGGAGTTTGAGGTTGCTGTGAGCTAGGCTGATGCCACAGCACTATAGCCCAGGTGACAGAGTGAGACTCTGTTTCAAAAAAAGAAAAAGGAGGAAATTATATACGCTTGTATGTATACATATATATATTTACATAAGTATAAAATACCTGAAAAGGTATACTGAATCTGATAACATTGGTTGTGTCTTGGGAGAGGAGTTGTACAGTTTGATAGGAGGGTTTGAAGAGAAACTTGTTACTAAATACAGTTGTGTACTTTTTTGGATTTTGTGCCCCATAAATAACAGTATCCATTCTTTTTTTTTTTTTTTTAGACAGAATCTCACTCTGTTGTGCGGGCTAGAATGCCGTGGCATCAGCCTAGCTCACAGCAACCTCAAACTCCTGGGCTCAAGTGATCCTCCTGCCTTAGCCTCCCCAGTTGCTGGGACTACAGGCGTGCACCACCATGCCTGGCTAATTTTTTCTATATATTTTTAGTTGGCCAGCTAATTTCTTTCTATTTTTAGTAGAGATGGAGTCTCGCTCTTGCTCAGGCTGGTCTCGAACTCCGTACCTTGAGTGATCCTCCCACCTTGGCCTCCCAGAGTGCTAGGAGTAGGCCACCGCACCCGGCCAGTATCCATTCTTATATTTTAAAATTTTTGACCACTTTAAGTTTTGCCATCAAGAATGACTAATCTTCTCTGTCAACTAATTTCACTTATAGATAAAAATCAATGATCAGATTTCTCATGCATGAATGGGAGTAGGGCTGCTTTCAACCCTATTTCTTCTCTAGTTCATCTAAAAAAGAAGAATTTAGTACATAAAACTCTAACAAACATGTGTGGTTAAAAGGATGAGTTAGCAAATTCCTTAGAATTTTATTAGCACTGACATCTGCTTAGGGTAGAGCTTCCAGCTAACTTTCCCAAAGTCACATTCAATCAGGAATGAAAAAAGAACTCCAGGCTTAATTCCCACGGGGAACACGCTATAGTATGTTGATTTCAGTATGCAGAAAGGAATTCCAAGGGAATTCCAAGGAGTCATATTACTTTGTTCCCAATCCAGGTCCCTTTTCTTATTTGTTATTAATATTTATTTATATTTACTTATATCACCACCTCATTGAACAGGGATTTGAACAACTCTAAAAGACAGGAAGAGGAAATTAAAAAAAATAAATATTTAGAAGTATACATATTTTTAGTATAAAATAGGATCCCAGGAAAATCATGCAGGCAAGAGTAAACATATTATTGGGTAACAAATGAAAACTCTGAGCTTCCTGGTAGCCAAGTGCCCCAACCAGTTATATAATTGCTATTTTCAAAAGGGGCCTGTAGTTCCTTAAAGGAAGCAAAATTTTTCCTAGCACTGAATTCTAGGATAAGTTTTTGTCACTCATTTTTAGATCAAGACTACTTACTGAATGGAAAACAACAGTATACTATTAAAATACTGTAAGGAATTTTATATGGTTATTTTTCATAGTGGCTTTGAAGAAAACCAAAAGTGTTGTAATAAAATTCAAACTTAAGGAAGATATTCACTCAGTCAGGGACACTCGTTTAATGTCATCCAATCTTTATAACAGCATAATGAGATCAAGGATTAGATATACTAATAAATAGAGGTGTGTATACATGGAAGTTTCTTCAGATATACTTCAGAAAGTCAAATATGCTCATGGTAAAATTCTAACATCTCCACAAATTCCTTGCCTCAGAGGTAGTAAACACAGTTACTTTATACAACATTCCAGAAATTTTCTCGTCCGCCAGCCATTATGAGGTAGGTGCTAAAGAATTGTTAGAAGTTGTAGTCGTCTCTGACAAAGTCTCAGAATGATGGAATTTTGTGATACAGTTGAAGACGTTTTTCCTATTTTTGCGGAAAGCAAATGCATATTACAAATAGCCACATGACTTTTAATTCTTGCATCCCAAGATAATGAGACATCCATAGTCAAATACACAAACTGAGTGACTCACGAATAACCACATAGCAAGAAAATGAGAGCATAAGGACAGTGAATGGTCCTGATTTGTCTACAAATAATTCTCCTGTTCCTGATTACCTATTCTTCTTCTTAGTGGGCTCAGAGGGTCAGCTGAACTCTTTTCTTACTGTTCCAGAACGGTAACTGTCAGATGACAAATATTCTTATGCAGGAATCTGCACATTTGTAAGTAAAGTACCTCAAGAAAAGAGTTTTTTGTTGCAAGTTCAAAGCAGTAGCAATAATGAGAAAATTATAGCTTCCTCTTAACAAAATGACCTGAGAAAAATCTGCGAAGCTCTTTCAGCTCCCCGTACCATGGAAGGCATCTTCAACAGTCCTTCTGTTCCATTTATAGACTACCTAGAAGGAACTGTTCTTATAGCATGATGCCAAAATTATTTTAGCTCACACACAAACAAGTTGTCCTGTAATTCTGCTGTGGACTTCCTCATATTAGGAAGAAATTAAGAAAAATATAGCGCCACCGGTTTGTTATGCAATCACTTCGAAAATGTTTACTTTGAGTGATTAAAATGTCATGACTAAAACTACTGGTCTGCGTAATCTGCTCTTGACTATGAATCATAACTATGTGACATTGGACTTGGTTAGGCTTTGCTCCAATTAGATGGAGTCTTTCCTTAAAAAGGGACGTATTTTCAATTTCAAAGTATTTACTGCTTTATGGCAAGTATTAATAACAAGTCTGTGCATTTGAGGTCTCATACCTTTGAGACTAGTACAGTCTACTTAGACTTTGTGAATTTGCTTTGGATTTATGCCTCTGGCCTTGTTCTTTTAACCAAATATAAGCCCCGCATGTGCTGCCGGCAGCCTTCCAACTTGCCCCCGTCCCTCTCAGGCCTGCTGATTGGTCAGTGATCGCTTGAAATGAGTGCAAAGAGTCACGAAGCCTCGTGGGTTCTGTGTTTCTGCACAGCGACCTTGCTGGAGTCCAGGCCTGGACTACCGGTTGACCTCTGGTTCATTCCACTTGCAATTTTTGGTCTTGATTCATATATTAATAGTTCCTAATTCATGATTGACTCTGCAATCCTACCCCACCCCCCGCCCCTTGCAAGTGTTACTCAGTCAAGTGGGCCAAAGTGCTCTATGTTCTAATAAATGTTTGCAAATCATGATAATGTAGGAAGAGAGCCGTCAACTAAATGAACAACAGCGATTAGCCCTCATGCTGTTACATAAGCATGACTCAAAATATAATCACTTTTCTAAACAGGGGCTGGCAATTCAGGAAAGAGTCACTGAAAATATTACGCGCATTATTTTCTCCAGACACTGAGTATGGACGAATTGTTCCTAAATCACCTTGCGGCGTACCAACATCCTAAATTAGTGCCTGATTAGTTACCTGAAAGTAAGACAATCTTACTTTGGGGCATGTAGAACGCGGAGAAATCCAATTGTTAATC
The DNA here is from genome assembly GCF_041146395.1 of Eulemur rufifrons. NCBI lineage: Eukaryota > Metazoa > Chordata > Mammalia > Primates > Lemuridae > Eulemur > Eulemur rufifrons. The sequence goes on along the minus strand of NC_090994.1, from coordinate 11,564,365 downwards.
CAGGATGGTAATTTAACACCACCAAAGATGTATCTATTTTGGTAAGCATACTTCTGATCTCTTTTTTAGCACCTACAAAATTAGGATTAATCCCCACTAATTTACAAAATCATTATCTGCAAATCTTAAATAGTAGAATAAAACGAAAAAATATCATTATCACTCCAAAACTGAGGACACAAATTTAAGTTAGAAGATTTAGTTTTGACACCTAGATATGTTTCAGTGGATTAGACCCTTCTGGATCTTAGCTTCTCTTTTCCGGAATTAGTTCTTTAGATTGCATTGAGACACATGTTGTGAGAATAAAATACAAGGTATTATTATTAATGTGCTTATTAGTTGTGTAGTATCTTATGTTTGGAATTACTGACATTGCTCATTTCCCTTCCCGTTGGTCTATGAAATTGAAGCCATGGAAAGATTTCTCTTTCCAAGACAACATTCCCTCCAGTCTACCAAGACCTGCCCTCTCCTCTTATTTCTGGCTTTTAGTTCAGCCATATGACTCAAGAGAGTAAACCAGCATTCTCTAAATCTTTTGGCTTACGCTTGCCTAAATATGAAAAAAATTGAGTATGCATGCCCAATATGCATAAATTATATATAGCACTAGACTACTGCACACAATAAACTACGCCAAAATAGAAAAGAGAAAAGAGTAAGATTTAAAGATGATAGATACATCTCATTGTTTTCCCACACTTCACCAGATACCTTCTGGTGCCAAGAAAGTATCCCATTTCTTTCCTATGGTCTTTAGTATAAAAGAATTTTCCATTGCTGAAAAGTTAAAAGATTAAAAAAAAAAAAAAAAGAAGAAGAAAAAAAAAATCACTTTCAGAGTAAATACGCAGTTACCTATTTTAAAAGTTTTAACATTCCAGGTAATCTCTCCAGAGGTTTCTATTAAAATGCATGTACTTGGAAGCAGCTCATTAAATATCAGTTTAATTTAAACTTGCATCCAGAATAATATAGGTGAGTTTTTAAACCTTCTATAATTGTAAAATATAACACAGACACAGAAAACTGCATAAAACAAATTCATAGCTTGGTAAATATTACAAAATAGATATCCTTTAAACCACTACCTTGGTCAAGAAATAAACAGAAGGTTGCCAAGTACCCATCCTAATCATAACCTATCCTTCAGTCATAACAGTAAACACATTCTGACTTTCCTGGTTATCACTTTTTTGCTTTTCTTGTCTTCTTTTTTTTTTTTTTTTTTTTTTTTTTTGAGACAGAGTCTCACTTTGTTGCCCAGGCTAGAGTGAGTGCCGTGGCGTCAGCCTAGCTCACAGCAACCTCAAACTCCTGGGCTCAAGCGATCCTCCTGCCTCAGCCTCCCGAGTAGCTGGGACTACAGGCATGCGCCACTATGCCCAGCTAATTTTTCTATATATATATTTTTAGTTGTCCATATAATTTTTTTCTATTTTTAGTAGAGACGGGGTCTCGCTCTTGCTCAGGCTGGTCTCGAACTCCTGACCTTGAGCGATCCACCCGCCTCGGCCTCCCAGAGTGCTAGGATTACAGGCGTGAGCCACCGCGCCCAGCCCTTGTCTTCTTTTTAATAGAGATGGGGTCTTGCTCTGTTGCCCAGGCTAGAGTGCAGTGGCACAATCATAGCTCATTGTAACCTCGAACTCCTGAGCTCAGACAATCCTCCTACCTCAACCTCCCAAGTAGCCAGAATTAGAGATGTGCACCACCGTGCCTGGCTAATTTAAAAACAAAAACAAAAAAAAATTCTTTTGTAGAGATGGGGGTCTTACTATGTTGCCCAGGTTAGTCTCAAACTTCTGGCCTCAAGCAATCCTCCTACCTCAGCCTCCCAAAGTGTTGAGATTAGAGGCATGAGCCACTGCACCTGGACTTTTGCTTTTCTTTATAGTTTTATCATCCACATGTTCATCCCTAAATGATATAGTTTACTTTTGCCTGTTTTTAAAAAATGTTTATTTTAATCTACATGTTCTCTCTTTTCCCCCCACCCCTGTCCCTGCTTTCTCACTGTCTTTGCAATGTATTTGTGAAGAAATTAACTCATTGGATCTGTGGAGTTTCCCACTGTCAGTGTTTTGCTGATCATACTCCCAATTCGGTTTCTTTTCTCTGTCTCCAGTTGGTTGGTGGTTGGGTCTACAGGGTTGATAGATGTAGGTTTGATTTTGGTGGGGGAAGAGAAGCTCACTGGTCGTGGTATGTTCTTTCAACAGGAGGCTTAAATGTCTGGTTGACTCGCTTTTTGTGATGTTAGCAGCCATTGATGCTAAATGTCTACATCCATTAATTCATTAGAGGTCACAAATAATGGTAATCTAATTCAATTATTCATTCTTCACTTATTAGCTGGAATATTTCTATAATGAGAAACTTGCCCTCCTCTACTATTTAATTACAGAATGGAATAGTTTATGTAGGAAAAATACTAGATTCTTACCCTATATTTACCAATTTTAATAAAGCAGTGAGTTGTTTCCCTGAAATCCCACAAAGGTAACTAACTCAATAGGTATTTATTTGGTTTTTTTAAATTATGCATTTGTACATTTCAGTCCATTATAGTTATTTTCAATTTTTCTCATCTTTGCCCTTTGGGAGCCTCTTCAAGTTGGCTCCTGCGTCCTTGTCACATGATACTAGTAACTTTTGAGAGCTTCCTTGCTATCTGATATGACAGTATTTTCTACGATTATCTTGCACATTTCCTGGCCCAGATTTGGAGTTAGTCATTGCTTCAAAATGCTGGTTTCTTTCAGTGGTAGGGTACTCCTAGACCACAATCTGGATGCTAAGGAAGTTCATTCACATTGGGTCTGTCACTGTTTCTAGGCTAGAGCTAGGGTGCATTCTACATCTATATGTTATCTAGTGTCTATGCCTGTACCTAGACTATATGTCTATTTTGATGCTGAGAATCTTGGTTTGCAAGGACAAAGGAGATTATAGGATTAGAATACTATAAATACATAATCACTCATTTGCTTAATGAGTGTACACACACACACAATGGACCCAGAATGCAATACCATTAATACCAACTGCAGGAAGATTACTGAAAACAATTAAAAACTTGTTTTGTATTTTCTATCCCTCTTATAATTCCGTGTTTTTAATAGTTGTATTTTATCTACATTGTCAAACATATAGTCATTACCTATTGTACTTTCTCACACAACCCTGATTTAGCCTTAGTTCTGCTGGCGTATGCACGTATCCATATTCATACGTGTGTGTGTGTGTGTGTGTGTGTGTGTGTGTGTTTAAAGCTTATCCCAGTTCGTATGTCAATGTCTCTCTAGTCATTATGGTTGTCTGAAATTTGTTGTCAAGTAGATTCCTCAGGAAGTGCTCATGGGAACAATATTCCCTTTATTTTAGCACAGTGATATCATTTTATATGTGATCTTTATCCTGGAAAACCCCTGACTCATATTCTATTTTGTTGAGTATCTTAAATATGCTACTCTATTTTTTCCTGTCTAAATCATTACTGTTACAAAGTTTAAAGACAGGAGGCCAAGGCAGGAGGAGTGCTTGAGGCCAGGAGTTTGAGACCAGCCTGAGCAACATAGTGAGACCCTGTCTCTACAAAAAATTTAAGAAGAAAAATTCACCAGCCACACTGGGCACACCTCTAGTCCCAGCTACTTGAGAAGCTGAGGTGGGAGGATCGCTTGTCCCCAGGAGTTCGGGGTTGCAGTCAGCTATGATCACACCACTGCACTCCGACCTAGCGAGACTCCTTCTGTAAATAAAAAATAATAATAATTAAATACCTAGGAATAAGTTTAACTTGAAATGTTGCTTTTTAAAAAAAAAGATTAAATGCTAATAAAAAGTTCTCTTTTAGAGAGACTACATAAAGACATCCATTTTTAAAAATTTAATATATAGATTTGTTGCAGTAACAAATTCCTGTGAGAACTAGTAGTGAACAATAAATGGATGGCAATATCAAAGCATTTTCATAAGTAATAAGTGTGGATTCAGCAAATTTGGAAAACTGAACACATTGCAACAATGATCAAAATCATATGGTCTTGGGTTATCATAGTTTAAAATAACTTAACCTGTAACAGAGACAAAACAAACACAGGGCAAGGGCTAACCAATTAATAAATTGTCTTCCAAAGAGTTGGCTAACGGGTTGGAAAAAATCAACTTAGATACATAAATACATGAGACAAAACAGTACAATAAATTCCAGCTGTATCAAAAAGTGAGAACATTTTTTAAAAACTGAGGAGTGGCTTATTTATCCCATATGGGAAGAAAACATGCATTTCATTTTCTAATCACTGAAGAAAATGGGGGTTGTTATCAGAAACAAAAGGGATTAACTGAATATAATTAAAAATTTTAACTTTCATACAACAAAAGGTAAAATAAAAATATTATAAAGGAAAATTTCTCGTATAGAATAGATACATTACAAACATAACCTGATAATAGCTTTCTCCCCCAAATATATGAGAAAATAAATGATTATCTAAGTCAATAACCACTTTCCACATGATGAATGGTCAACAGATTAATAGTCAAGAAAATTTAGACTAAATCCTTGTGCTTTTAAAAATCACAGTTTTATTAAAAATGATAATATAAGTAAATTTGGCCAATATGGAGACTCCCTTACAGACATATTAGACTGGAAGAAATTTAAAAATCGTAAAACCCAATCTTGACAAGTCTTTGGACGGAAGCCAGAAGGTATATTTTATGCGTTAATGGTAGAAATGTAAACTGGGCACGTGTTTCTGGGGGACAATCTATAATATGCTTTGTCCCATTACACATTCCTTCCCCTGAGGGAGGAAAATTAACTTACAAAGCAATTTTCATTGCAGCATTATCTATAATGAAGAAAATGAGCACCCATTCCAATGCCCAACCATATTTAAATGTTTGAGTAAACCATGGTGTATTAACCATAAAGAAATTAAAATGGGCCGGGCGCGGTGGCTCATGCCTGTAATCCTAGCACTCTGGGAGGCCGAGGCGGGTGGATCGCTCGAGGTCAGGAGTTCAAGACCAGCCTGAGCAAGAGTGAGACCCCGTCTCTACTAAAAATAGAAAGAAATTATATGGACAACTAAAATATATATATACAAAAAATTAGCCGGGCATGGTGGCGCATGCCTGTAGTCCCAGCTACTCGGGAGGCTGAGGCAGTAGGATCGCTTAAGCCCAGGAGTTTGAGGTTGCTGTGAGCTAGACTGACGCCACGGCACTCACTCTAGCCCAGGCAACAGAGTGAGACTCTGTCTCAAAAAAAAAAAAAAAGAAAAGAAATTAAAATGACAAGTGGAGGATGTAATACATGGATATGTTTATGAAATAAAGTCAAGTAAAACAACTTCAATGCATGATCATATTACAAAATTATATAGAAATATATGAATGTATATTGCTCTGGACCAGAAAAGGATTTTGATTGATATAAATGGTATAACAACATCTATTACATTTCTTTTTTTCTTGTAGAAATGCAAGCAATTATAACAATGTGTAACATTTATAGAACATTTGCTATGTGCCACTCTCCTCAGTGCTTTTATATGTGTCCATTTTATTTGATCTTTGCAACAACCCCATGTGTTGAGTACTATTTTTAGTCTTCATTCTATAGATGAAGAAATTGAGGCACAGAGTAGTCAAATAAGTTCCTCCAGGTTGCACAGCTTAGCTTAACTGTTTCTTTTTTCTCTCTCTCTCTCTCTTCAACTGGGCTGCTGAGATTAGCTTATCTGTTTCAAAGTCTCTTTCTTAAGAATAGCTTACATGATTTCTATTTGCTAATTGCTTTAATTGGCTCCAAACTCTAGGCCTTATATCTTGTCTATATCCACATTCATTTCTCTAAAGTAAAAAAAAAAAAGGAAAGAACTGAAAATCTCAAGAGAATTCCAAGAAGTCAGAACAATGAATTATTGAATAAAGAATCTGAAAGGAGAAAATAGAACCAGAGCAAAAAAAAGAATTTTATTTAAGGAGATTAAAAATAATAATGGAGAGCTATTGATAATGGGGGAGGCTATTCCTATGTAGGGGGAGGGGTATATGGAAAAATCTCTATACTTTCCTCTCAATGTTGCTGTGAACCTAAAACTGTTCCAAAAAAAAAGTATTTTAAAACATAATACTGAGAAAGTAAATGTATTCTGGGATTTAGGAGTCTTTGCAGAGTCACCTCCCTCATTGCTTCACTCAAAATCTTGCACGGACACACCCCCTGGGCCCATCATCCTAAGGTTTCAAGAAAATCAAGTGACTCTCTCTCAGAAAAAGGTTAGAATCTTCAGGAAAAAAAATCCTCAAGGAATAAAAGCACAGGCCACTGCATTTCTCAGGAAATGGACTCACAAATCCGTTGCTTTTAAAAGGAGAAATTGTCCCAATTAGATGGATTCCAAACCTTCTTTAGGCGAACTGTTTCCAGATAAGGCTAATCTACCAGACTTTTTTGTTGATGCTTGATCTGATTACTCCTTATTTTTCCTACAGAGACCAAAGGGAATGACCTTTTGTGTTTTTGGAGACAGAGTGTCAGGCTGGGGCACAGTGGTGCAATCATAGCTCACTGTAACTTCCAACTCCTGTGCTCAAACGATCCTCCTGCCTCAGCCTCCCCAGTATCTGGGACTACAGGCTCGTACCACCACGCCCTGCTACTTTTTCTTATTTTTTATAGAGATGGGGGTCTCACTACATGGTACAGGCTGGTCTCAAATTCCTGGCCTCAAGTGATTCCCACCCCTAATACCACCTTGGCCTCCAAAAGTGCTGGGATTACAGGCATGAGCCACCACCTCCTGGCCTCAAACAACCTTTTAAAAACATTGTAGACTGTTGACATGTCTTCTGTTTTGTACAGAAATGACAAGGCAAAGAAAAGAAAGTTAAATTCAACCTTAGGCTCGTGGATCCAGAGTGGATAATTATAAGTTTGTATTATCTATATGTATGTGATGAAGCTTGGTGGACCAGGAACACGGGATTTATAATAAACCCACGAATTAGTATTTCAAGACAACAGCTATCAAGCAAAGACTTAAAAGCTTTTATCATTAGACTAATTGGAATTCACTTGATCCTCCAATGTAACAAAATCCTTCAATCTACTTTCCCAAGCCATTATTCCTTACATTCAGCATAATTAGTTTGTCTACTATTAAATATTTATTTTCTACAGTGCTTTTTGGAAGGCAAACAAAGCAGTCACTTTGCTGCTTTGTATTGATTCCGGGTTGTCCTTAGGAAAAGCTCTCAAGAAGTTTAATGGTTTTGAATGACACTTAGGTTTCTGCCATGATTAGCAAATATGCTTCTTTATTTTTATTTCAATAATAGAGTCTTAGAACTTAGATCTTTATTTTTGCATTTAGTCTATGCTATCATTATTAATGAAGACCTCAAATAACACTTGTGAACTGTAACCTATTTATTTAGAAAAATATTAAAATAGAAAACAGGGCAACTACGTACGCTTTTACCAGACACAATTTTAATTGTTTTAAAAGGAAGTCATGCAAACAAGGGTTTTAGGTATACTTTTGCCTTCTTTGGGGAAGAACTAAATAATTTTATTTAGCAAGAAATGACTCTTCATCAAGATTTACTTAAAGCTGACTTAAACCTGAGCTTGTGATTTACAGAAACTTTCCAAGCATTGTTTTTATAAGATGGTTATCACAGATTTATCTGTTATCGTGGGAGCTTCAAGTCTATATGTCTTATCTTCCATAAAGTAGATTGAGGTAAAACAGTGCAATCTGCAATCTCAAACATATTAGCTATATATTTGATGTGGTAAATCTAGGAGGGGCCAATTATTATTATAAAAAATACATTGAAATACTTGATAGTACTTTACTCTTTATTGTAGCTAATCCAAAAGTATTTACTAAACAGATTTTTTTTTTTTTTTTGAGACTGACTCTCGCTCTGTCGCCCTGGCGAGAGTGCAATGGCATCATCACAACTCACTGCAACCTCAAACTCCTGGGTTCAAGCGATCCTCCTGCCTCAGCCTCCCAAGTAGCTGAGACTACAGGTGCACATCACGACATCCAGCTAATTTTTCTGTTTAGTAAAGACAGCATCTTGCTCTTGCTCAGGCTGGTCTCAAACTCCTGAGCTCAAGCAATCCTCCCACCTCGGCCTCCCAGAGTGCTAGGATTACAGGCGTGAGCCACCGTGCCCGGCCAAGATTCCATTTCTTCCTGTGTACTGCATCATATGCAGATACTCAAAAAAAATCCACTGGATATAGCATAAAACAAAGTATAAAATGTAGTTTCTGTCCTATGGGAGCTGAGAAGTAATAACTATCTGAAATTTATATAAAACATGTTCTTACATTTTCAAAATGTTTAATTGGTTATTTTATTACTAAGACTCCACGTTTCAGTTTTCTTACCTTGGTTGTGGTCTGAAATAGCAATTAACCTTGAAATAGCCTTCATTGTCCTCTATCACGACACTTCCCTTAAGAACGTCAATAAATTATTTTACTGAAGAACATTGTTCTTAACGTGAATTTTACTGAGCTAATCATTCAGGAATTGTGACAATAGTCGTATTGAACAAAGCACGGTTATCTAAAGTAGTTCAGTGTAAGTACCTGAGGCTCTAGCTAAGCCCTCTGCTTCAGGCCTGTGCCAGTGATTAGAAGATCAGGTTATCTTTAAGCAATAAAACAAACCACGTTTTTCAGGGCTTTATTGACAGCACTAAACATGAAAGCATATTTTTAAAAGTGATCACCTGTAGTTTCACTTTTGGCAATGGCAGAGCAGCTGCCGAAAACAATTATGCACTATGAAAAAAATATAAATAATGTCTATTTGAAAGCACTTGGAGAGTGATCCAAAGCAGTAGAAACTAGAAGGGGGTCAGTCCTTGAAAGAAGGGAAGTGTATATGGTTTTTCAGTTGAAGATACTGCTCAGTCCCTGTGGTTAGAGTAGCTACAATTCAAGCAAAAAAATAATAATAATAACCATTTTAATTTGTAATTTCTAATGCCTAAAGAATTAAAGGACAGAGTTTGGGGCTGCCAACATGGCTGAATCATAAGGGGAGAAATTCCAGAAAGATGGTAGCCACAGATAGGGGGCCGCTAAATCTGTGTGTAAACGTCACATTCATTCCTGCAGACCTCTGAATTGTTTATGTATTGGGGGGGATGACTCCGAGGAGCCCAACCGGGAGGCTGAAAAACTAAACAGAGATTTCAGCTAATTCCCTGATAAGGGAGATAAAGTTTGAGTCCAGCCAGGTAACTGCCTACTAGAACACAACTCAATAATTGGCCAAAAATAATACAATCAAGAGCCTTTACTCACACCTGTAATTCTCGCACTCTGGGAGGCCGAGGCGGGAGGCTCTCTCAAGGTACGGAGTTCGAGACCAGCCTGAGCAAGAGCAAGACCCCGTCTCTACTAAAAAATGGAAAGAAATTATCTGGACAACTAAAAATATATAGAAAAAATTAGCCAGGCATGGTGGCACATGCCTGTAGTCCCAGCTACTCAGGAGGCTAAGGCAGGAGGATTGCTTGAGCCCAGGAGTTTGAGATTGCTGTCAGCTAGGCTGACACCATGGCACTCTAGTCCAGGCAACAGAGCGAGAATCTGTCTCCAAAAAAAAAAAAAAAAAAAGAGTCTTTACAATGTATCATCAAATGCACCAAGTGCAATAAAAAATTACTAGACATGCATGCAAAGAAGTAGCATATCTCTTGCCCCATAATCAAGAAAAATTCAATCAGTAGAATCAACTCCAATATGTCCCAGATGTTGAAATTAACAGAAAAGATCTTTTAAGAAGCTATTATAGGCTAGGTGAGATGGCTCACTCCTGTAATCCTAACACTCTGAAAGGCCCAGGCAGGAGGATTGCTTGAGGCCAGGAATTTGAGATCAGTCTGAGCAAGAGTAAGACCTGTCTCTACAAAAAGTAGACAAATTAGCTGGGTGTAGGTGGCACACGCCTGTACTCTCAGCTACTCAGGAGGCTGAGGCAGGAGAATCACTTGAGCCCAGGAGTTTGAGGTTGCAGTGAGCTATGATGCACTCCAGCCTGGGTGACAGAGTGAGACTCTGTCTCCAAAAAAAAAAAAAAAAGAAGAAGAAATAAAGAAGTTATTATAAATACATTAATACATTTAAGAACTTGACAGATATCAGTGGAAAAACAGAAACAAAAAGAACAAAATGCAAATTCTAGAATGGAAAATTATAATACTTAAAATGTCAAAATTAGGATTAACAGCAGATTGGAACATTAAAAGAAAAGATTAGTGAATTCAAAGAAAGATCAACAGAAATTATCTAATCTGAAAAACAGAGGAAAACATTTTTTAAAAAGTGAATAAAGCTTAAAGGACCTGTGAAAAAAGGTTAAACAGATTGATTCAGGATTAGTTAGAGTCTCAGAAGAAGAGGAGGGAGATAATTGGGTAGAAAAATATTTAAAACATACTGGCCAAAAATTTTCCAAAATTTGGTTAGAACATAATTTTATAGATGTAGGAGGTTCAGCAAACATAACCAGAAAAAAAAACTATGCCTGTACATGTCATAGTAAAACAGTTTTTAAAAAAGATAAATCCTGAAAGCATCCATAAAAACACTACACATGACAGAAAGGGGAACTGCCAATCAAACTTTGACTGACAAGTCAAGAGAAATAATGGATTCCAGGAGATGATGGAGTTACTTTTTTTTTTTTTTGCCACTTCCTCAGACATATTGGCAGGAATTACAACTTTGAGGTGCTGAAAGAAAAGCCTGTCAACCCATAATTCTACATGCAATGAAGATGTCCTTCAAAAATGAAGGAGAAATAAAGACATTCCCAAATAATGAAAAGTGACAGAATTAGCCACCAATCATATGCACCACAAAACATGCCAAAGAAGGGTCCTGAGGTCAAAGGGAAATAATACCAGATGGCAACTTGGATCTGCAAGAATGAATGAAGACCACTAGAAATGGTAAAAATGTGGATAAATACAAAAAGCTACATTTTTTCTTCTCTTAATTTCTTTAAAGGACAAATGAAGATTTAAAGCAAAGATTATCATACTATATCATGGGGTTATGTTATATATTTAATAAAATAGCACAAAGAATGGGGGCAAATAAAAGTAAGCAGTTGCAAGATATATTTTACATGAAATGATATGACATTAACTCCAAGTAGATTGTGCTAAAATGAAGGATGCATATGGCAATCCCTAGAGCCACCTCTAAAAAATGAGGTCAAGAGGTAGAACTAAAAATTCAATAGAAAATTGAAATGAAAGACTAAACATATCTGATTAACATAAAAGAAGGCAAGAAAAGAGGAACAGAGAAACAAGTATTAGAATGGTCAAAAAAAGAATGGACAAATAAGAAACAAATAAAATGATAGACCTAAATCCAAAAGTATCTATAATTATCTTATATGTAATTTGATTAATCAAATTGAAATTTAAATTTTTTTCAGAATGAATTTAAAAGAAAGCAAGAGCTGGCCGGGCATGGTGGCTCATGTCTGTAATCCCAACACTTTGGGAGGCTGAGGCGGGAGGATAGCTTGAGGCCAGGAGTTCAAGACCAGCCTGGGCAACATCACAAGACTCTGTTTCTAGAAAACACGCAAAATACTAGGCAGGTGCAGTGGTGTTCACTTGTAGTCCCAGCTACTTGTAGTCCCAGCTACTTGAGAGGCTGAGTTGGGAGGATTCCTTGAGCCCAGGAGTTAGAGGCTGCAGTGAGCTGTGGTTGCACCACTGCACTCCAGCCTGGGTGACCCCGCCTCCAAAAAAAAAAAAAAAAAGAATCTAAAAAAAAAAAGAGGAGCAGACAAGTTAAATCCAAAGACCCAAAGTAAGTAAAAGAGAATAATATAAATAAGAGTAAAAAATCAGCAATAGAGAGGCAAACACAACAGGAAAAATTAACAAAACCAAAGTTGATTCTTTGAAAAGATTAGTAAAATGAATACATCCCTTATAAGACTGATAGAATGGAGGAGTGGAGGATGGCGGAGAAAGGTAGAGAAAGAATACAAATTACTAATATCAGAAATAAAAGAGGGATATGACTGAAGATCCTAGAGAAAACAAAATGAAATAGAAGAATATAATCAACTTTATATCAATAAATTTAACAACTTAGATGAAATGGAAAAATGACTCAAAAAACACAACTTATCACAATGGACACAAAATGAAATAGAAAACTGGAATCACTATGCATCTATTACACAAATCTTTTCAGGAAACAGGAAAAGGATATACTCTCAACTCATAAGGCCAGTAAAATAGTATAACAAATACTGTTTTAAAATAGTTTAAAACTATTATCTGACTTGTCAGCATAACTGACAAAGATATAAAAAGAGAAAATTAGAGACCAATGTTCCTAATAAATGTAGATACAATAATCCCTAACAAAATATGAGCCAATTTACCCAATAATATGTGAAAAAGATAATACATCAGGACCAAGTGGGGTTTCTCCCAGGAACACAAGATTGGTCAATGTTTGAAAATCAGTATAATTCACCACAGTAACAGAATTTTTTAAAAATGTGATAATCTAAATAGATGCATTTGTGATAAAAACTCTCAACAAATTAGGAATAAAAAGGTACTTTCTTAACTTAATAAAGAGCATATATGAAAACCTTTCAGCTAATATCATACTTGGTGAAAGAAGCAACTCTTCTTTTAGGATTGGAAACAGTGCAAGGATGCCTATTTTCTCTAAACTTCTATCCTATTTGTAGTCTGAGCCAGTTTGATAAAGTAAAAAATGGCAATAAATGACATAACAATTGGAAGGAAGAAGGAACTGATTCCTGTTTGTAGATAATATGGTTGTTTATATAGAAAAATCTTAAGGAAGCTGCAAAATAGTTACTAGAACTAATGTGAATTTAGCAAGATTTCAGGATATAAAGTCAATATGAAATATCAATTGTATTTCTGGATACTAACAGTAAACAATTTTTCAAGTCAAATTAAAAGATCATTCCATTAACAATGGCATTAAAACATAAAATACCTAGGAACAAATTGAGCAAAAGATCTGTAAATCCTCAATGCTAAAAACTACAAAGACTGATAAAAAAAAAAAACAATTAAATAACACCTAATAAATATGGAGATGCACTATGTTCATGTTTTGGAAAATTCAGTATTGTTAAGACGTCATTTTTCCCCGATAACGTAGAAATTTATTATAATCCTAACCATAATCCCAGCAGGCATTTTTGTAAAAGTGACAATCTGATTCTAAAATTTATGTGGAAATTCAAAGGCCCTAGAATAGCCAAAAAAAAAAAAAAAAAAAAAAAACCCCACGAAATATAAGGACAAAGCTGGGGGATTTGTACTATTTTAAAACTTCAAAACTTAATATAAATTATAGTAGTCAAGATGTGTGATATTGGCAATAGGGTAGACACACAGACCAATGGAATGGACTAAAGGGAAGAATCAGACCAACATCTATAGGGTTATTTCATTTTGGACAAAGATGCCAAAGCAATTCAGTGAGGAAAGGAAAGTCTTCAATAAATTATGCAGGAAAACCGGATATCTATATGGAAACAAAAGAACTATAACCTCTACCTCACTCATTCAAGGTAAATCATGGATTTAAATATAGAAGCTAAAGCTATAAATATTCTAAAGAAAAAACATATTGCCAAAAGTGGTGATAAGCAAATATTTCTTAGATAGAATAGAGAAACAACCACAGAATAAAGAAAAGATAAATTCAGCTTTATCAAAATTAAAAACTTATTAAAAGACACTTAAACTATGAGTAGGAAGCCACAGACTAGGAGAAAATATTTGTAAAACATATATCTGACAAATGGCTGGACATGGTGGCTCATGCCTGTAATCTCAGCACTTTGGGAGGCCAAGGCAGGAGGATCACTGGAGGCCAGGAGTTCAAGACCAGCCCATCTCTAAAAAACACAGTGAGACCCCATCTCTAAAAAAATAAAAATAAAAATAAAGAATTACCCAGGCATGGTGGCATGTACCATGCTGTGTCAATAAAAAATATAACAGGAAAAAAATCAATTCATGAGGTTTCATATTTTTTCCCACCATCACCACCATTCAAGAAATCTCTTGCCAGAAGCTATTTCATTTACATTGAGGACAGAACAAGTGGAAGAAGAGGAAAAAGGAGGAGTAAGAGGCCAGAGAGACGGGAGCTTCTCAGGCTGAGGGTCAGAAAGAACCATGGGGAAATCAGTTTTTATCAGTGGGTAGCTGCTGAAATGTGGCTGGGCATGGTGACTCATGCCTATAATCCTAGCACTTTCAGAGGATCACTTGAGGCCAGGAGTTCAAGACCAGCCTGGGCAACATGGTGAGACCCCCATCTCCACAAAAAAATTTAAAAATTAGCTGAGTGTGGTGGTGCACACCTGTAGTCCCTGCTACTCAGGAGGCTGAGGCAGGAGGATCGCTTGAGCTCAGGAGTTCAATGTTGCAGTGAGCTGTCATGACACCACTGCACTCTCTAGCCTGGGCTACAAAGCAAGACCCTGTCTCAAAATAAAATTTAAAAAAAAAGAAGGTAAAGGAAAAGATGTACAGATGTTAAAGTTCTCCTGTTGTGCAACAAGAATGGACTCTTTTGTATATTTTCTGAAGAGTTGCAATAAAGATTTGAGTTGCTTTTATGTACCATTTAATTAATGTTTTCTGCTGGACTAAGAGAGTGGCTAGCTTATATGGTTTATGCATATTTAATATTAATTTAACAATGCTGTCTGCCCCTCACCTCCGCTTGCATACAGACTTTATCTGGTCAGCAGCCTTGTCTGTTTTGCTTGCCATTGTAACGCTGGTGCTTACACAATTAGTTGCAGGTGTTGAATCCATACTGGTTAAATGAATGTGGGATTTGGGGCCATTTGCTTAACCTCTCCAGACCTCAGTTAGAGTTGCACTTCAAGCTTCTTGACTCCTTCAATAGAAATAGCACCAACCGCAGAGAAGAAAAAACGTTTACCACCCACCCACCCCCAGAAGGCTGGGGTACCTGAAGCAGCCAATTACAGTTCCGTTATTTCTCTGGAGTTTCTTTGAAGTTTCCTGTTAAAAAAAAACTTGTTTTGTGATTCATCTTAAAACTTCCAATTTTATATTCCACACCATTATAGATCAGTGTTTATTTAAAATTAATTTCATCTCAAATCTTCTAATAAAAAGGAATGCTATTGTACTTATTACTCCCAGGGCTGCACAAACTTCAAACCTGTTTGAGAAACACAAGTATTCATGGAATGATCTATAAGACCTCTCTTGAGCTCAAAGTTTTATGACTCTTTGAGCCTAACAAGTGAAACAGCTAGTTTTTACTGAATTTCTTTCATTTTCAAGTCACAAGAGAGAATATAATGAGATAAACTGCCTTCAAGGAGATTGATCAGGTTGACAAGTCATACACAACATAGAACAGTAAGATTTGGAAGCAGTATAGAGTGAGAGCTAAGTGGGAACAGCTTGTTAATGCAGAAGAATTCAGGATGATTCAGCCCTCAAGAACTCAATGTCCTCACTTGTAGCATGGGGTAACAATGCTTGTATTTTTTATATCACAGGATGGTTGTGAAACCCAATAGGACAAAATATGCTCATATACAAATGAGAAATCACCATGTGAAGTGATCGGAGGGGTTTCAATCACATGGTGGCTCCTTGAGATGTGGGTAAAACAAGCTGACAGACAGCACGGGGCATGGCCTTCGTGAAGTCACAGAAGGAGACGCCACAAAGATACAGGAAACTAAAAATGACAATCTTTATGGAGTAGAAAGCTCCATTAAGGGAGATAACTCTGCAAAAGTAGAATATTGTGAGTCTCGAATTCTCAGTTATGGAATTCAGAATCACTACCATGTTCTTTATTTTAAAATGATAAGTCCCTTGGCATAATTTGTTTTATGGTTTGAAACAGCTGGGAACATTTTGGCCCAGACAAAAGGGCTATTTTAAATGCTTCAACTCTTTCAAAGAATATTGAAAGGAGACTTGAAGAAACCAGATAATTGCTTGCAGAGATCAAGTGTCAGGATGGTAATATTACTAAAAGACTAAAGGAGAAGAATATGGTTGTATTTTTTTAGTAAAGTATGAATTGGTATTATGCCAGATGTGGGCAGAGTAGAAGCAAGTTCAGAAAGGAATTGCAATATAACTCTTGATGGGAGGCTAAAAGCAAATGGCCTTCAGCATAATTGGGAATAAATTCCAACATTATTGGATGAATAACACATGGCTCAAATCTTAATCTGAAAGCTAAAGCAGTTATATATGATGAAAGTATGGCATTCATGGAAGGCTGAGCTTTTTGAGCATGATACAGGGGAAATAACCTGGTGATAATGGAAATTCTATATATTTAATCATTTAAAGGAGATTTTTGAAAATCAACTGAAAAGAAAATACATTGTTAGTATATGGTATTAGCATTTGTTTAACGGAAGCACGTAAATGCAAAACAAATCTCTATTTCAGTAAGTTTCTAGAAAGCATACTCCTTTTGCAAAACATGGAAAAGACCACAAAAGTTAATGTCAAAACCATATATTTTTGAGTGGTATTAAAGACAGTTGCTCCCAGCTACTCAGGAGGCTGAGGTGGGGGGGGGGGAATCCCTTGAGTTCAGGAGTTCGAGTTTAGCCTGGGCAACATATCAAGACCCCCATCTCTTAATAAAATAAAATAAATTTTTCAAAAAGATGGCTGTATTTGAACAGTGATAGAGCGTGCTACAATTTGTAAAGAAATGAAGGTCAAGAAAGAATACATCTACTTGCTGGTATATGTATAAAATAACCCTGGAAGGATACAAAACAAACTGATAATCTCGGTTTGCCTTTAGGACATAAGAGTGAAATGGAGAAATTTCTTTGAACACCCTTTTGTATGCTTTAAATTGGAATCATGTAAGTGAATTATGTCGTCCAATAGGCAAACAAACAAATCAAATGACCTCAAACAAAATGGCTCTCTTGGACCTGATTTCTAGAGGTTTGAAGTTCACTTTATGAATAGATAAGTCAACTTACATCACATATTCAGGTGGGTGGATAGTAATTCTTCTTCTCCAGCACATTCATCCCATACTTCAGCATGCAGCAGAATCACCTGAGGGCTTATTAAAAACAGATTGCTTGGCCTCCACACTCAGATCTTTTGACTCACAAAGTCTAAGGCAGGGCCCAAGAATTTTCATTTCAAACAAGTTCCCAGGTGGTGCTGTTTATCTGGGGAACAAAATCCCAGAACCACTGTTCTAACAGTTGCACCAGCAATAAGCTACCGGTGCTGTGAAACACCTCGCATTCCAAAGCAAAAATAAACCTATGCAATGAGTTAGAAATCATGACCTTACAGAAAACATAAGCAAAACTTTGCAAGTCTAAAATGTAACAGGATCTGGAGATACCGTCTCTAGATGAATTGCTTCCTAAAGTCTTCTCAGTGAACAATAAATCAACACCAGACCCAACATTCTGCTATTTATTATGAATAATACAATACCATATAAGATGTCATTTTGTCATCAAGAAACTTTAAATCTAGTTTATACCAGTGTGTCCCTTTCTGAAGGATGATCCATTTAAATGTTTGTCCTAATATCGAATTATATAGGAGGTGTAATGCATGGAGTTTTGTGACAAGTTTTAGTATCCCTTGTGTTTATTTCCCATTAGCTTTTACCCAAATTCAGATCTGTCATTGCTCCAGTGAACAGTAAACAATTTGCGATTTTGACATGGTGAATTGAAAGCCCATAAAATATAGATGTGATGCCCATCAACACATGAGTGGATTAATAAAATGTGGTATATGTATACCACGGAGCACTACTCAGCTATAAAAAATGGTGATCTAGTATCTGTTGTAACAACCTTGATGGAATTGGAGACCATTCTTCTAAGTGAAGTATCACAAGAATGGAAAAACAAACACCACATGCACTCGATACTAAATTGGAACTGATCAATCAACACTTCTGAGCACATACGGAAGTAAAACTCAAGGGAAATCAACTAGGTGGGAGGGGGAAGAGGGGATGGGTAAATTCACACCTAAAGGGTAGAATACACACTAAATGGGTGAAGGGCACACTTATAACTTTGACTCAAACTGTACAAAAGCAAATTAAGTAACCAAAACATGTGTACCCCCATAATATTCCGAAATAAAAAAAAACAACAAAAATATATCGATGTGGATTTAAAGACAAGCTCTACTGCTAAGCTTAACTTGTCTCACACCATTTCTTACCTGAAACTGAGTATAATCATAATTACCTCGTTAGGTGCTCTATGGTGGTAATAATAAAATATAATACTTATTGAACACTTACTATGTAATTTACATGCATTAATTCATTTACTCTTCACAGCAACCCTATGAGATATATGCTAGCATTATCCTCATTTTCCAGATGAGAAAACTGAAGCTTAGAGAGGTTTAAGAAGGTTTAACTTGTCGAAGGTTAGTCACACAGTAGTGATAGAGCCAGGATTTGAATACCTGTTGCCTTCTGTAAACACCATGCTTGCTGCCTTTCTTCAAAGTTGGAGATGAAGATAAACCTTTTCTCAACTCAAACACCACCTTTTGTTTAATATATTCCCCTGATTTTTCTATAAATGTGGAGAAAACACATATACTTACCTGATTGTATAATGTTTTTTGTGTGTGCACAATGTAGTGCTCTATTGGACCATTGTATATATTAACTCACAATTAATATATACATTGTATATATTAACTCACCTTCATGATTAGACCATTAGACTGTTTATGTACCAAATTGTATATGTTAAAATCAGGTAATATTTTTGTTACAAAAAATACATAGTGAACGTTTGTTGAGTATTATACTCTTTCTAGTTCTTGGTAATTTTTTAAAAACTAGACTATTTTTAGGGCAGTTTTAGGTTCATAACAAAATTGAGCAGAAGGTACAGAGGGTTCCCGTATATTCCACGCTGCCACGTATGCACAGCCTCCCCCGTAATCAACATCCCACGCCACAGTGGTACATTTATTGTAATCAGTGAACCTTCATTGGCACATCATTACCACCCAAAGCTCATAACTTAGGGTTTACTCTTGATGTGCATAATATGAGTTTTGACAAATGCATAAATGTATCCATCATTGTAGTATCATATAGAATAGTCTATAGGATAGTTTCACTGCCTTAAAAATCCTCTGGGCTCTGTCTATTCATCCCTCCTTTCCCTATCCCCATAACCCAGTAATGGTTAAATATTTTATTATAGAAATAATATATAAGGAGGAAGAAGCATTTTCATCCAAATAATGTAGTATATGTAGGAATGTCTGCCTAGGATAGACATGGAACTAATTATCAAGAATGTCAGACAATTCTGTCAGGCACCATAACTTCAGAATGATACGATGATCCTCCATGTATCTTGTACTTAATTCATCCTCTTTTATAGATAGGTGAGGATGTCTTAAACTGGTCACAAAAAACCACTAACCACAAAAACAAGATTGGTAAATGTAATTCAAGAAATGTCCATCAAAAGAGAGTGAGAAGGCAAGTCAGAGACTGAAAATATCTGCAGAGTTTATATTCATATATAAAGAAAACCTACAAATCCATAGAAAAAGACAAATAACTGCATTTTAAAATGGGCGAAAGAGTTGACTAGATCCTTCCTAAAATTACCCACATGGTTATAATGGGATAAGTATGTGAACAGGTGCTCAGCCTCTTAGTCACCAGGGAAATGCCTGTTGAAACCATATTGAGATGCCACTACATACCCATCAAAATGACCAAATAAAAACCAACAGAACAAAACAAAAAATCTGACAATGCAAACTGCTGGAGACAGTATGGAGCAACTAGAACTCTCCTACGTTGCTGATGGGGGTATAAATTGCAAAGACAATGCTGGAAAATAGATCAGCAGGACTTGCCAAAGCTAAACATCTGCATCCCCCATCAACTAGGTACATACACAAGAGACATTAATGATTTTGTTCACCAAAAGGCATATACAAGAATGTTCATAGCACCCATATTCGTGATAAACCCAAACTGAAAACAACCCAAATGCTAATCAACAGTAGAATAAATAAGTGGGGGCTATATTCATACAATAGAATGTACTACAAGCAACAAAAAGAAATGAACAATTGTTACATGCAATCAAATGGATGAATCTTACTGACAAATGTTTAGCAAAAAAAGCCAGACACAAAAGTACCTACTCCACTATTATCCCATGTGTATGTGCTCATGTGCATTTGTGTGTATGTGTATATAGTTCAAGTAAGTGCAGGAAAAACTATGGTTTTAGAATTTAGAATAGTATAATAGAATAGTAGTTGTTTCAATGTTCAAGGGCAGGGAACAGTAACTGACTGAGAAGGGGTGTGACAGAACTTTTGGGTTGCTGGAATGTTCTATATCTTGATTTAGTCATTGTTACACAGCTGAATATATATATGAAAATTCATCATGTGTCCAGCTGAGATTTGTGCACTTTACTATATGTATGTTACACCTCAATAAAAAGAAAACAAAGCCAATCTCTCTGATTAATATTATAAGATATATATTTCCACAGATTAAAAGATTGAAAAAGTGTCAAGTAGTAACTCGGAAAGATCCAGATGACTCTATTAAATATGGAATTGACATGGTAAAATTGCAATTTACCCACGGCATGATGTGCAATAAATGCATCAGTGGAACATCTCAACACTTTCTGTTGAGAAATGCTCCTGATTGCTTTTAATGTGGGAGTCAGAACCCAGGGGGAGAGGAACGAAACCATTCCCCGCTCTCCTCCCACTCGGCGTCCCTGCTGACCACAAATCCTTGGCTTTGATTCTTATTAGAGGTTTTCCGTCAGATTTTATGGTTTTCCATGTTCTAAAATACAAGTTGTATAAATAAATGACACATGCTTAGGGCCTGCAGATGCCTTGAGCTGTTTCTCAGACTTCCCTGGGGGCCAGTTCTCCACCTTCCTGTCCCTTCACCCCTCCGTCTATAATATAACACAGATCAGGCTCGAATTAGCAGCCAACAATTGGACTTTCATTTGTCTGTTGTTCTAGTGGCTCTAGGTACGGTGTGATTAGGGTATAGACCACAGGATTTCCAAAGCAACACATTTCTAGAAAGGGTTTGAAAAGTCACATCTACCAAAATAATTGTTTTAATGTCTCAGTGAATGTTAACAATATGTTAGTTGTTATAATGTTATAATATGTTGGTGTATCATTGACTGCATTATGTAAAACAAAACTAGAACATACCAAATGTAACTGGTAAAAGTAGAACTGAGTCAGCGCCTACTCTCAAGTTCAAGGATATTTTCTGCCAAGGAGGCAGAAAGGATCAGCTGAAATTTCTGCACAGGAACTTGACTTAAGGTTTCCGGAAGGTCAGCACACTGGAAATGGTAAAGAATATTTATTCGCCAGCTCTTCCCTCCCTTGATGCTGACAGTACCAGATTACAGGGAGAGAAATACGTAGGCTCCAGAGAAAGAAGTGAGTCTTATGTTATCCTGACTTCCAGCATCAAGTGCAGATTAGGGCTTCCATGGGGAAACACCGTTTTGAGACTGTAAATATTCATCCATTGCTCAGCACCCGCCCTGTGCAGGACATGGTATTTCCTAATTGCCCTGAGTCTGTGGGTGACTGAGTCTGGACTTTTAGTACAGAGGCAATGATTGTGAGAGGTGCCTTCTTCTCTTTGTCCCTGCACATGGTTGCAAAGGGAAGGCTTGCAGGCATTTATCATTGGGGTATTAGGTCAAATCCATGCAGCACACATGCCAAGTGGCTAAAGGACATTCCAAAGTAAATGTTAAAATGATTTTAACAAAGAATTAGAATTATGCTAAAAAAATCTTTTTTATTTTTTACTGGTTTTACATAAAATATTCACATTAGTGGTTATTTACCTTTTTTTTTTTTTTTTTTTTGAGGCAGGGTGTCTCTCTGTTGCCTGGGCTAGAGTGGAGTGGTGTGATTATAGCTCGCTGCAACCTCAAACTCCTGGGCTCAAACAATCCTCCTGGCTCAGCCTTCTAAGTAGCTAGGACTACAGGTGTGCTCCACCAAGCCTGGCTAATGTTTAAATTTTTTGCACAGACAGGGTCTCACCATGTTGCCCAGGCTGGTCTCAAACTCCTAGCCTCAAGTGATCCTCCTGCCTCAGCCTCCCAAAGTGCTAGGATTACAGGTGTGAGCCACTGCACATGGCTATTTACCTTTCTTTTAAAAGTAGAATTCAGAGAATTAAAATTGCTAGCTCATTAGTCCTAAATCAGTTTCTTTACATTTGCCCTGACTTCTTCCCTCCATGACTCATTTCTTTGTTCTCAGCTTGGAAACACTTGGGAAAGTGTGTTCAGGTGTTAAGTGTGTCAATGTTAGAGCCAGGATGCCTGGATTCAAATCCCAGCCTAATAGCTGTGTGATGTAGGCATTATTACTTAACTTCTCTGTGCCTATGTTTGTTCATTCATCATCAAAAGGGGGTGATTATGACAAAACCTAGCTCATGGGGTTGTTGGTAGGATAGATGAGTCAGCAGAGACCAAGCTCCTAGGACAGTGTCTGACACATAGTAAACACCACATTAAGTGGCAGCTTTATTCCTGTTCTTGCTGAGGGACTCTCCTGTCCCTTTTCCCCCATGATTTCCCTCTTCCTGATGCTGTTTCTTTCCTGGTCTTAACTCTAGGCTTTGCTCTACATCAACATGCTGACTTTTTGTTTATCTCTTGGCATATATATTTTCCTCAAACGCTTTGAATCATAAGATTCTCTGGGTGGTAGAGGAGGAGTAGATTCCTACTGACCTTCATTATGTAACTACAAAGACCTTGGTGTAGTATGTGAAGATTGTCACTTGCTAAGTGATTCATTTATTACCCACCACTGTCATGCTCTGGTCATATGACAATGGAAAGGCACAGATGAAAAGAAAGCTCATTTACTTTAATTGCTATGTTTTGGAAATGTGTCACATTAAAACCACAACTCCAAATGATAAACTCAAAGGTTTGGAAGAGACCAAAAGATCACGTAGTCTAACCACCCAGGTGATACTCATGTGCATTTGCAATATTCTCTGCACAAGGTCCACCCTCCATGAAGCCAACCTGCCCATGATAATCTTATCAACTCAAGAGGCAGTTTATTTTCTCTTTTATTAATAGATAGCTCTGATTCTTGGAAGGATCTTTCTAACTTTAGTCAAAATTAGCCTTACTTGTAGGTTGCATCCATCATGTATTTTTTAGTTACTTGTTTAATTTACTCTTGAAGTCTTATGGAATAAATATTATATATCTTTCCATAAAAACCCTTCCGATATTTGCTAATTGCTCACATGTTTCTCCTAGAGTTCTCTCCAGATTTTCCAGTTGAGCTAAATATTACTCATCTTCTCCAATGTGGATGGTCTGTTCTGAATGAGCTTATGGTTTATTAATATCCTTTTCATTTTGGTCCCAAATTGAACCCAATACTCCATATACAGATGGGTAGGCCCAAAGTAGTTGCTTCCTGTGTCTACTATTCTAGCTTCTAGACATTATAGTTCTATTAGTGAGCCCCAAGATCGTATTAGTTTATTTTTGGTAACTACATCATCTTTGTGAATAACGTATTAATTCTGTCCAGCTGAATTTTTCCCTGCCCTGAGACAGAATTAATTAGCAAGTCATCCTTTGGAGGTTCCATAGCGTTTTGTACAGACTGTTATCTTAAGACAAAACTCAAAGGTATTTTACAGTCAAGTATTGCATAACAACATCTTGGTCAACAATGGACGGCATATATGGCAGGGGTCCCAAAAAATAAGATACTGTATCTTTACTGTACCTTGTCTGTGTTTAGATATGTTTAGGAACATAAATACTGACCATTGTGTTACAATTGCCTAGCATATTCAGTACAGTAACATGCTGTACAGGTTTGTAGCCTGAGAGATAGGCTATACCAGGTAGCCTAGGTGTGTAGTAGGCTTTATCATTTAGGTTTGTGTCAGTGCACTCTATGATGTTCATAAAATGACAAAATTGCCTAACAACATATCCCCATTGTTTCTCAGAACATATCCCCAATTGTTAAGCGATGCATGATTGTAATTATTTCATTGTGTTTTTAGTCTAATTTAGTCTAATTATTAATATTGTATTGTGTTCTTACATTTGACTGTGAACTCTGCATAAGTAAATTTTTCATCATTTTGTTCTAGTGACTAACAACCCATCTGTTTGTCAAATGTCAAACTAATCCCTTGATCATGCTTTTTTAAGTAACTCTAGTTAACAAGGATCACTGTACCATAATGTCATATGAAAATTTTGGTATCAGAGGCCCACAAAAATCAAGAAGTCTATCCCCTTTCCTAGAGGCTTGTACCTAAATCATCCAGCTGAACGTTTGTATTACTTAAGCCTAATGGACATCAGGAAAAGGGATTATTATATTAAACTCAATACATTAGTCAAGTGTGTGCATTAGGTATACCTCCAACTTCACAATGTTGGAAACTTTACGTAAGGGTATGGCTACATTACTGTGCAGACTCAGCACCCACCATGGCAAAGCAATCAGCTCTAGAAGACTGAAGCCATGTACGAGCCTATTCCAAGGAAACCTGATACTGGAAACTTCCAGTGAATTCTGCTGCCTTGGCAGTTACATGTCATCCAGCAGTCTAGAATAAGAAAACATATTTAGAGAACAAGCACGCCTTTCAGGATTGCAATGAATCTGATCTTAAACAGAATCTAGGAGCCTAGAAGATTATGGTCCTGTTTATGCGGCTCGTGTTGTACACACGCTGCACATCCTTTCTCAAGAGGTTTTTGGTTAATACGCATCCCTTGCTAACGGCTGTTTATTGAACACAGAGGAACAGAGACTCAAGACCTTAATTCTCCTGATTTTGCAAACTTGCTCTTCAATTTCCAGCTCAGCTTTGATAGCAATACTTTTGAATGATAATGAACACAAAATGTTGTAACAGGTTCTCCTGACAACGAGGTCCTGTGTGTACTAGGTGGTGTGGAGCATACTGACAAAGCAGGTGTCGGGTCTTTGATGGGATTTGCAAGATGCATCCAGTTACAGGTTCCTTCCTTTCTGTCCACTAATTCCCATCAGTGAAGTTAGACCCAAAATAAAACTGTTTCCATATTATGAAAGGGCATTTCTACTATCTGAGAAGGAAGGGAAGACAGTCTAGTTTTCCCTTACTAGCACCTTAGAAGGCATTATTGAATCTTGTACCTGAAAGAAAAGGCACAGGAGAATATTACTGAAGGACTAAGTCCCAAACACTCAATCCCCAGGGACAGAGTGGGCAGCGACTGTGCTTGGCCCCAAAACCACACGTGGCACCTCCCGAAGGCCCTGAGCAGCCCGATGCAGAGACTGCATCCGTGTTGGGGCATGAAGGCCCCAGGGCAAAGTCGAGAGAGTTCCAGTGCACCAGGCCGGCCGGCAGCTTAGGGAGAAAAGACTTTAAAAAGGAGAGAAGAGGCCTAGATTCACCTAGGATTTGGTTGGTGAACAAAGTTATCTATGGATGGCATCTTTTGCACCCATAGTTTTGCAGGGAAAGCAAAGGCATGCTGTAAATTCATAGTGAAATCCCACCTGGGAAGCTGCAGGGGCCCCCCACGAAGCTGCCAGTCAGCAAATAGACAGGCTGTCACTCTGAGAGCCCCCATTGTGCACACAGGGAAAAGAGGCGTAACTGCAGCCGACTCTGCAAACAGTGGCCACAGTGTCTCACCACGATGACAGAACAGAGGTCACAGCCACCTTGTAAAGGACCCTGGGTCTGGCACCCCTCCTTCCCTGCCAAACTCATAAACACCAAAGCTGGAAAAAGCTAATAAGTGTGTCTTCACATTCCCACCCCTGCTGCAATTTTTTTGGATCAACCACTTTGTAAAATCCCCTCCTAACACAGAGGAAGGCTCCTTACATTTCTTTTCCTGTTACTTTAGGAAATTTGAGCAAAATATTTCTTCAGGTAAAATACACAAACATTTATTTTAAAATATTTGTGTATTTTAAAATACTCTCTAGCCCAGAAAGTATGCTTAATGGAAGACTTGTGACATCTTGGTATCTAAGACTCCGTGTTTTGGCAGGTTTTATTTAGGGATATAGGAAAAAAAGTAAAAACGATCAAATAGATGGGCTCACACTATAACAAAATAAATAAATAAGTAAAATCCTTTTTTTTTTTCTTTTTTGGCTCCGGGTCTGAGTCCAGCACGGAAAAGTTGAAGTCTCTAAGTAGCCTCTTTCAGGGAGGTTCAGGTGGTGAAGATGGTATAAAGAAAGTGGTGTATCACCCTAACCTAGCTTTGATAAATACGTTCCTATGAAAAAATTCAAGTGATCAATGAGCTCCAGGGATGAGTTTTTCGTTAAATTATAAAGCAGCTGGCATTCACACTCCCTTGGCAGGTAGTCCACTCGGGGCTTGCTGACTGCAGGAATGAATGTGGGGAACTAACCAGCTGTCTAAGCATCTTGCTTCCGGGTAACTGACACGCAACAGGCTGCTGAAGAATTTAGGCAGCACACCTGAGAGCCACCTGCAGCCTGCAGTCACCAGTGAATTGCTGTTTTCTTGTTTCGTTTTGTTTTGTTTTTGAGACAGGGTCTCACTCTGTTGCCTCGGGTAGAGAATGCAGTGGCATTTGAGGCTCACTGCAGCCTCAAATTCCTGGGCTCAAGCAATCCTCCCGCCTGAGCCTCCCGAGTAGCTGAGACTACAGGCACGCATCACTACACTTGGCTAATTTTTCTGTGTTTAGTAGAGACAGAGTCTTGCTCTTGCTAAGGCTGGTCTCAAACTCCTGAGTTCAACCGATCCTCCCACCTCGGCCTCCCAGAGTGCTGGGATTACAGGCATGAACCACCAAGGCTGGCCAAATTGCTGTTTTCTTGCTGTTTCAGAAAACTGTATGAGAATATAAATCCAAACTTCTCATATAAACTTTTATCATTTTTAGGCTTGTTTAGGAAGACTGTCCTTGAACTGAAACTAATATGTCAAAACTGCTCAGCTTCTCTGAATGAGAAGAGTGCTGAGGAACGACATCAAGGATCCTGAAATTTTGGGGTGAATCAGACTTATTTGTGGAACTTGTTAAAAACTAAGTGGGCCAGGCCTAAAACCTGATATTCAAAACAACCTTGGAGTAAAACACATGATTCCTCCAAACTCCTGGTTCCTCTGAGTCACTCATTCCACTACATGATGACTCACGTACAAACAACATACAGATGTTCTTTGAACCTGGATTTCAAAAGATCCATATTTAGAAAATGTTCTTAATCATATTCACCAAGTTCCTTACATATTCTGCAAGCTTTCAGAATTTTATTTTTCCTGGTCTCTGAACAGCAACATGAAACTCTTGTTAAAATTTCATTTTAATTTGGCATTGCTTTCTTTTGCATAATCATAGCCTATATAAAAATCTATCAGCTTTTGACTTTTTAGAAAAGAATTATTTAAAAAAAATGTTTTCCTGCTTTTTCAACGAGCAAATGCATGAGGACCAAAAACTCTTTTAAACCACATCTATTAGTATGGAACAAAAGTTCAAAGGGAATCATGATTTTCCACCCGGGAGCTACTTATTATTGTTTCAAATATAACTTTCTTGTAACTAGGGAAACGTGGGCTATTTTTAATTCTTTTTTAAAAACTAAAGATTAAAAGGCTAGTATTATCTATAAAGGACTTTTTTTAAGGAGTATGTGATTCCTAAGAATCTCAATTAGTTGGTCACCAGAAAAGGACAGAGAAGGCTTTATAAGTAGCTGACTTGTCTAAGGTTTCATTTTACAATTCAAGAGCTCTGTGTTCTAATATCACTCAACTGAAAAGAGATACTGTAGGTGTAATAAAGGAGGAGGGTAAAAGAGATGAAACAGCTGGCATATGTTAGCCACCTTAAAGAGCTCCAAAATTACCTGGTATTCCAAAGAATAAAGACGTGCGTCATGATTCCTGAGGGTATAATCATACTTTCTGGGAGAGAAGCCACAACAGAAACCAAACAGTGAGCTAGTATCCAACAAAAGGCTATCTGTTTAGCACCCCGAAGAAAAAAAAAATCAAATTACCCCCAAATCTAAAAAGTCTGTGTAAAGGTTGTCATCTTCTAATGAACTTCAAAATCTAGTTCTCCTAAGATATACTCCTGGCCCCATTCCAATTACTATATGACCTTGGAGAAATCTCTTTTGAAGTTTTCTGTGTCTATAAAACCTGCATAATAATACTATCTGTCCCAGATGGTTGGAATTGTATGAATTAATTAGTTCAAGCTGGAAAGGTCTTTGATAATGTTAAGTGCTGAGTATTGTTATTATTATAGCTGCAGGTGGAAGCAATGTTACACAGCACATCTATAATTAGAAAGGCCTAGAAACTGCAAATGGTGCCAACACCCCAGGAGTTAAGGAGACAATACCCTGTGTCATTTTCTGCCGGAGACTCAGTCAGCTTGTTGTGACTGAATACTTCATTTCCTTTTATCCTCTTTGAAAGGTTGGAGCTTGTCTTGGGCTTGCCTACCATGGAGCATGTAGTTTTTACTGGCTGTGTTTTTTTAAGGCTCTATTCTAAATGAAATGCTGACATCCATTAGAACACAGGGTACGGTCTTGGGTTTACAATGCTTGTTAACTGATCTGAGTCAAGAGAGTAAGAAAGTCCAATCGCAGAAATACCTGTCATCTCAAAATGCAGAAATTTCCTTGATCTATAAAATGACGAAGAGGGCTGAACCTTCTTTTAGAGCTAAAAGGTTTTCTTTTTTTTCCAAATAAGTAAATAAATTACAAAGTGTAATGTGGAATAAAAATGCATAAAATAGGCAAAACCCGAGCTGTGCTGAATGAAAGGAAAGAGGGAGAGATTTTCCTATCCTCTGTAATAACCCCAAGGAATGTTATCAGAATCTAAGTCTTCCCTGAGCTCAGTTTAGAGACCACTGGACCAGATCATCTCTAAACCAGGTTTCAACATCTAATTTTTGAGTATTCTAACTGCCAGTAACCTTAAAAACCTGCACTGCTGAGCTCTTGTAGAAGATAAAGTTTACCTAGACTTATAATTCATTTTATATCCTCTCTCCTCTGGAAAACCGTCTCCTCTCCTCTCGCACTTTCAGCTCTTGGTGAAGATCACACATCCTCCAATTCACCATTTCCACATTCTTTGTTTATCTTCTTCTCCATCATCAGTACCATCATCATGGCAAATATTTCTGGAGCACCTACCATGTGTCTAGCATGGTATTACTTCATTTAATCCTTACAACACTACCACAGGATAGTTATAATATTATTCATATTTTACAGATGAGAATAATCAGAGATGTAAAGTAGTTTGTGACCTAAAAAAGGGCAAAGACAAAAGGTAAACCCCAAACAGCCTGATGCTAATCTCCTTGGGCAATAGCTAAATCCCAAATTATCTTGTTTGGCATTTGGTGTAGAGTAACTGCCTCTATGTTTACTTGTTTATCTTTCTCCCCAACTAGACCTGTCAGTTCTCTGAGGGCAGGAACTCTGTTATGTTGATCACTACATCACTACGACCTCACCGCAGTAGGTGCTCAATAATTGTTTGTCAGATGATCAGACTAACACCCTGTTTCCTCAAAAGAATAAAACAATTTGCCTGTGTTTATTCAAAAGAGTAAAATGTTAGATATATTAGAGTGATGCTTAATAAAGCTTAAAATGATGGAGGATTTTAAAAAATAATTTCTCATAGAAAACACTAACCTCTGAACATTTGGGATGAGGATACTTCTGTGGCAAAACCTAACTTCTTACTCTACTGGAGAAAATCAAATTGACACAACTTTGGGAATGGAATTCAGCAATTCGTCTTCTGCAAGTTTATCTTAGAAGATAATTCAAAACACAAAACAAATCCTTTCTGTAAAAATATATTCATTATAGCATTGTTTGTTATAATAAACTATTGGAAATAGCCTGAATATTTAAAACCAATTAAAAATTTTTTCAATGGTCAAAAATTGTGGTATTAATTATAACCATATGATGAAGTTTTAGAGAAACTTCAAAATTGTGTATGAAAAGATATTTTCATAACTTGAGGATATAGTTAGCTCATAATACTGTAGTAAGTAAAGGAAGAAAAATTCAATTCTACATTAAATGTGATTCCCCAACTATTATGAACAAAACCAAACCAAAAAGTCATCCCCAAATGGTAACACAGTTTATTTAGCTCTGATTGATGAATAGCATTTTTTTCACCCCCTGCTTTTTAAACAGCTCTGCATTTAAATTTTTTTTACAATATTTGATTCTTAGATGAAAAATAAACTCTGTTGTTGTTTTTTTTTTTATAAGTTATTAAAGAGCAACCAACTGGTATCACAAGGGCAGTTAGGTTAGATTTAGGAAACTCTTCAAAAAATTAAAAAATTTTAGAAGAGCAAACTTGGTTGTTGAATTCCTAGAGTCAAATCGCATGCCCCTGTATGTGGTGTGCTATATCACATACACATAATCAGTTCCTCAACTATCAGAAGTCAAGAAGACACATGTATTGAAATGAGAATTGATGTTATGTTCATATTACTTCTATTTTTTTTCTACAGCAACTTCTGCTAATATTGAAAGTTTTGAATTCAGATGATAAGATAATATTTGGGTTCATGAACATATTAAATACATACTTTATTGCTTATAATTTCATTTTTCTCTCTCCAGGCCGATTCAATATGACCTACAGTGCTAGATGCTTTTTCACTGCATCTCACTCAATTTAATTCCTACAAGTTTCTCAAGCCAGTTTTAATGTCCACACTTGACAGATGAGAAAACTAGCGTCAGAGAAGTGATCAGTCCAAGTTCAAGTCATTTTTTGGCCTATGAATTCTGATCTTCAGCACCTGAAAATCTTTTAATAATGTATCAGAGCTGGACCATTTTATTCTATTAAAATCTAAAAAGTAACAATAAAAATATTTAGTAAAAAATTAAAAAGTATTAAAAAAAACTAAAAGTAATAATAAGAACAATTCTCATATTTTTTTTTTTTTTTTTTTTTTTGAGACAGAGTCTTGCTCTGTTGCCCTGGCTAGAGTGCTGTGGTGTCAGCCTAGCTCACAGCAACCTCAAACTCCTGGGCTCAAGCAATCCTACTGCCTCAGCCTCCCAAGTAGCTGGGACTACAGGTATGCGCCACCATACCTGGCTAATTTTTTTCTATATATTTGTAGCTGTCCAGATCATTTCTTTCTATTTTTAGTAGAGACGGGGGTCTCGCTCTTGCTCAGGCTGGTCTCGAACTCCTGACCTCGAGTGATCCTCCCGCCTTGGCCTCTCAGAGTGCTAGGATTACAGGCGTGAGCCACTGCACCCGGCCCAACAATTTTCATTTTTAAAGAAACAATAATCCCTAGGGCTTAGTTACTGGAAAAACAATAATTAAGTTATTTTTATATTACTTTTTATTTCTTTTTTTTTTTTTTTTTTTTGAGACAGAGTCTCACTTTGTTGCCCAGGCTAGAGTGAGTGCCGTGGCATCAGCCTAGCTCACAGCAACCTCAAACTCCTGGGCTCAAGAGATCCTCCTGTCTCAGCCTCCCGAGTAGTTGGGACTACAGGCATGCACCACCATGCCCGGCTAATTTTTTCTATATATATTTTTAGCTGTCCGTATAATTTCTTTCTATTTTTAGTAGAGATGGGGTCTCGCTCTTGCTCAGGCTGGTCTCGAACTCCTGAGCTCAAACGATCCGCCCACCTCGGCCTCCCAGAGTGCTAGGATTACAGGCGTGAGCCACCGCGCCCGGCCTACTTTTTATTTCTTTTATATTAATTTTTTCTATAGCGTTTGATGGTTGCCATGTACTGAACAAATAACATGGCCTTTTGGGACAATGAATACCCAGTATAGGATGCTTCTGGATTGTGTTTAAACCTGCAAACCTGCAATAAAAAGAAATGAGTACAGACAAGTCATGCATGCAAAATCAGAAGCCTGTGATCTTCTTCTAAACCACAGCCATTAGGACTTCTCAAAACCAAGCTGGTATACGTGCAAACGTGTGTGTGTGCATGCACACGTATGTTAAGGAACATGTATTTGATGGCGTTAGAACTCATAATTTGGAAATCTGTTGTGAATACCTTAGAAAAGAATGAATGAAAGGTGAAAGGATATTTAGCCTTTTTAAAAAAAGTATAAGCTGGGTAAAAACCTATTTTCACATGATTTTATAATAACACTCCTTGTTTGTAGTGACATCTTGAGCTTATAATTAGCCTCAGTATTGTTCTATGAATTAATCGTGTTTAAAAAAAAGAAACATCTTCCATACAGGCTGTGAGTTCCTCAAAGGCAAACCATGTTTACGCATGCTGTATTTACAACACTTAGCACTGTTTTTGTAACACCATAGGCGTTTGATAAGTATTTTCTTTTCTTTTCTTTTTTTTTTTTTAACTGTTGGACTGGATCTATTTTCAAAAAAAAAGTACATATCTAGTTTTTTTTTAAAAAATTAACTCACTCAACAATCACATCCAAACAGACTTATACTATCCATGCAGTTTATAGACACATGTATATATTGATTGAACAAAATTCTCTGGCATTGCTATCCAAATAGAAATATAATACAAGCTGTATTAGATGCAAGCTGAGTCCTTGTTCCTGTAAGACGAATACATCCCTATTTGTTTGGACTTCTATAATCAGGTGATTTATACCTCACAGCTGAACACGCTCTTAACGAGATATAAAAATGCTGCATGCCATCTGTCCCTCTTGCAACTTCACCATGCACACTGGCATATTAAAGGACCTGAGAAATTCTCAAAACAAGAAATTTGTTGAATTTTGTCTAATACATCATCTAAATGTATTTGATCAAGAAGCGCTTCTCTTTATGTACTAACGGTTAGTATCTCGTAGAACTTCGGTTCTCCACATCCTTGCTTTTCCAAGTGTGATTCTTCTACCCGCAGCATCTACATCATGTGGAAACTTGTCAGGAAACCAGAATCTTAGGCCCCACCCGAGCATCAGAATGTACGTTTTAACAAGATCTTCGGATGATTTGTATGA
This sequence comes from Eulemur rufifrons, assembly GCF_041146395.1. NCBI lineage: Eukaryota > Metazoa > Chordata > Mammalia > Primates > Lemuridae > Eulemur > Eulemur rufifrons. Next base: position 11,531,136 of record NC_090994.1, on the reverse strand, counting down.
CATTAAAGTTGGAGACGTGCCGCTTCGGAAAGCACTGGTTTAAAGGATAAAGTACAGCTAACTTTAACATCTTTATATGACCCATGATTTCAAAGGCATCTATTATTATTGTCTCTTAATGTCTACCTCACTAATAATCACATCTAGCTCTTATTGAATACTTACTTTGTGCAAGCATTATGCTAAGTGCTTTCCTTGTGTATGCCTCGAAGCAACTCTATGAGGCAGGGGCTATTATAATCTTTGTCTCCTAGATGAGCAGCTGAGGCTCAGAGAAGTTAAGTAGCCTCCCCAAGGTCACACAGCTATTAAATGGCAGAATCCTTGGTTTACAGATTTAAGGATCACTCAACTCCACTGCCTCTCCAACATTCTTCTGTTTCCACGCACTTTCCTGCTTTGAGTACTTTACTCCTATAATCCCCTCTACCTACAATAATCTCCCCATATACGCCTAGTTGAAAGGTTCTCTCTCTGCTCTGCACCAATCCAAGTTCTACCCAGAAGAAGCTGTAGTATGGGGGCCAAATATTTGATTTAGCATCAGAAGACTTGGATTTGGGTACTTGTTCCTCCACTTATTAACTTTGTAATTTTGAGCAGTCCCCAAAACTCAGATCCACCAATTGTCAGCTCTGTTGTTAAACAGAGATGATGATGCCTCACAGGACTGGCATAAGAATTAAATTGAGGCCTGGGGAAAGAAGTGTAAAACGTACATAAACATCCTAAAAATATAAGTAGTGTTTTACAGTGATTGAAACCCTGGGTTGTGCTGAAGAGTTTCAGTGCTGTAGTCTGAGACCTGAGTTCAAATCCCAACTCCTAATATTTATCGTCTGTGCAGTTGATTTGGAAATCCATTATTTGCTGAATTTTGTCATGTGTTTTGTCAGTTGCATTCATAATTTGTTATGCATTTGTGCTTGTAGCTCCTAAGTCATGATATATATTCTATGCTTTTTAGTTTTTGTCCAACATAAACTCTTGTCATAGTCCTTTGCACATAGGAATTCAATAAATATTAACATAATCTACATTTATTTGGTGAATACTGCATATCCGCTATACTTAAAGTACATTAAGTAATAAAGGCAAGTGAGGAGAATGAAAAGGAGTACACACAACAATTGCCATTGTTATACATGAGTATGTTCAGAATTGCTATTTTCAAATCATTGAAAACCAAGAAGAATTTCAGAAATGAACGCCCAACAGGGACAATTAAACAGTATTTGGAATAAAATCATTTGGTCTAATTTTCATAACCACAGACTTCAAAGAATACCACCACCCCTGCCAGGTGTACCACACAATCCCGTTGTCCGTCTTAGCGGTGTAGGGGCCACTGTAGTACAAACCATTCAGGTTTGCAGAGTGACATCTAGTGGGAGGAAAAAAAGAAAGAAAAGAAAACAATCAAGAGTAGAAAAATGCCATTTAGAAACCCTTTTATCTTGCTAACAAATAATTAAAACTTTTAAACTATGGATTCTGCCATTTTGCAGACAAGTAAATATTTATTAGTTTCCATAAGCTGAGAAATTTCTGGGTATTTTAAACCGGTGAGTTTTACTGCCATAACAAATATGAGGCTAAAACCCAGGCCTCTTGTAGGGTGTTGAAAAATAAGCATTTCGGTTCTTAATAGCCTGTAAACAAAAAGCAAACAAAAACATGCTCTTGTAACCTCCAGCCTTACAAACTCCTCACTCAGAACAGTGTTAACCTCGTACTTAGCAAGAACTAAGGTTGTGTTAACAAAGCAAGGTGTGGACAAGGTGCTCTACTGCCAGCTTCCCTGGATAATTTGCACTTACATGTTCATCAACATGCTGCCAAGACTCGGCTTTCATAATTCAAACTCCCTTCCTCCCCTTCTTTCAATTGCTGGCATATCAATTATTTTAATCTCAGGGGTAAGCAAATAAAACCTAAACCACCATTTAAAGTTTTCCCAGCCATCAACTGATAATCACTTGTCTGAGTCGCTGAGTTAATTTTTTACATATATTGCACCCATCTAGATAAGTTGGTTAGATTATCATCAGTTAAAAAATGTTCCTCTTCCTCCTCTGGAGTCTATAAATTTGTCTTTGATATGTATATGATAATTTTCTGCATTGTGTTGTTATGAAATTAATTACTGTATATTTCTTTATTGATATGATCAATGAAAAGGTGTCAGAATTAGAATATAAGGAGAACATTCACAAGAGATAGTTCTGAACATCTATAGAAAGAACCCAAATTATGGAATCAAAGAAGCTTATAATTTATCCATAAAGGCTGAGTGGCTAGCTTGGATCATTTATCAGCTTAGTGATTCCGTCCTGCTGACTGTTCTGGCAGTCCTTCTAATTGAAAAGGATGTAATTTATTGAAACCATGTATGTTAAATCTGCAAGTGTCAAGAGCCCACTGTTTTTAAAACAGCAAGAAAAACAACATTAAGAAAGAAAATACTGGCCGGGCGCGGTGGCTCACGCCTGCAATCCTAGCACTCTGGGAGGCCGAGGTGGGCGGATCGTTTGAGCTCAGGAGTTTGAGACCAGCCTGAGCAAGAGTGAGACCCCATCTCTACTAAAAATAGAAAGATATTATATGGACAGCTAAAAATATATATATAGAAAAAATTAGCCGGGCATGGTGGTGCATGCCTGTAGTCCCAGCTACTCGGGAGGCTGAGACAGGAGGATCCCTTGAGCTCAGGAGTTTGAGGTTGCTGTGAGCTAGGCTGACGCCACGGCACTCACTCTAGCCTGGGTAACAGAGTGAGACACTGTCTCAAAAAAAAAAAAAAAAAAAAACAAAAGAAAGAAAGAAAATACTGTAAATTGAGTCACCTGAATATATATTTTGGCATATATTTGTCTGTCTAGAGACATCTGCTACACACACTTTCATATTTGGTCTGTGATTTAAATCCCATTAGGAAACTGACTCTATGGTCAATTTACGAAACCTATGTATTCTGAGACCAATTTCCCAGTAACCTTCAGTTTCTAGAACAGCCTGGATTTGAAACTAGGCTGGGGGACTTTTGGAGCTCCGATGGTGAAGAAGTAGCTGCGTGCATTCACATGAGACGCTACGTCAACAAAGCAGAGAACATATCAACGCTCAGTGATTGCTTTGCTATGTGGAAAAAGAACATCTTATAGGTGGGTAATAATTATGAAGTGCCAACATTTCATGTAAATTAGAAGAACTATGGGACAGGACCAAGAGTAGGGAGGAAGAAAGAGGATGATAGAGTCAAACTACAGTAGTAGCAGGCATGGTAGAAGTAGCACCAAGTTTCTGGAACAATCTACCTTTCCTCTAGCTTTTCTGATTTTCCAGCTGCACAACCTTATCATCTCCTTTGACTCCAAGGACAAGACAGGCTTATGGGTGGCTCCATGGGTGGCTCCAGCCACTGAATTGCCTTTCTTTATTCTCCCTGAGCCCATGTCTTTAAAGGTAGGTAAATCATTCATTTACCCACATTACTGTATATGGCAGTTGTCACCTGGGTGCCATACAACCAATCAGCTGGATAAAGCACATGGCTTTGATATCAATATTACTGATTATTTCTGGATATGGAATTCTGTTCAAGATCAAACATTACTGATGCTTACAGATGACTTCATGAATCACAGGTAGGTTTTGCATAATGCTAACTTACAGGAACAAGGGGAAGGAAAAGGAGGAGGAGGAGAAGGTGAAGACAATGGGTTTTAAAAGAACAGAAAAACCACCAGGAAAAGACTACTACCGTCTTCAATTTGTGAAGCAGGAAAAAGAACTTTATTTCTCCCTTCACACTTGCTGCAAGTACTCCAGTTTCCTTGCAAGTGACTGAGTGTTACATGGACTCAAACTTTTTTTAAAGAAAGGCAAAATCCAGAAAAGACTACTGTTTTTGCAACCACAGTAGTCTCCCCTTATCTACAGGGGATACCTCCCAAGACCCCCAGTGAATGCCTGAAACTGCGGATAGTACCAAACTCTATGTATACACCATGTTTTTCTATCTGATAACCAAGACGGCTACTAAGTGATTAACGGGTGGGTAAAGAAAGTAAATGAAAATTTAAATGTCCAGATATTTTGAGGTGGCCTCTGTCTTCTAAAGAGGAAGGAAGACATTCAAAGCTCAGACATTGCCTAACGGTTTGAGCACATCTGCTTTGCAGACACAGCAGGACCATTGGGTCATTTTCAAGGAAGACTACGGATGAAGTGTCCATGCCTTTCTTAAATTTGTGACTACAACAAGTGGAGCTGTCTGGAAACCAGCTTAGGTAAAGAATAGTTAGAGGAATTAGGGGTATTTGGCCTAGAGAAGAAAAAATATTGAGGAATACAGTAAATACCTTCTCATCCAGGGCATGAAGAATTTTGCCAGAAAGGAATTGTAATTCCTCTATAGCTACTGAGGAAAAACCTGTTGAGCAGGTTTCAGGTCCATAAAAGAAAAAGCTTTGTACCATCAAAAATGAATGAATTTGCTGATAAAATAACATTAAAGTATTCAGGCAGAGTGCAGAATTAGGTTTCAGGAATATTGTAAAGGAAGTTTCTGCATTGGGAGAGGCTCAGATTCAATGAATTAATTAATGAAAGTCATGGTGATTGCAAAGTCGTACTACATAGAAAAAATACAGCAGTAACTGGCTATTTTGTGGCTGTTACACAGGAGGGTGAAGAACTAGTTGGTTATTAGGATGCCACAAATATCTTTCATATCTATATATGCTCTCTATTTCTTTGTGTCAATTTGTGGCATTCTATTTCTAACTCATCTATAATTCAGGTTGCAAACAATCTTTGTAAAAGCAATAATTTGATTTTGTTTTATGACATAGCTTTTAAACTTCCCTAATGTATACAATGAACAAACCCTCACAAATATTTTATTGCCAAAGAATTCTAATAAGGATGATTACATAATAATACTAGCATTATAAATAAAGATCGGAATTATCTCATATATTATAATTAATGCCCATCAATGAGATATCATCAATGCCATTATAACTATGTTCATAAAACACCAAACCTGTTAAACCACCAGCCAGACTGATCTTCCTCTGCGCAGTTCCCTTCATAGTTGTCATGGTCTCTGTCCCATGTGCTGAATTTCATTCTTTGGTGACTCGCCCACCACTGCACCTCAGGATGAAATCTCCCTGCAAGGGAGTCTCCAGCTGTTCCAGAATATTCCCCGATATTCAACTCATAGGAATTCTAAAAGACAAAGAGGCAAGTTCTACTATCAGTGGTCACTATTTTAAAAACATGTTTATTTAATTTAAAAAAGAATGAGCTCTATTGTATAATTTTCTTTATACTGACTTGAGGGTTATATTACAAATTTTAAGTATTAATTTATGGTGTTACTCATTTGAAAATTCTAGTACCTTTTCATCTCCAACTTTGAAATTTTTATATTGTGCATAACGGCTATTTTTTTCAAAATCTGCAAGGTCGATTTTTAAAGTGTAGTCATCTGGAGAGAAAAGCAACAAAAAATTGCAGTTTTTAAAATGTGTGACATGATATTAACCACTTATGCTTGAAACCGTTTCCTTCTGCCAAGAATCAGTTTTCAAAGAATTAACAGTGACTCCACTGTATTTATAACATGAACATTTTATTGTGTAATTTGCTTGAAAAAAATGAGGGACACAAGATTAAAGGTAAAATATTTCTACTAGGTCTATCACAGGTAAAAGGTAACGCAATTCCCCTGATAAGAAACAATAGAAAAAATAAGTTCTTATTTAGTGAGATTAAGAAATCTAACAATGGAAGGAAGGGTAGACGTTTTAAGGAGTTTAATAGTTTATCCTCTTTTTCTTAATTTCAATAAGAATGTTGATCTTAAAAATAAATAATGACTATTAATGACATCTTTTACTCTCTTGTAGCCAAACTACTACGTTGTCATAATGTAGTTGCCATTGGCTGCATATGCAACAACTTGGTTATTTTCCTGGTAGTATAAAAGATCAGGCAGCAAATTTTTAAGGATGATTTGAGGAAGAGATATGAATCCTGGTTGTTATCTGAGAACCTTCCATTAATAGTGGCTCATAAGATTAAGAGAGTGTTAGCATCACAGTGTATAGAAATGGATATTATTGGAAGAGAATTTCAGAGACAGTAGAGGAACACTCTCAAGAAATGCTGTACTACCAACAGTCTTGATGGTACTACCAACATTCTTGATAATTATTGAAAAATACACTAGCATCAATGACTCAGCAACTCTGAGTCAAAAGGTATTTCTGAAGAGTTAATATCTGAATGTGAAAGCATTTTATGAATACTTTAAACAATTTATTTGACATGTATTCTTTTTTATATATGGTAAAGAATGATATGATATAAACAAATTTCTATAAAAGAATACTTTAATGACTATAAAAATTCTAAGTGATAAAAGAGCATTATCAAAAAAAATAATGACTGAAATAATTGCTATCTTCAAATAGTCATTTTTCTCCATTGTGCCATTGTTTGCAAATAACAAAGACTATTCCTTTTTCAGAAACAGAACTATTATCAAGCGTAAAGAAAGTTATAAAATAAATTGATTATTAGATCATATATGTTCTGCCTTCCTACTTTGATAAATAAAATACCACAATGACCTGTAAGGCCAGGTTGGAATTTAGAGTCTCAGCCTCCTTGGAGTTCCAAGCCAGAACATGGAGAGAGAATCCTTGTGTTCTACCTCCCAGGCTGAGTCTATGGCCGGCCTTCCTTCTCTCCTCATCTCTATCTTCATCACGCAAGCGGCCTTGGACACACTTGTGGACATTCCAGGCTGCATATCCAAGCTCTGTTCACACCCAGAGTAAAAACTGTTCTTTAGCCACCTTGCAAGCATAGGGGTGGGCACACCAGCTGCACAGGAGGACAGACAAGGAAGAGGCCTGTAGGGGTCTTGGAAATAAGCTCAAAGCTGTTTGGGCAGGGAATTCTGGATTCCTCATTACTGAAGCAAGCTTAGGAGTGGGTGCGGGCTCCTGTTGGGCTTGCTGCTTCGGCACCATGGACTCCTCGCCACACTGAGCTTTCTAAAGGCAGTAAAGGTCAGGTGAGCCAAGACCGTGAGGTGAAGAGGAGCAATAAGACAGGCTAAGTCAACTGTGCTAAAAAATAAATTTGAGTTATAGGAGAGATACAAAGTCGGTCTCAATTTTTTTTAGGTAACCATCTAAATATCTCTTTGATCAATAAGTAAACAAAATTGCAGTTACAGGCCATTTCTCAATTAATTTTATTATAAACCCTTCCAGTCAAAATTTATGTAATGGGGATAAAGCTATTTTCAGAAGCAACGTGCTAGCCTTAAGTGCTGTCATATTTAAAAGGTGCAGAGACAAAGGCACTGCCTTTTGCTGGGAATAACGTGATACACAGTTGTGAGGCCTTGAACTGATAAGTACATTTTTGCTACCATGAGAGTAGTCAGCCTGAATTCCAAATCAAAACTTGAAGGGGAAGCAGGTTCATTCAAAGTCCATCTGGGTGAATGTGGACATAATAATAACTTGAAAAATAATAAGTCTGAATTTTGTATAATTAGAAGGAGCCAAGAATTACTGCTTTGGAGTTTTTAACAGTTTTAATAAAAAAGCAGATAAATATTAAATGTGCAGACAAAACAAAAGCTGGTACGATAAATGTTATATATCTGGCTTAAAACACTTAAAGTTTGGATAATAAATACATTGAAGAAAAGGAAATCTTATATAAATTTAGAGAACACTGATCACAAGAAGGGCAAACAAAGAAAATATTAGGCTTCTGGGATTATACGTCCTCTCTAGCTATCATTCTAGTGTCTCATAATTATAATCCTACTGTTATGAATATAGAAACACCAACAACCTTCCTGAACTTGGATGGAACAAACAATGTCTTGCTCTTATGTTGAATGCATTGCCAGTGTAATTTAGCATGCTTTGTGGGGCAATACAATTGCCTTTTATGAAACATTCAGGATCAGACCTGAATGGGACTGACTACAATCTCAGACTACAACTGAGGGCAGGAAGACAACAGATGGGAATGAAAGAACATGGGAAACAGAAGCTTGGAAAACTTGTTACCAAACTAATGATATTTTAGACAGATATTAAACTCTACTTAAAGATAGGAATTGTATACATGTCTGCAATTTACTTTGAAATATGTGTAAAAAAGGTGGATTGATGGATGAGTGGAGTAATGAGTAGCTAGATGTGGGATTAAATGAGCAGAGTAAAATGTTAATGTAGAACTGAGGCGGTAGGTTAGAATCTCTTCGAAATTTCTTGTATCTTGGGAAACATTTCAAAATAAAAGATGGGGGCGTGTGTGGAAACGAGAACATTTAGTATATTACAGTATTTGATTGCAAAACACAGCCCCAATTCTTCACCTTTCCCCTTTGCAATATGACTTTGCAACTCCTCCTATCACCTATTTCCTTTCTCCTTAAATCTGAGCTGGTCCCGTGACTTGCTTTCCCCAACAGAAGGAAGCAACTGTGTGCCAGTTTTGAGCTTAGGTTGCAAGAGATTTATGTGCATCTAATGTCTTTTTTGGAATTCTGCCTCTGCTACAAGAACAAGTCCAGGCCAGCTAACTGGACAACAAAAGACCATATGGAGCAGAGCTGAATCCTTCATCTGAGGCCAACCTAGAGCAGCAACTTCAACCAGAAAGTTGATTGCAGACCATGAGCAAGCCCAGCCCTAAGCAGCAAAATTACCCAGTCTACTTGCAGGTTTGTGAGAAATAATAAACGGTGGCTGTTTTTAAGCCACTAACTTTTAAAGGGGCTTGTTACACAATATCATTGTGGCAACAGATAACCATTGCAGTGTATATAATCTTCAGGCACACAAAGCATTAAAAGAGAATAATTATGGGCTGGACCACGCCTGTAATCCTAGCACTCTGGGAGGCTGAGGCAGGAGGATTGCTTGAGGTCAGGCGTTCCAGACTAGCCTGAGCAAGAGCAAGACCCCACCTCTACCAAAAAAGTAGAAAAATTAGTCGGGTGTGGTGGTGTGTGCCTGTAGTCCCAGCTACTCAGGAGGCTGAGGCAGGAGGATCGCTTGAGCCCAGGAGTTTGAGGTTGCAGTGAGCTATGATGACACTGCAGCACTCTAGCCTGGGCAGAGTGGACCCTGTGTGGACCCTGAGTGGACCCTCAAAAAAAAAAAAATTATGATATTACATTTCCTTTCCAGAAATAGAAAATAAATATGAGAAAACAATGTCCCCCTAAGCCAACTCTAGTTTCTTTTCCTCTATTTCTAATTTTAAGTAGCCTCATTTTACAAAGGGGATTATTGCTCAAAAGTTTCATTGCCATCGGTAAATCACAGCAGTTATTGAATTAATTCTATTGCCTGTAGTTGAGCGGAAAACATTTTGGTGTTGTTTTCTTTGTATTTCAAATAAATTTGATGCCAGGCAAACCTTACCTTGTGCAGTCAATAAGTGAATATTTTTGTTACCCAGCCAATATTCACCATTTTTCTGGACAAAATTTCCAAAGCCATTTTCATAGTCATTCCAGCCTCTAAAAAATTTAAAGTATAAGCTGATTTTAGCAAAGATCTGCAGTACCCCAGGTGAGCAACCTCCGCCACTACCCTCACCGCCAATATTTTCTTGATTAGTTAATTCACTTTCATATTCTTATTTAGAAAGTGTGAAATTCTAATTCATAGACTTCAAGACATGATCAAAAGATTTAACTTCCCCATAATACTCTGAAATAAAATAATAAAAAAAGAGAAAAAATGATTTAACTTATAAATCTCTCATTTGCTACTCCACACAAATTCATGTGTCATAATTAGCACACCTGTTAAAGTTCTCGCTGCCATCAGATCGTCTCTGAATTACAGTCCATCCACCGCCATCAGACATGTCACAATAAACAGAGAATTCTGCTGGGCTCCGGAGAGGTTTGATTTTGTAAAATCCACTGTTTTTATACCCATCATTGAAAATCTCTGAACAATCTGTTTATAACACAAGGCAGGTAATGCAATATTTATTATATGTCTTCTTTGTTTTCTCAAGGGAGCCTTTGAATGAGATTACCCAAGACTAATAGAGACAGATAAACACATTATGTAGATAATCAGCTTTTTAAAACTGCATCTTCTACATCTTCCAGTGGATATTAGGAAAGTCTAATTTCCTTTCCTAGCATGTGTCACGTGACTCCTTGATAGGAACACAGAAAAACAGGAGTGACATATGGATCTAGTTTCTCATTTCTGATTTTTGTGGAAAACAATTTTAAAAAATAAATTGTATGTGTTCAGTTAGAGTATATTTAAGTGGAAATTATAGGTTTATCAGGCAGAAGAGTAGAATTTCTCTTTCTTATAAAGCTAAGAATGAAAGTTGAAATATAACATCAAACAAATAATTTAATATAGGTTATCTTGACTTAGAGCCTGATTCTGAACATCTGGAAATGAACTCAAAATAGTAATCTTATCAGATTCTTATACCATCCAGTTTCACCAACCCACTGAAATTTCTAACAGTCCACACATTCTTGGATATTTTTGCTAAAAAACTGGAAGCTTCTACTATACCTTTTTTCCCCTCATTTTTTCTTTGCCGTGGTTATTTCTTTGACCATTGAAGCAAACATAGCTACCAATTTGTCACCAAAAAAATACTATTGGTTTCTTAAGCCTCCTGAGGGTGGGATAAATTAATATCCATTGGGTCTTCCTAGGCTGATCTGTACAGACTTAGAGAATATGACGAATATGGACTTCTCTACTGTCTAGGTGCCTAGGAAGCTACATTTTAGGATGATTGAAGTAGTGGCCACTATAAAGAGATAGTCTCAAGAAGACCCAGCTACAAACATTTGAATAAAAATACTGCAATTGAACATTGCCAACTTTTACATTTTACCCTTATCCTTTTATTAATTTCCCTTTTTAAAAAAAGCTTTCTCTTCCTGATTGGATAATTCCATTCTTTTAGCTTATTTTTAAGTTCTTTCTTACTTTTCATTGTTTTAATGCCAAATTATCTGCAACTCTCTTTTGTTTTCTTACAGATAAATATACCGCACATTAAATAGGTTGAATAGGCCTTAGAAATCAGAAGAGAAAAGAAAATAAAGAACCTTTGTCATTTTATAAAGCCCTCACAAGGGTGAGACCAATCATATACCACTGCTTTGGTGAGATGTTTATCTTTGTGATTTAGGTTTTATTCATAAATTTATTTTCAAGATTCAGAAGCATAAGTGTTCCTTACACATGCTGAATTAAGAAAAGGATCCTGTTTTGGCAATTAAACAAGAAGAAAAGCAATGGGAAAATGATTCCCTAAAAGTAGCTCAATGTTGTTAACAAGCTTACCTCTTGTGGTCAAGTGTATTGGACAAAACTTTCATTAAAGTCTGTAGATTTTAACCCCCTTAGGAAAGGAGCTCCTTGTTTACATTTAATCTCCTACGAAAGAGCTGAATAGTAAAATCTCACAGGGTTCAGACTGTTTTCCAGGCAAATATGGAAACGATTAGCTATAACATTTGCCTCTGGAAAAATTAGTGAATACAGAAGTTTCAGCCAACATTTTCTATTTGTTTTCATTTTACGACAACTGTGAGTTTGTTGTTTGTTTTGTTTTGTTTTGTTTTTCATTTTCCTTCTCCCCAGAAGAAAAACACAAGATTTAGAGAAAATTTTCAACTGAAAAAACAGCAACAAGAACAAAAATCCCAACAAATAAGTAGATAGTAAAAAAGCACGAAGCACTAGTAGTTCAGCTGCTTATAGCACACACGTTAAGCAGCCTGCTTTGGGAAATGTGGCTTAAACTGTCACAGCAGAAAGTTCAAGCAATGTAGAGTTTAAAATGTTAACTACATATTTACAACCATGATTTTCAATATGTTTTGACCTGCTCAACTCCCTGGAGAGTAGGTAGGGGGAAGGCAGGGTTAAAGAGCTCTGTGTTCATGGAAGTTAAAAAAAAGAAAAAGCAACAGGATTTTTGGATACTTACATAATACTAGAGGGAGGCCAGGGCTTCCTGCTTTCTGTTTTGACAAACATGGCATTAAACTGGGAGATGTGCAGAGTGTCTCTGATCATACAGAAAGCAAGCCTTGTGGGAAGGCTGAATGTTTAAGCTCAGAAAGTGACAGGACAGCCTGCCAAATGTCTCAGAATGGTGGCTGAGGCTCAAAGCTGAGTACCAAAGTACCCCACATTCTAAATGCAAAAAACAAAAAAACAAACAAAACAACGGACAGCAACGGAGGTCAGCGGCTGCCACTCCACAGAGCATGCTGGGACATTCCAGAACTGGCCGGGCCACCACCAGCCTCACCCCCAGGCAACATAAGAAGCAAACTAAGAGAACAAAGGAAACTGGCTCTTTGGAGAGCACGTATTCTTGTAGGATGGAGCCAGTGGGCTCTCTCTTCTGAAAACAAGGGAGGATATAATAATGTCCATAAATAACCAACATTTATTGAGTACTTCTTTTGCACTAACTGCTATGTCAAATATATTAACTCATTTAATCCTTACAACAAATAACAGATATTCTTATCATTCCCATTTTACAGATGAGGCATATGAGGCACATAGAGGTTAAGTAATTTGCCCAAAGGCCACAGCTAGCAAGATGGGCAGCTGGTGTTTGATACCAGGCTTTAGAGTCAACCCCTTATCCTCTTCGTATACTGCCTCAAGAGACCCACATAAAGATTGAGGGCTCCTGCAGAAGGAGGCATGGTGCAGCCAGTGGTCTTGTCGACTGAACAGATGTAATGATGCCAGATTGCTGTGATTGTCACCACCTAACGTGAATTTAATACAGTAGTCTCTTAATTCATAATTCTATAGCACTCAAATGCTTAAAAAAAAAATACAGCTTAATTATGTGTTGTATAAAACCACGTGATTTGTGCATTGTTTGCACAAATTGCTAGGTTGTATGTAATTAGGTGTTTTCTACCATGAGACGAATTAGAATTCAGAAAATAACTAATTCAGTAATAATATAGTAACTTGTAAATCAGAACAAAAAAATTCTATTTCTACAGATCATATATATGAATATTTAATTTTTTTAAATTTAAGGACACCAAAAACACAAACTTGGATGTGAGCAAGTTCTTATGTATTTTATATAGTATTATATAATATACATGTTATGCTATAATATATTTTTATTGGAATTTTTGTTATATATTTATTGAGTGTCTGTCCTCGGTAGGGTCCCTAGTACTATTTGTGTGCTGAAAAACAGAGTATAATTGAATTGTATTTATATTTTATATTTTATTCCTCCTTCCCCTCTTTCATGCTTGCACCATATATGAAGAATATTAAGTGCAAATCTACTGACTTCTGGATTTTTTTTTTCGCTGTTATACCCAGAAACAGTCATCTAGAATGCTTATCATCTGTAGTATTATTATAACACATCATATAACGGTTTGTCTGGGCTTTCTCCATCTGGCTCTTCTATCTAACTCCTGCTCTGACCTTGGCATTTTAACTTCCTAGTAACTGATTTCTTGCCTTATTCCTTGGTGACCTCTTGTTCCCCAAGGTCTGCTCCCTATACAAAAGGACTCGATTTTTAGCTCTTAAGCCTCAGTCTTCCCACTACTGGTTGCAGAGTCCCAGTAACAAATGTTTACCCGCCAGCCTCCTGCCATTCTTGACCCTTGAATTTTGTTGACAACCTGCTCAGACTGTGTTTAAACAGATACCCTGAGTCTCGAGCTTGATTTGCAATTTGGAATAATGGCACTTCACTTGCATCCATAGGGTTCCTTGACCTTGAGATCAGTTTTGGACCTACTTTTGCAACCACATATCTGTAAGCTCATCCCTTGAAGGACAGCCCTGTGTTTCCCAAGCCTGCTTTTATCTGAGTGGTCTCTGGTTCCTTTGTTCCATGCTCCAGGAGCACAGCCTATCCTCACCCTATATCCCCTGACTACAGGCCAGTGGCTCTGGCCTCCTTCTGGTCCCTAAGGGCGTGGGGGAGGGCAGTGGACTCCAAGGATCAAGGTTAAAGGATAAAGATGATGGTCAACAGAGGGTCAGGAGCCCAGGGCAAGGAGTCTGAGCAGAAAGAGATAAGGATCTTGGGAAAGAGAGAAAAAGGAGCATTTTGCTGAAGCACAGGCTCTAAGGTTCTCACAACTCTTATATCCTATACTGCTGACTATATGTAGAAACACAAAATAAAGATGTTTTTATTCCCACAAGCTTTGGTCTCTACAGTCTTTTGATTATAGTTAGATATATTTCCCAATTTATATTTGCTTATCTTGCTATTCCTCTCTTTATGTAATACCTTCGTTTCATTCATAAATATAAGGATTATGTCCCAGGCACTTCTGATAAGAAGGTAAAAGTGCATTAAATGTCATCCCAGACCTTACAAAGTGCCCAGTTAATTGGCCAAGATAGACTCACAAATGGAAATTATAATGTATCATGGTAGTGTTAAAGTCAACCTAAGAACAAAGTGCTCTAGATAGTGTTATCTTTGTGACAGTCATTGTTTGTTTACTCTAAAAGATGCCTTTTACTTTCAGAGGAAGTCAAATAAACAGTTGTTGTGTTTTTTTCAAATGAAGACTTTTCTATAGAGAATGATATGTGCAGTGATGTGTATAATGAGTTGACCGTTTAAGATCATTTAGTGTCTGGGGAGATATACTGGCCTAATCAAAAGGAAAACTACCAAACCATAAAATACACAGATAAAAACTAGTCTTTTATTTTCCTTAGTAATTCTGGTTCTTTGTCCCTTTGTGCCCCTTTTATTCTATTACCTTATTTGCCACCCCGTGGTACATTAGGGTTTCAGAAGGGAAAACTGCATAAACGCAACAAGGAAAGATACACAAATAAACACAAAGCTCAAGTGTAAAAATTCACAATTATAATCTGCCAATTGCACACTGATATTTAAACAATCTATTGTTCTGATATCTTATTAAACTACAGAAATTCTCAGATATTTAGCATTCACATTAAATGTCTCCTAAAGAGATAACAGAGAGAAAAGAGTAAAATATGGCATGGGAGAAGACATTTAAAATTGATACAATATTTCATGCTTGTTACTGGAATAGGAAAAGCGCTTCAGCAAAACCTGAAGCGAATAACTAACTAGCACCATGACTGCACATGGGTGTGTGATATAAGTTGTTGAAACATTTAAGAAAAATAAATTCTGACCTGCATACTGCCTCTTGCCTCCAAGATCAATGACATTATTCTCGGCTCCATCGTCCAGGAACTGGACTTCCTTCTCGTGCAAAAGCTGCGCGATCTTGACCTGTTGCTGTTTGACGCGGGTCTCGAGCAGGCGCACCTGGGCTCTGAGCCGCGCCTGCTCCTGGGCGCAGTTCTCGACAGCCTGCAAAGCAATGTGCGTTTCGTTTTCATGGAAAACAAATGCTGCCAAAAGCTGAGATATGTCAATGATTCCATTTGCTCTCCCCTTTTAGAATATTATTTCAACCAGAAAGTGGTTTGAAAGTTCTCATACGATTTGCCATTTGAAGAAGAAGAAATTAGGGCTTACGCTAAAGTTCCTGAACTCAAGAAAGGAAATAATATAAAATGATCAGAATCACTGGGCTACTAGCTTTATAGTTGTCTCATTTGATCTTCATAATAATTCCATAAGGTAGGAATGGGGTCAACCCTGATGACAAGACCCCTCATGAATACCCAGTGGGTAAGAGGAGTCAGGATTCAAATCCAGTTCAAGGACCATCCTCTCAATCTCTGAGTGATACCAGCTATGTGTTTCTTAAACAGTAAAGTGCTTTACAGAAGTGAATTGTATCATTAGTATGTCAATCTCCAAGATAAATGAGGTTTTTCAATGACCTTTTGGTGTATGTTTTAAAAATATAATTTAATGCATATAATCTGATGACATATGGCACCTTTATAAGGGATGCTCATATCCCTTATATATGCACTTATCCCTGAGTGTCGCCCTCATTTATTTACCTGTTGCTAGAAATTCTACTGGAGTCACTTTCACTTTTGTTTCTTTGTTATTTTTCCCTCAGCTACTTAAAAAGGGGTGGGAGGAAGTTGAAGTCATTTATGTTTTTCGCAAAGGCAAATCACCCAAGAATGTTACATGTGAAAGAACTTACCAGCTGCTTTCTAAAGTGCCAACTGTCTGAGCTGAGCTCTCTAAAGATAAAGTAAATTTTGTGGGGGAATTGGGAAGGAGAGCTGCAGAGGTGGGTCTCCTAGGAAGAGTTACTGAGGCCAAGAAGTTGCAATTGCAGGAGGGCCATCAGGAGTGGTGGAAAAGGGTCTCAAGACCAATTTTTACCATTTTCCCATTTTTACCTTGACATCTCTATTTTCAACTAATGTCATGATCTCCTGTGAAGTATATAAATGTTTACTACTGGGAAATTATGAATTTCAACATGCAATTGTCCTATACTGCCTTCATACAGATTATTTCCTAAAAGTCGTTCAATTATAGTCAGACATATTTTCTAATTTACCTTTGCACAACTTCCTGTTCCTATCTTTCTGTACTAGCTTGTATTCATTCCATCAATATGAGGACCTACTGTGTTCCAGGGACTCTGCTAGGCAGTCAGAACAGCGCAATTGGGTATTCCATGTTGGGCAAAGGGAAGAGGTAAGGTACACTGCCTTCCCATAAAGGATTACATGGAGTCCACTTGCTCAAGGCTTCTTGGGCGTGGCTCCGGAAAAAAAAAAAAAGAGAAAAAAAGAGAAAAGAATAAAGGATTACAATTCAGACTATACATTTCAGGAGGATAGAAATTCAGCCTCAAAACACATTCATACACCAAAATATATGACTGGAAGTCATATAACAATGCAAAATAGTGGCAGAGGCCCCCTTCCATCTCTATCCAAGTCCCTGAACCTCTCCCAGCTATTTGTCTAGGATTATTTGTTATTTGCTCTTGGTACTCTCTCCTAATCACTCTCATTTATCCTCTCTGAGAGAGCTATTTGCTTAGCCCTTTGAGTCACACAAGCCAAAAAATGAACAGCAAGAACATTGTATGGTGTCTGGATCCTGTGTTGTTTTGCAACAGTGGGAAACTGGTTGCGATATTATTACATATAATGCACTATGTAATTTAAAAATAACTGAAGGCATCACAGGCCAAGTATGTCCAATCTTTATGAGACTGCATATAAAGGCTTAATAAGCCTATTTAAAACTTAGGAGTTTTCTTTCTCCCAGAACTTGAGTAAATGAGTATCTTGTCCTTTTTACTCATGAATGGAGGAAGGCATGAGTTCATTATAATTACTTCCAGATAATCTGGTTAGTTTACACTAATAATGTTCAATATTAGAAAGCCCAAAGCCAATTTTAATTACCATGGACAATTTAAATTCTTAATATTACATAACTGGCCAAATGACTCCAGTGAATTAAAAAAAGATTTTACTCATTTTTTGTGGATATTGATTTTTACTTAAACAATTTTTTTAAGTATTTGGTAAGTGCTACTATTGCCAGCCACTTCTGCCAGCCTTTTTCCTTTTCCCCACTTAGTTAAGTTTTTTCAGTGGCAAGTTACTATGGGTTTTCTGCAAAATAAAAGAATTCAAGTCAGAGCAGACATTATAAATACAATAAGAGTTTTCACAATAAGCTTACCCAACTTTCCCTGGCCATCACCACCGCAATGGCAGCAAGGATGAAACTGAACATCTTCGCCATTCTCCCCATTGAAAGAACTGCAAGAACAAAAAGAATTTCATTAATTTATCAACTTTGAATTTTCCATGAGACTAGAGTTGGGTTGAGACGTAGGTAGCTCCAGGAGGTCAGATGCAGCTGTAGGACATCTGTAATCTGAGAGTTGCTGAGGGAATTCTCCCAGACCTCCCAGCCATCTGCCACACAGAATGATGCTCAGTGTTACCTTAAATAGAATTGAACCTGATCGATTACAAAAAAACAGAGGAAGGACTCTAGCTTTTTTAGTGGTCCCAATGTGCTGCTTGTATGATGGTATAGAAAAGACACAGGCTCCATAAACAGAAAGACCTGGGTATTTTGACTGAGCCCCTTCTAGCTGTGTGACATTAGACCACTGACTAAAATGCTCCTGTTCTATAAAAGGAAAATAACATTTCCTACCTTACAGGACTGTGGACATTTTGAGATAATATTTTTAGATAGCCTGGCATATGATAAGTGTAAAATGAATAGTAACTCATTTTGTATATGGAAGACTGCTTTTGTTTTTAAAAGAAGGGAAAAAAAAAGAAGTTATAACAAATAGGAGGGAATATGCATTGTTTTTCTCAATATCACAAGCTATCGAGATAATATAAAACTTTTAAGTGCTGCTTAAATTGTGGAGGAAAATTAACTTTATCGCTTCTTGAGGTTCTTTTTCTAGTCAATCTTGAAGTCATGAGTTGGGATGAAAAATTTTGCTCATACTCAAAATAGTTTCTGTGTGCTGTCAAAGTGGTGAGTTTTCATAAATTTTAGAAGCTAAGGAGCCTAGAAAGAGAAACTATCTGCATAGTCTTCAAACAAATTTTATACTTATGATTTTTGCTAAAAAAGAACTGAAATCAACTGGATGATTAAATCAACTTAATAGAACCCATGACCACTCATCCTTTGCAAGTATCACTTTCCCAACTTTTATGTAATTAAAGAAGTAGTTCCTAAACTTTGCTGTCCATTGGAATCATTTGGGGAGCTTTAAAAAATCTACATACCCAGGGATTAAATCAAATGTCTGAAAGTGGTAGACAGGCCTTAGAATTTTTCAAAGAATCCCACTTAATTCTAATGGCCAGCAAAGTTTGGGAACCAATGATGTAAGCACTTAATAGACAATTTAACAAAAACCTATGCCAACAAAGTAGGTAGTTCTCAGTCCTCCCGGAGCCAATAAAAACAGTAACAGAATGGGAAGGCCATTGAATTCAATGGCAAACAGCATGAAGGGCAATTTACAACTTTGAGCATTGTGAAATACAATGTGAACATTTAAAGTATGTGAAACGTGAGCATTACAGAGAGCGATAAGCAGTCTATCAGATGTGACTGTATACTTTCTAGGACTGTGCTATGCATTTTCATGCATCGTCTTACTTAATCCTCAAATAACTCTCAAATAATAAGGCAGGTACTATTATCCCCACCATCCAGATGAATAGATTAGCCCCATTAAGTCACTTTTCTAAGATCATACAACCGCTGTGTGGAAGACCCAGCAATTGAGCAAGGTGAGCCACACCTTGCAATTAATATTATTGTTTCCCCAGCATTTAACTCATTGTGGTAACCCTAATAAAAGTTTAGTTGTTGTCTCTGCAGAAATTATTTCCCCTCTGAGAAGGAGCCAAAATTTTTTTCAGAGGGGAAAATATGATTGCCTCGCCTTAAAACTGAAGTCTGATAATACTGATATACTTTCCTCCTGTTGGAAAACAATGGGCTAAGCATATTTTTGAAAATAAGTGTTAAGAAGGAGTTACAAGGTTTTGACTGGATTGAACACTTGAATTTATTTCTTTCTCACAAAGCCTCACTAGAAAAGGAGTAAAGAATATAAGTGTAGGCAGGGTGCCATAGCTCAGGCCTGTAATCCCAGCACTCTGGAAGGATTGCTCAAGCTCAGGAGTTGGAGACCAGCCTGAGCAAGAGGGAGACCCCTCTCTACTAAAAATAGAAAAAATTAGCCAAACTTGGTGGCACGCACCTGTATTCCCAGCTATTTTAGAGAGAGGCCGAGGCAGGAGGATCGCTGGAGCCCAGGAGTTTGAGGTTGCAGTGAGCTATGATGACGCCACTGCACCCTATCCAGGGCAACAGAGCCAGACTCTGTCTCAATAAATAAAAAATAAATAAATAAATAAATAAAAAGAAAAAGAAATTTTGGGGAGGAGGGGATGGGTATATACACACCTAATGGGTGTGGTGCCCACCATCTGAGGAATGGACACGCTTGAAGCTCTGACTCGGGTGGGGCGAGAGCAATATACGTAGCCTGAACATTTGTACCCCTATAATATGCTGAAATTTTAAAAAAAAATTTAAAAAAAAAAGAAACTTGTTTTGAAAATCTGGTCTCCATCATTCATTATAGTAAACCATTATTTATTCTGCAAATATGGCTTGTGGTAAAGTTGTATCAAATTATTATGTTCATTGCTACACAACTAGTTGTAATTTTTTTTTTGGAAATATTTTTGCTTTAGGCTGTTTCAAAACTTATTATAAAATTAAAATTGTTTTCAAATGACTATTTTTTGATAGACTGTATTATTTGATATAAATTATTTTAAGGCTACAAGTTCTAATTCACTGCTCACTAAATTTTAAAGAATTATTTAATTAATTACACTGCATTAAATTTAAAGACAAAAATATTAAATTTGGAAAGGAAAATTTCTACAGCTGACATGTCACTTTTAAAGACAATTACAAAACAAAGGTACATTAGTAGCATGTAAAAATTTCAAAAATGGTATGGTTTAAGCAAGCCATTATGAAAAGATAAGAGATAAAAGAAATTTAAAAAAGAAGGGAAAAGTTTTTGCAGGAAGCATGTTTAACAAGTTAGCATTCTACAAATGGACTATAACCTTAATGTAAGACAGTTAGTTAAAAATTTACCCATAAACACAGTCTTAGAGATTCCTTTTAAGCTATTTTCTTCTAATGTTTTTCCTTTTCCTGAAAATGGAATATAACCATGTCTTTGTATTTTTCCTCAAGAACTCATACTCAATGAAAGCCTTAAAGAGCTAAATATGTTTGATACCCAAATAAATGAAATAAAGAAAAACATTTCTGAAGTTTTTACTTCTGGTCCATTTTGTTTTCCATTTTGCATACTGAAACTGCAAATCCTATCATTTACATCCAACTCCCATCCAATTCGTTCAAAATATAAAGGAAATGGTAAATAGATCATTTTAAATATCTTTTCCAAGTTGCAGAAGCAGCCTTCTTGCTAATGAACCTGACCTCTCCCAAAATCTCACAGTTGTTTCCTGAGTTATGGCTACTACCATGCCTATGAAATAAATTAACATTATTATGATCATGTCAAAAGTGCAGAGACATTAAATAACTTGCCTAAAGTCAGAAATGAGTCAGAGACCCAGCTCAGGCTCCATCCAGACACTCAGCTTCCCAGGATCCTCTAACGGCAGTCAGAATTTGTAATTGTTTCTCCATTATTTGATTAGAAATAGAGACAATGTTGATTCTGGCTTTAATCCAGAAACAACAAACATGAGGAAATTGGTTTAACTGGAAGGGGGAAAAAAAAAAAAAAGGAGACTCAAGGACAAATCCCATTACTCTGATATTTTCTCTTCCCCCCTCCATTTGTATGACTTTTTATGAAAGATCCAATAATATATCTTTATAAAGATATTTATTTTTAACCTGTTGTTATTGTTTTCATTCAGAGAATTTTTATACTTTAACTTCAGAAATGCTCAACTGAAGATTAAGTAAAACCAAACTTTGCTTTGTAGGTACTAAGGGTAATAAAATTTTACCTATGAAGATATGAATTAAAATGTCATTTCAGGCCGGGAAAGGTGGCTCACGCTTGTAATCCCAGCACTTTGGGAGGCTGAGGCAGGAGGATCACTTGAAGCCAGGAGTTTGAGATCAGTCTGGGCAACACAGTGAGACCCCATCTCTACAAAAACACTAAAAATCAGCCAGGCATGGTGGCACACGCCTATAGTCCTGGCTACTCAGGAGGCTGAGGCAGGAGGATTGCTTGAGCCCAGGAGTTCGAGGTTACAACGAGCTATGATCATGTCACTGCACTCCAGCCTGGGCAACAGAGCGAGACTCTGTCTCCCAAAAAAAAAAAAAAAAAAAAAAAATCATTTCAACTAAAATATGGAGAGAAGCCAAATTTTTCTTAGTTATAAAACATGAGGCAGGCTAATAATTGCCAAGATGACATGGTCGGTTTACTTGATCTTTGAGAAAAGCAAACATATTCCCTGAGGTGCAAAGTTGTGAAATTTATCTGTGAGCATCGATTATACTCTGAACAAGTTGTTCCTTTTGTTATAAAATCCTCTAGAAGATTTTCTAATGTGTAATCGGCAACTTGTTAGCTCCATTAATCACACTGTGTAATAGTTTCAGACTGGAAATGAGGTTCATCATTTCTTTTTTCGTGGTGATGTAACTCAAGCAGTTGTTTGCTATTTGTTCTGTGGTCCCATTTATGAACTCAGATTCCAGTAAAATGTCAAAGTTGTCTTTTCTTTCTATTCCTCTTCATTTACTGGACTCAAACATTGCTGGTGTTTGGTCTTTAACACATTTTCCTGTCATTCGCTTAGAAATTTCGACACTTACTAAGGAAAAGGTAATCCTGATGACTTACGGGAAAAAAAAAGCCCGGGAAAAAAAAAGCCAACTGGGCTGAAGTGCTTTACACATACAGAAGTGGAAATTATACACTCATGACTATAGAGAATTCAAGCTGCTAACATTAAATTTCAAAAGCAAAAATATGGTGTTATTTGGCTAATTTTATAATTACCTCTGTGGTAAAATAAGACTATTTTGAAATACAAACCTATCTTTCCTCCTTGTATCCCTTTTGCTTTCTACCCATTCAAGCCAGTAATAAGCCCTGTGTTCACCTCCTCAGAGAAGGGACGATAATAATGACAGTAGCTAACACTTGTGGCATACTTACTAGTGCTAGACATGGTAATTATATTAGCTCATTCAGCTACAACAGCCCTATGAGTAGGTACTGTTAATTATCTCTATCTCACAAATGAGGAAACTGAGGCACAGAGGTCGAAGTCACTTGCCCAAGGTCAGGCAGAGCCAGAAGTCAAAGGCAATCCAGCTCAGATCTGCGTTCTTCACTCTTTAAGACAGACTCTGCTGTCTATCAGGGACTTGGCTGGGATCACTGCCTCAGTAGAAACCTGGAAAAAGCTAATCAGGCAATAAAAATGGAATCTGGGGTCAGAGTTGTGGAGGCATGCCAAAAAACTGAACTTGCTAGGAGCAATATTATTACTTTAGGCCGTGGATGTATTGTCAGAATACGGTGGAAAAACTGCCATCAAGAAAGGTCAAAATTGTGTGATCTCGCACAATTGTACCAAAGGTATTATATAAAATGAGAATGAGACCTGAGATAACTGGCTAAAAGTATGAGAAAAGAATGATACAACAGGAGCAGGTTGGATCTCCCATTTTGAGGAGATGGTCTAGAAACAGAAGGGTTGGGATGCATACTTTAAGGCAGCGGTCCCCAACCTTTTTGGCACCAGGGACCGTTTCATGGAAGACAATTTTTCCACGGACTGGCCGGAGGCAGGGTTGTTTGGGGATGATTCATTATATTTATTGTGCAGTCAAACCTCTCTGCTAATGATAATCTATTAATATATTTGCAGCCACTCCCCACTGCTAGCGTCACCACCTCAGCTCCACCTCGGATCATCAGGCATTAGATTCACACAAGGAGTGTGCAACCTAGATCCCTCGCATGCACAGTTTACAGAAGGATTCGTGGTCCTATGAGAATCTAATCCACTGTGGATCTGACAGGAGGCAGAGCTCAGGCAGTGATGCGAGCGATGGGGAACGGCTGTAAATACAGATGAAGCTTCACTGGCTTGCCCGCTGTTCACCTCCTACTGTGTGGCCCAGTTCCTAACATGCCACAGATTGGTACCAGTCTGCAGCCCAGGGGTTGGGGACCTCAGCTTTAAGGCACAGTTTTTTAAAGGGGATTAACTAAATAGAATTGCGAGGTCATTAAGATTCACATCTCAGATTAGCTTGTCTACAAGTTGGATTTCATGCGCTTACCCTAAGAGTTCAGTTTCAGT
The DNA here is from genome assembly GCF_041146395.1 of Eulemur rufifrons. Lineage (NCBI taxonomy): Eukaryota > Metazoa > Chordata > Mammalia > Primates > Lemuridae > Eulemur > Eulemur rufifrons. Next base: position 11,507,218 of record NC_090994.1, on the reverse strand, counting down.
GGTACATGGGGTGAAACCTGGTCAGAGTGAGTTTAAGAGAGAATGGAAGGGGAGATACTGGAGATAGCTAACAAGAAGAGCTGAGCAGTAAGGGTAGTATTACTACAAGGAGGAAGTGGGCAGAGAGGTTTGTTTATTTTTTAAAGGGAAATATTTGCAAAAGAAAACTCCCCCCAAACTATACTTATTAATATTTTCAGAGAAATAAGAGACAAAAATAAAATGATTTTTTTTTTTTTTTTACAAAAGAACAATTAGTGAAGAAGAAAGATCTCAAGGAAATTAGTACAATAGTCTGAGAAAAAGTCATTGAAAGAGTTTAGAATATATATTCAAGGAGACCTCCCAGAAAGTAGAATAAAATGACAAGGATCTGAAAAATAGAAAAGATAAGAAAATTAGGGGTCTAATTCAGGAAATCCAGCATCCACCTAATCGACATTTCAAAGAGAACACAGTAAACACAGAAAACACAGAAGAGTGAATTATCAAAGAAGTAATAGACAAATAATTCCCAGAACTGAAGGAGATGATGATGAAAGAGCCTATTTAGTGCCCAGCACAACAAATTAATAAACAAAACCAAAAACACCCACCCCTTGGGCACACCGTGATGAAATTTTGAACAACAGTGTTAGTGAAAAGTTGCAAAACACTTTCAGAAGCCTTGAAATCACATGTAAGGGACTGAGACTAAGAATGGCAGCATCCTGTTCCACGGGAAGAATGCCTTAAAAAATGCTGAGGAAATTTATTTGCCTAATGAGGACTCTCTACACAGCCAAGCTATCAATCAAGTATGAAGATAGAATAAAGACATTGTGGAGAGTCAAGAACTAAGAAAAAAAAATCCACCTTCACATACACTTTCTGAGAAAGATCCTGACAATATGAACTAGAAAAATAAATGTAAAGATGGATAAAGGAGGAAGATGAGGAAAAGGAACCAAGAAAAAGTGAGGTGCTTTGCAATGTGTCAGCTTGGCTAGGCTGAACTACATTTCCCAGAATTCCTTTTCCTTTCTGTTTCCATAGGATTACCACAAGGGGGATTCTGGCGTGAGATTCAGAGGGCAGGAAGGAAGTGGCAGCCATGTTTGTAGCTCACCTATGCTGTCACATACCTCGTTGGCATAAGAGTGGCCAGGCCTCAACTGCTCCACCTTCCCCTGGATATAATTTGGATTTTCCTTTTAGCCCATGACAGAGGGTCTGGCTTCTGCAGGACACTCATGTCACCAAAGTCAGAGGCAACAAGAACCAGACGCACGTTTCAGTCCATCCTCATGGTCTCCAGCTCCTGCTTCCATTACACCCATCTACCCTCTCACTTACCTGCCCTGCGTACTTTGAGCCCCAATATTACCTGTGGAGACAGTGGCCTTTCAGAGAGTGCTTAAGGAGCTCCCACAATTGTATTAAATCAACCCTCTTATATACCTACAAGTTCTGCTTCTTTGATTGAATTCTGTTATGGTACTCTTGAAAGGGGCAGCCTTGCAAAAATAACAGGAAAATACTTGATCCCACATAGGAAAACACCTAATCCTACAATTTCCCCAATAACAGTTAAAGATCAATCCTTTGGGTGCTCTCACTAACGGGTACCCTGCAGGAGTTCTGCTTTGCGGAACTCCTGAAAAAGTTGAATGGACGGAAAAGAGATGTAAACCTCTCTCTTTGAAAATTGTTTTTTTTTTTTGGTTTTTTTTTTTTTTTTTGAATCTGCTTTTACAGAGTTTCTGAATAAACAGCAAGAGAACAAGCTCCAAGCCTCAATCATAGCTCGAGGACAGAGTCACATCTCCTGTGATAATCCCTTCTTCAAGAAGGCAGGAAACCAAGTCTTGGACTTTGACATCCTTGCAGTTTTTGTTGTCTACCTGCTGCCATTTTTGTTATGAAATGAAATCACTTTTTTCCTCTTTGTCCCCTTAAAATCAGCTAGCCACTTGGCCTCGATGCTGGCATCTCCCTTCTCTTTCTTTGAGATGCCGCGCCATGTCTCTCTCTCCCTCCTCTATGAAGATAAAATAAATTTTACTTTTATATCTTAATTTCTGCATGACAAATTTTTCTCCACCTGCAACGTGAGCACCTACTAAGCCTTTCCACCCTAACAACTCTGAGCTTCCCAAACAGGAAAGCTGAATGCCAGAGAAGGAATTTTTCAATGCACTATTGTTTCTTCCTTCCCAGAGTCCTCTGTTCTTTTGCTCAAATCTAGACTGCGCTCCCTCTAGGCTTGCTACAGGAAGCATGTGAGTAGTATCAACAGACATTTGACAGATCTCCAAAAATGTTTAGCCTCAGGTTCCACAAAACCTGTATCCTCCCCTGCTCGCCTGTTAAGATAAAATGAAATGCTTATTCACCACTATTTTTTCAGAGGTTTCTCACCTATCTACTTGGAATTTTTTTCCTCCAATTATTTATACAAGTCTATGTTGGTTCCCTAACAGGAAAGGTGCAAAAGTTGTTTTCTTATTCCACTTTTTTTCCCCTTTGAAAAATAAAAAGAACTCTGGCTAAGGAATATGTTTGTTTTTCTTTTGCTGTGTATGCAAGGACTTCAGAATTGCATATATTTTATGCTTCTGAACAATAACATCTTTCTTATTAAAGAAGAATCCCTCCATAAGGTCACGTCATTAAAAAAAAACAATTTCAACCAAATACATGTTAAATTCTAATAGAAAACAGATTTTTTGCACTTAACAAGTGAAGAAGAAATTCAGCTATAGTGTGTAAAAATATGTGGGGAGAAAAGAAAACAAGAGCTTATGTTAAGCAAAACCACATTTTACAATATGCCTTTAGGAATAAGGGAGATAGAAGGTAATAAGATATCTGCTTTCATTTACTGTCAGTGATGATGCCTCTGCTTTCTTTGATAGATTTGCTATAAATATTTTTCATTCAGATACCTAAATCCAATCTCTATATGTGCCTCTTTTGTCTACTTTTTAGATTCTTCAAATTTTATCTCTTCATAAAGTGTCATTCAACTAACTTGAAAATACATAATGATGTATATTCTTATGACCATATCTGAAAGTAGAATCCCAGGGTTGTTAGCTAAGCTGACAACATTTCTGGACTCTAGCAGAAAATTTAAAAATATACGTTGACAAAAATGTATTTACATATTTGAATTTTAAATTTATCTTTGCTTTTTCAGCTTTTATTATTTTTATTTCTTAGAAAAAGTAAGACAACCTAAATATAATGCTCTGAGATGTAGTTTCTTGCTTTTACTTCAAAATAACTGTACCTTGAGAAAAAAGAAACATTTATTGTATATAATTCCGTACACATCCTGATTAATTTATTGGTTGGCATATATGTGGTTCAAATGACTTATTTTTTCTACACATGCATTTAAGACAAGAACTTGGCATATTAAACTTTTGAAATTTACATTTAAAAATTGTATCTTTGCACTTGGATGACTGTACCATTAACTAGAACTCCCTGAAAAACAAAAGCTAGGTACCTGACTCACATGTGCATGACCAAGTGTACACAACAAAGTAAATCCTCTAAGATTGAAGTGTTTTTTTCCTGCTTCCCCCTTAGATATACTGAGGAAAAATTCTAGAACTTTTAGAATAGGCATTTTTTGCCTGCCTCCAGCAATCAAAGATTCTGAAATATTGAGGCCCAATCTCAGAGTCATACACTTAGACTGGCTTTTCATTTTGTTTACAAGCTAAAGAAATAAGTTTCATCCAGCCATGTAGAGCAAAAATAAAATAGGATTTGTTGGAAGGATATTGAGGTAAGTAATAGAATCAGTGACAGACTGACTTAAGCCCAGGGAAGGTAGAATAAGGACAGTTTCCAAAAGCTCACCAAGGGGAGTACTTGGACTTACTCTGCACTATGCAGCCCTTAAAATGTTTTAGCTTCAATGATATTTTAGCCTCTGTGTTTTTCTATACAAATCCCACATCTCTAGGAGAGAGAATCCAATTATCCCAGCACCTGTATTTCAATGTACATCTAGATATTAATATATGACACCCACACATTGGGGCCACACCACCACCCATAGACCTTGACAGACGTGGTTACCGGGGGATCTGTTGTGAGCAAGGAAGGCTCTGTAGTGTGGGCCATTCTCCTACGATACAATCAGGAGATTTAAAGAAAAAAGAAAAAGGGATCTATACAGTTTATGGGAGATTGCCTGGTTCCATAAAGATGCCTGGGAAGCCTAACGTTTCATCTCCCATGACTGTTTCACCAATGAATCAACCATACTACATGTGCCCTTTTGCTGTACCTGTGATGTACATATTCTAAGTCACCTTGTTTTTGCCTATTCCAATTTCTACGTAACTCAGTAACAGAGGAATGTAAACGGAGTTAAAGTGTTCTAAGGTTTTAACAAGGTTTAGGAAGCAGTCTTCCCTTATCTTAAGTTTCACTTTCTATGGTTTAAGTTACCTGAGGTCAACTGTGGTCCAAAAATGCTAAAATATTTTGAGAGAGAGAGAGAAACATCACATTCACATAACTTTTATTACAGTATATTGTTATAATTGTGCTATTTTATTATTAGTTATTATTGTTGATCTCTTACTGTGCATAATTTATAAATTAAACACTATCCTAGTTATGTAGGTATGGGAAAAAACATAGCATATATAGGGTTTGGTTCTATCCAAGATTTCAGGCATCCACTGGAGGTCTTGGAATATATATCCTGCAGATAAAGGGGCCTATTGTATATGAGGCTGTAATAAGTCAAGGATTCGTGTGTAATCCCTATGGTCATCATTAAAAGAATATCCAATAGAAGGAAACAATGGAATAATAATAATAAATTACCCAAAAGAAGAAAAGGAGAAAAAAATGAACATAATAAATAAGACAAATAGAAAACAAATACAGTCACGTGTTACTTAATGAGGGGGCTCCATTCTGAGAAATGCATCATTAGGCAATTTCATCATTGTGCCAACATCACAGACAGTACTTACACAATCTAGAAGGTATAACCTAATAAACACCTAGGCTATGTGGTACAGCCTACTGCTCCTGGGCTACAAAACCTATACAGCATGTTGCTGTACTGAATACCATAACCAACAATAGTAAGTATTTATGTATGTAAACATATCTAAACATATCACGGGTACAGTAAAAATATGGCATAAAAGATTTTTAAAAAATGGTACACCTGTATAGGGCACTTACCATGAGTAGAGCTTGGAGCACTGGAAGTTACTCTGGGTGAATTAGAGAATGAGCAGTGAGTGAATGTGAAGGCCTAGAACATTACTGTACACTACTATAGACTTTATAAATACTGTACATTAAGGCTACAATACATTTATAAATTTTTTCTTTCTTCAATAATAAATTAACTATAGCTTATTGTAATTTTTTTTACTTTGTAACCTTTTTAGTTTTTTTTTTAACTTTTGACTCCTTTTAAATAACAGCTTAAAACACATTGTATAGCTGTACGAAAATATTTTCTTTCTATACATTCTTATTCTATAAACTTTTTCTATTTTTGAAATTTTATATTTGTTTTCCTCACTTTTTAAACTTTGTTTTGTTAAAAACTAGGACATAAACACACACACTAGCCTAGGTCAGGATCATTAATATCACTGTCTTCCATCTCCACATCTTGTCTCACTGGAAGGTCTTCAAGGGCAGTAACACACATGAAACTGTCATCTTCTATGATAACAATGCCTTCTTCTGGAATGCCTCCTAAAGGACCTGCCTGAGGCTGTTTTACATATATATGTAGGAGTACATTTTATAATAATGATTTAAAAAAGCATAGAATAGTAAATAAATCAGTAACATAGTCATTTATTATCATCACCAAGTATTATGTACTGTAAATAATTGTACATGTTATATTTAATATGACTGGCAGCATAGTAGGTTTGTTTACACCAGTATCATCACAGCCACCTGAATAATGCATTGCCATAGGATGTCACACAGCTACAACATCACTAAGTGATAGGAATTTTTCAGCTCCGTTATAGTCTTATGGGACCACCGTTGTATATGCAATCAATCATAGACCAAACCAGTATGTGGTGCATGACTGTAGCAAGAATGTGGTGGTTTCATACTGTGCAAACTTGGCCAACCTAGAACTGTGTCCTAGAATACTATTCCTTGTATTGCTCTGGGTTAGGGCTGAGAAAAGAGACATTTTTGTGAGGTTTGGAAGGCAGAAGTGAAGCAGGAGCCCTTATTTCCTCATAGTCTTCATGGTTAGCTACTGTGACATAGTGGTGCCAGTAGTACGTCCCTGCTAGTCCTTGCTCCCTTCCCCAACACTCTATTCTCCTTCCTGAGTGCCAGCCAGCTCTGCTGACCAGAACTGACTCCAGGGCTTCCACTAGACAAGGACCCCACCAGTTTCCTTGGTAGTCCTGATCCGAATAGCTGAACATGGCTGGCTTCCCTTATTCTCCCGTGAACTCTTTTTTTTTTGACAGAGTCTCACTTTGTCACCCCAGTGAGAGTGCAGTGGCATCATCATAGCTCACAGCAACCTCAAACTCTTGGGCTCAAGTAATCCTCCTGCCTCAGCCTCCCGAGTAGCTGGGACTACAGGCATCTGACACCATGCCCAGCTAATTTTTCTATTATTTGTAGAGACAGGGTCTTGATCTTGCTCAGGTTGGTCTTGAACTGCTGACCTCAAGTGATCCTCCTGCCTTGGCCTCCCAGAGTGCTAGGATTACAGGTGTGAGCCACCGTGCCCAGCCTATTTTTAAATGGTTGAAAAAAAATCAAAAGAATGTTAGCATTTTGTGACATGTGGAAATTATATAAAATCTAAATTTCAGTGTCCGTAATAAAGTTTTATTGGAACATACCCATGCTCATTCATTTGCACATTGCCTATGGCTGCTGTCCTTCTACAACAAGAGTAGTTACAACAGACTGTATAACCCACAATGCCAAAATATTTCAATCAGGCCTTTTACATAAAAAGTTCGTCAACCCCTGCCCTACAGCATTCTGCTTTATCTAATGACAGGGTTTTACTTGTTTCTTCATCGAGATCAAGGATGGAGTCTTGGTTCACTCCCATCATCCAACATCACCATTTTTAAACCCTGGAAATTGTTAGTGCTCTCCTGGTAAAGAGAGAGCAGTCTAACTTCTCTTACCTGGTTAATCTCAGTTCACACATGTTTTGGTAGTTCTCCTCTGACCCTAGAATCTTTCTTAGGGAAGAAGAAATGCAGTGCGGAAGACTTTTTATGGTAAAATAGAAAAAATGATAACATATACAGCTGTAGCTTCCCTACATAATGCAATGACTGTAATGCAGATCATTGTAACTCCAATCACCCTGCATATTCCTCTGTTGGGCCATACTCCTGTGCATGCATATACCAAGTCTAGTTGTCACCTGCAGCTCTGCTTATTTTTCTGAATAAGGACACATGTCTGACCCAGAGTTCATCTTCTATAAGGCCACTCCAGATTACTCCCTTATAATCATGGCAATTGCGAGTCCTTATCATATAATTTTGTTTTCTATAACAGGATTTTTAAAGTAAAAGCTGAGGTTTAATTTCCATGCCTTTCTAACATTTTTCATATGAAGCAGGAGACAAAATCTGTATCAGCTCATATTTCCATATTTTGTAAACTGTCCCATCTAATTACTCAATTTCTCTACATACTTAACAATCTACATTCTAGTTATATTTAATAGAGTTCCGCTGTAGGGGTGGTGGGAGGCTACGAAAAAAATATAGGTTATTTTCATTGTAGTTTTTTTCTTGTTACTCATATCTTTGTTTAAACCTCTCCAACTTGGTACGTCCTGGGAAGTGAGCATTTTACAGAGGACTACACTATTGCACTCTAACCAGATTTGCAATGAATGGACAAGTTGGGGTAAAATCATAACGCTCTCCCAAGAGTACATACAGGGAAAATATAGGAAGAATTGTACAGTAATTACAACTCTGTAGAAGTAAAGCCATGTAAAGACTGAAGAAATTGCAAGTATGGATGGAATTATCAGAATCACAAGGGTTACATTTATTGAACGAATGATTCTTGAAAGAAAATTGGTTATGAAGGAAAGGACAGTTCAGACTGGTATAAACATTACTATTGTATGCTGACAGCAGTAATTAGGTGTTTTTAAATCTAATAATAAAAAGTCCAAAGTAGGCAGTAATGAGAGATGTCATGGTAATTAGATATAGGGAAAACAGAGCAAGGTAAGAAAAGTCTGGAAACATTACTTATGCATGGGGATTTGCTATAATTAGTTGATATAATTATATAATAGCTACCTGATTTAATTATATATTAACTTCAGGTCGTTGAGCAAAAGAGGTACATAAGAAAAATCCCTCCTCCTCCCCCAACTCCAGGGCCTACTTGGCAATCAACGTCAGGAGATATTTTTGCTTTTTACAACTGGGGAGGGGATTGCTCCAGGCATCCAGTGGGTAGAGGCCAGAGATGTCGCTAAACAATCTGCAGTGCATAGAAAAGCCCCCACAACAAAAATTGTCCAGCCCCAAATGTAAATAGTACCAAGGTTAAGAAACTCTGGGCTAGGTTAAGGCAGAGAAGTAATTGTCCTTAAGTTTAACCAACAGGTGTAAGAACTAGGACAAAGGTTTCCAACTAGTCCCTTGTTTGGCATGACCAATCTCTTCCTCCATCAAGTTACCTACAAATCCAAGTTAAAATCAGTTATACCCTTTTACAAATATTCCAAAATTAATTTAACATTTTGTTCTTAATAGATTGTGTGCTTACACCCATCAACATGGAGGAATCTCAGAAACATAATGTTGAATGAAAGAAGTCAACCAAGAATATATTCAGTATGATACAATTTATATAAAGCTTGAAAAAAAGCAAAACAAAACAACATATTATTTAGGGATCCATAGTTATATAAAGAATATATGAGTGAATGATCCCTGAATTCTGGATAGTATTTATGTCTGAAAAGAAGAGGAATGAGTTTACAGAAAAGCATGTGAGGTCCTTAAACTTATTGATTAAATTCTATTTTTAAGGTTAGATCATGGGTTCTCGAGTGTTTCTTTCATTATTGTACGTTATAGTTTACATATATGTCATATATTCTTTTGGGTGTGTCAAAACTCACATAATAAAAACAAGAAAATTCAGGTGTAATGGTAGTATTAGTCACTGGAAATTTTTCTTCTGGGTTCTAGCACCATCTGCAGGTTAAAACTAGGTATTGCAGATAGCTATTGTTTCTAAGACCAAATTAATAAACGTCAAAATAAATGAATTGCAAGGCATTGGGATAAACAGAAGTATAAAAGACAGGGTTTTTGTTATAGCCCTGCTTACAATTCATCTGTGGATAACAACATATAGACTATATTAAAGAGGCAAACAATACAGCACAAAATGTTATACTGTAAGTACCACCTGATCAGCGTCCTACTAAATACCAAAGAACAGAAACAAATAGTTTACATCTCATGACAACTGATTTAGATTATGTTAATGGAAATTCCAGTCCTTTATTTGTTCTGCTAATACCTTAGGCCAGTCCTTAATTACTTCACGCCAGTTACCGCTGCTCTCCTTGTCTCTCCCTTCTCTTCTTCTCTTCCTAGTCTGTACTATACATCGCCACAAGATTGAAGTCTTAAAATAACCATTTCATTATAGCATTGCCCTCTTCCAAAATCTCAAGTGGTTTCATGCTATCTGCAGAACAAAGCCCAAACTCTTCAGATCAGTAATTAAGACTTTCTGCTAATCAATCTTGCCTTATCCCATCTCCCCATCCCTCCCCCCATATAAATCCTCTACTTCAGCCAGTCTGTTTGTTGTCCATTGCTTATTCTGGATGTATTTTCTGTGTTCGTAGTGTGCCCCATTTCCTTGAACACCATTTTGCCATTTAGATCCCCTTCCCACCCCCATCTTTAACGCACATGTTAGGTTGTTTTCCTAAATGTAGAAAACTAAAACACAGTTTCAATGTTTATCTCTTAGGGACCACTTTTCTGTTTCCTATCTACATTTCCACAGATTTCTGCCCCTAATTTTCTCCTACATAGAAATCCTGGAGCGATCATTATCTCTGAGACAATAGATCCCCTCTTTTTCTTTGAATTAGTAAAGCACTTACTGTCTATACAATTTATTTGGTATGGTCACACACTACTGATACTGAACTGATTCATTTTGGAATGAATTGGAACATAAGGTTTGTTTTCTAAATTAGATGTTAAATTTTTGGAAGCCAGGGATAATTTTGTAGTTTTTTAGTTTTTTTTTCTGTTCTCCTTCCTCTACAAAGATCAGCAATACCCATACTTGAGTACGAGGACCTTTTTAATGTAAATATTTCTCAAATTCCTCCTACCACCTAACAAATAATAGTATTAACATTTTGGGGCTTCATAAATTCAGAAAACATACTGACAGCCAGCTGTGATAATTTCAGTCACGCTTTTTTTTTTTTTTTTTTTGGAGACAGAGTCTCGCTCTGTTGCCCAGGCTAGAGTGAGTGCCATGGTGTCAGCCCAGCTCACAGCAACCTCAAACTCCTGGGCTTAAGCAATCCTACTGCCTCAGCCTTCCAAGTAGCTGGACTACAAGCATGCACCACCATGCCCAGCTAATTTTTTCTATATATATTTTTAGTTGGCCAGATAATTTCTTTCTATTTTTAGTAGAGACAGGGTCTCGTTCTTGCTCAGGCTGGTCTCGAACACCTAACCTCAAGTGATCCACCTGCCTTGGCCTCCCAGAGTGCTAGGATTACAGGCATGAACCACTGCGCCCAGCCTCAGTCACGTTTTTTAATTTATTTGAATTGTTTTAATGACAACAGTTTCTACATACATTTAAAAATAATATACATGTGTAAAATAAAATGATGATGACAATAGCTAATTATTTTGGGGCCTTACCATTTGCTAGTGCTTTTTTCTATGTGTTTTCTTATATAATAATAAAAAAAAATCCTTCCAAGAAATCAGGCAGACCTTGGTTTAAATTTAGGCTCTACCACTTGGAGCTGCTAAAACTTTGATTTATTGAACCTTCCATTTGTAAAATGTGTTAGATGCAGAACCAACCTCTTCAGGGTAGTTGTGAGGATTAAGAAAATCACAACAGCTGAAGTGCTTAATACTGTGTCTAGTATAAAATAAACTCGAAGAAAAGTTTTTTTAATCCCTTTAAAGTAGGCAGTATTATTTCTTCCTCCTCATTTCATAGATGAGGCAATTGAGAGTCAGAAAGGTTAAGTAACTAGTCCAAGATCTTAAAGTGGTGTAATTAGGATAGGGCATTCTTGACTACAGTAAACACCTGATGGTTAATTGCTCTTTGCTCTGTGCTCCCATAGAATTTTTTAGAATACAGAATTTCTTTACATCACACCGCATTCCCCCATTCTTCACTAAAATATGAGCTCTTCAAGGGAAGTGACTAAGTTTTTGTTACCTCAGTGCTTAGTAATATTAGACACACAGAAGGTAAAAAAAGAAAAATTACAAATGAATGGTAGTGTCAAGGATCATTGCACTGATGACTAAACCTAGAAACAGTAGCAAATTGCAGTGGGCTGGAAGACTTTTATTATCTGAATTGTGTACGGAGATTCAATTCTATTAATTGATTTTGTGAACAATTCCTGTTGGTAATTGAGAACAATTTATTTTGGCTGTTGGTGGAACCCAGAAGCCCATTCTTCATTCCTCCCCACGCTTATTTTGCTTTTTTAAAAAATCATCTTATCCCACAATTACAAACTGTCTAAAAATAGACTACCCTTGCACTCAACTAAAATTGACAGGTGTTTTAACTTTTCAGCCGGGCACAATGAAGACTCTCATTGTCACTTTACCAAATTTTTGTTGTTGTCTCAAAGGGAAGACCTGCCAATTTACTAATCTTAATAGATCTGCTAACGTAAGAGTATAAATACAAAGTGAATTCAGAGAAAATTACCGATATTAAATTCTGAATGAAATGATTTGGTTCTTCTAAGAAAAAAGGGCATTAATCAAAAGGAGTGTTAATTATTAACAATATTTATGATTCTTCCACTGACTAGCTATATATGATGTTTGGCAAATTGTTTAATTTCCATGGATTTATCTCCTGACGTGTGCAATTAGAGGGTTGGACTAGATTACAAGGGCTCTTTTGTTTTCATCCCTTCGTGACTGGGACGTGGGTGGGCAGGGAATGGAAGAGCTACCCCGGCCTGTTCTTCTTCCGGCACGGTCCGGGGCTGACACCCCCACAAAAAGCGAGAGCGCGCCTCCGCACCCTTCCCCGCGGCCGAGGACACGTCAGCCCACTTCCGCACAGGCCCCGAGGTTCTCGTTCCGCGCTCTGCGCCGGAAGAGCACAGCATGCTGGGATCTGTAGTCCTCCAGCTCGCGGAGGGCGAGTATTTGTAACCCGAGTTCGAGCTGGTATTCTGGGACATGTAGTCTCTGGCTGTGCGTTTGCGTAATCTGGTCCCGGTTGAAGAGCCAGAAGTGACACCACAGTCTCCGGCGGGTCACATGACTCCAGGCTAGAGCGTCGGTCGCACTGCGGCTCCCGCCCGGGCGAGTTCTTGCCCCCGCGCGGCCGTTGCCGAGGAGACGGCGCATGTCTCCCTGCGCGTTGCCCCCTCTGCAGTCCCCCCGCCCCTCTTCTCCCACCACAATGAGATCCTAAGATGGCGCTGGCTGTGGCGGTTGGCGCCGAGTAGCTGAGGTGGGAAGGGCGGCCATTGGGCCCGCGGCAGCCAGGCAACGTGTGGACCTCTCTGCTGTGGTCTCGCAGGGAGGACCGCTGCCGCGGGGGTGGGTTGTGGGGGCTGACCGCCACTCCGCCCTTGGCAGGAGAAGCTGCTTCGTTTACAGGTAATGCCTGCGCGTCTGCAGCCCTTGGCAACCGAGGGCAGCGCGCCACAGGGGCGGGAGAGTAACGGCTCTGGGACACTTGACCCTCTTGGGCCTGGCCTTGGGCCCATCCCTCCTCTGTAGGCTCCTGGTCTTCTTGCGGCCACCTTCACGTCCCCCAGGCGGACAATCCGCCCCCTCCCCCGGGACCAGCCGACGCTATCTTCCGGGTGAGCCTCTGGGGACGGGCTGGCGACTGCAGAATCCCCTTCTTACCTCCCCGCCCCTCTTTTTCTGGCCCTGGGGACGAGGCCGGCCTGCGTCCCGGGTGCTCCGGGAATGCCCCTTGCGGGTGGAGGAGGCCGAGCGGGGTTCTGGTTTGGGTGCTAGGGGCACGGGGTCGAGTTCTCAAAGAGGCCTTGGTGGCCATAGTCCCCGTGACCGCGCTCCCTCAAATTCCATTCAGTGGGGCTCTCGATGTCCAGAATTTTGGGTAGAGAAAGGCGGATGGGGAGCGAGGCGACTCTTGAGAGTTTAAGTTGAGCTGTGAGGAGTAGGATTTCTGCTGTCTCTGGTTTTCTTGGAGCCGAAGGGCCGGGGGAGGCGTTCCTGACTTTGGCAAAGAGGTAGTTTGTTGGGGAAGGGAATTAATTTAACAACGCTCCCCCACGCCCCTCCCATCGCCACCTTCTCCATCCCTGACTGCAGATTTAGTTAGAATGGGCCTAGGAGCCAGGAAAACCAAATGCCAAGTGGGATTTGGGAAACGTAGCTTGCTTTGCAGAAAAAACTGATGTTTGGGGATTAGGTCTTAGGCCCCTCTAGGAAAGCTGGTCGTTCGGACTTTCCATCCCGCGGCCCACTCCTCGGGAGTTTGCCTAGTCTGAGTGTGTTTTGTTTTGTTTTGTTTTTGGTCGGTTTAAGGTCTGTGTCGTGTGTCCTGCCAGTGACGGATCGTGTTTGGGCGCTGGAAGAAGCGGGCTTTTGGGGCGCCACTACCACCCCCGCCCCATAACCGCTTTCCAGACTCCGCCTTCTCGGGTTCTCTGGTTACTGGAGTGGGTGTTGTAGCGCTTCGGGTGCACCTGCTCCTTTCTTTCCCTATCACCTTCCTGCTGGGGGCCACTGAGCACCGTTGTAATACTGAGGTTTTAAACTGAAGGTAAACCTTGTGTTCATGTGACGAGGGTATTTTATGATGAAGTACAGTAGCTAGCTTTTAAATAAGCAAACATTTTTTATCATCAGATATACAAAGTTCTTAAATAGTTTGAGTGACAGGAAGTTACTGAGTTGATAATCAGAAAAGTAAACTTTGGCATGGATTTTTAAATTATAATTAGGGTTAACCGTTTTCTTTATACTATTCCAAAATAGATATTACGATAACACTTTGCTATTTGGTAGGATTTTAGAAGTTTGGGGAATTTAAACATATATGTATATCACATTTTTTTTTTTTCTTTTTGACCCTGACATGATTCAGGATGTGTATCACATTTTCTAAGAAGATTGAGGTAACTTCAGTTTAAAATATTGATAAAATGTATTTTTCCTCTTCTGTTGATTTTCTAAATATGTTTTAGACCGTAAATAATGTATTTGTTATACTTCATAATGTATGTAAGGAATTTACTAAAGTGATTTTTTAACAACATCCTAAGCAGGCAACAGCTTTGACGTGTGGAGCAGGAAAGGAGCCGTTTCTGAGCTGCAAAAACTAGTTTCTAAACAGGTAATTTGACATCATTTATGTATATATATAATTGTCCTTTGTATCATAGTTGAAGGAGATTCTGATGGAGACTACTATTAATATCAAAGTAACAGTGCAAGATTGAGGACCCTCTCTGTTCAGTAAACATTCTGGGTTTGCTACCCTGTTTGCCTGCTTTTTGGTGTGCCACTTTGGTCTGCCTTCGTACCTTTCTCAGAAAAGAGCCATGCCATTCCTAATTTTTAAATACTAGAATGGTTTATGCAGTACTTCTTGAAATTTGTCTTCACAGAATTTCTTCAGCCTATTTGAGTTTGAATTTGTCATACAACAACTCTCTGAATAGCCTCTGTTTCCAAACCCTTTTAATCTGAAGTTGTCTTGTACAATTTTTATTAATTGGCTGTTTATTTTTTATTTGTGAATTCCTCTACTTCTTGAACTTGTTATACCTTAACTGAAGTTCTTTTAGTTGTCTAAAATTACTTTAAACATTGGTTTTTGTACATAGTGTATGGTTATATGCTGGTTATATAAAGGTATTTTCCCAGCTACTTGGGAGGCTAAGGTGGGAGAATCCCATGAGTCCAGGAGATCAAGGCTGCAGTGAGCTATGATCACACCACTGCAGTCCAGCCTGGGCAACAGAGTGAGACCTTGTCTCTGAAAGGAAAAAAAAAAAAATTGAATAACTAAAGGGTGAGAATTAGAAGAAATTTTATAAAAAGCATTTAGAAATAAGTGTTCTTTAAAAAACAAACCTCAGAAAGAATCTGAATTCAATTTACTGTTAAAATTTTGAGAAAGTCCATTTTCAAAATTTGTTTACTATATATCTTGCTTTCTACAAAAGCAGAGAGATTTTTAGTTCCCCTATGAGGACCAGAAATGAGACTATCATGAGAAAATAAAAATTGGTAGTTGATTTATATCTTAATTGTAATTCTCAGTGTTTTAGTGGGTTTTTTTGTTTTTTAAACTGAAACACTATAACAAAACAGGACAAGAAATATTAAACTCAGGAAAGGTCAAATGTGAGTGTGTGTATTATAGTTTTTAGCACTAGAGTGATTCCTGTATAATGGGCATTGTAAAATAGAATCGTAAAATCAGTTATAGTTTTCCTTTTAGCACATGAGAGAAGATGGGTAAGTGGAATAAAAAATACAGTAATTATGTTAACTCACATTGGAAGGCCTGGGTTTTTGCAATAGGGTTTGGCCATTTGTTCCTGACGGAGGTAAATGGATTTGAGACTTATTAAAAAACTGGAAAGGGTGTGGGATAATTACACTGGGGAATTCAGTAAGAAGCCAACAAGAGATACATGGCAATACACTCATTTTTACAAATTTAATTGAGTGTCTACACTGTGCTATGTAATGACTGTAAAGTACTAGAGATAGGCAGTTACTAAAACAGACAAGGTGCCTTACCTCATGGAGTAAACTTAGATTTTGAAAGTATTTGTGTGTGTAGTATAGTATTCCTTATTAGTGGACACATTTCATGCCATTTTATGACTGTTTCCCCACTGTTTTGACAGTTTGAGAGTAGAAGCAGAAAAAGCAGGTAGTGGGGTTTATCCAGAATTGAGTTGACAGAATGGGTGAATGGGTGGGGAGGTCAAGAATGACTTATTTGGGTTTGGGTTTCAGCAAGGATGCGAGGCAATAATGCATTCAGGGAGAGAGAACTGATCAAGGGACTGGTAGTGTGCGGTAGGGCCAACAGTAGGTTCAGCAGGAATAAGGAAGTGAGAGTAGTAGAATGCAAGAACTTATTATCAGAAAAAGGAATTTTAGAAGTTTAGGATCTTGAACAAATTACAAGTTCAGAGTGAAAAAAAAATATTAGAATGGAGAAGATGAGATGGACATTGGAATTGAGGCCATAGTCTTAAAAAAATCATTGTAGATGTTCAGGTCATGAAAGCAGGGAATGAAGGGGAGAAAGAAACCATGTGCTAGTTGTTATCAAGAATAATGGAAGACTGTCTTGAGTAAATATTTCCAGAAGTGGTTGAGTAATTTAATGCCATTCGAGAAATAATATCTAAAGTTTAAAGATTTTAGGAAAATAATTTTTTGATTCTTTGATTTCTTTTAATTTCTTCACCTTATATTCCTATTTCAAAGGTGAACTTTAGTCATAGGCATATTGTGGTAATTAATGCAGTGATATTCTACTTAGACATATGTAATACTTCTTTATAGTATGAATCCTATAACAGGATTTTCTTCAGAAAGGTTAATCACTGAAAATAGCTTAAGATTGCCATAGTGAATTTTCATTTTATATCTTTGTAAATAAGGTAAAGAAGCCCAATAAGGCCGTGAAAAATAGCTAAATGAGACTTAAAAATAATAGTTTCAACTTCATTTAGTAGGACAAAGTATGAAAGGAAGTGGTTGTTTAGAGTAGAAGAATTTTATTTTTATCCCCATTCAACTGCTCATACTATATCAGCCATCCACCTGCATCATTTTCTAATAGCTTCAGCTTTCTTGTCTTATGTCTTTCTGTTAAGCCTGCCTGGCAAAATCCTAGCTTTGGGTGGATTTAGTGGAGTGTTTATATTGAGGCTTACGAGCACGGCTGGGAAAAAATATTTGCAGTGCATGTTAGTGATATCAGTGAGTAGTCTCTGGTTTCACCTGAGTCCTTAGTGCTGCTCACAGTCATTTTCTGTTTCCTGCTCTTCTCAGATCTCTCAGACACTGCCATCTCATCGTCTCATATTTAATGTACAGTCCTTCCTAGTTCATATCACTTATGGACTCCCTCAACTTCCTGCTACCAAATCTCCCAACCAGCCTCCAACCTATTCATTCCATCTTTTTTTTGTTTGCTTTTGTTTCAGTGAAAAAGGTGTTTCTCTTCCTGTCTGAAGCTAATCATGTTTCTTTTGCCCTGGATCCCAGTGGCTTCCATTTTCTCAGATACCACATGGTATTTGCTTATCTCCTTCCTCTTCTGCATTTTAGTATCTCCCTCTTTTTCCCAGCAAATTTTAAACATACTCAAGATACTTCCATTCTAATAAAACTTTCTTTTTGGTCATCTCTGCTTGCTTCCCTTCATAGGCTGATTCCTTAAAAATATTACCTGACGAGTTTGTTTATTTTTTTCCCTTTCCTCTCAATAATGCATTCCATTTTTAGTATTGACCCTCACTACCTGTACTGAAATTTCTTACCAGCTCAACAATAACCTTATTGCTAAATCCAAGTGGACATCTCTCGTGTCCTCTGTTATTTGACAAGGTAACATTTGGTTTCTTATCACATCCTCCTCAGTACACTTTTCCTTTCTTAGCACACTCTCCTGGTTTCCCCCCTGTCTTTCTGTTACCTTCTCAGTGTCCTCTTCCTGTGCCTTTCTCTTTAATACAGTGTCTTTTAAGATCTAATCTTCTTTTTCTCTTCTCCCTGAGCCCTCTGTCCCACTCAAGTACTTTTATGAGTGGGTGAATTGCAAGTCTCTCTCCAGCCCAGATTTCTCTTGAGAGATAGATCAGTATTTGTCCACTAGAAAAATGTAATTGGGTATACCATAGGCACCTCAGACTCAACATTTCTAAAACTGAACTCATCATCCTCTCCTCTCAACAACTAAAACTTGCTCCTTTTCTAATCACTTTGCCTGTGTCATCACATACCCAGTTGCTAGCCACCTCAGGTTCATCCTTTAACTCCTTAATTCCTCATCTCCCACTTACTAATACAATAATCTCCCATTTTCCACGGGGGATACCTTCCAAAGATCCCTCCCTCCCCCCAGTGCATGCCTGAAACCACAGATAGTACTGAACTTTGTATATATGTTTTTTCCTATATGTGTATACCTATGATAAAGTTTAATTTATAAATTAGGCCCGGAAGAGATTCACAATAATAACTAATAAAATAGAACAATTATAACGATGTATTGTAGTAAAAGTTAAATGAATATGGTTTCTCTCTGTCTCAAAGTATCATATTGTACTGTACTCATCTATTTTGTGATCGTGATTGATCACGGATAACTGACATCTTGGAAAGTGAAGCCTTGGATAAGGGGAGCTATAGTCACCAAGTTCTATTGATTCTGCTACAGAAATCTTACTTGATCTTCTCTACATCCCTAGTCTTTTGATTGTTGGGAGTCTTTCTGTACGTCTAAATGCTAGTTTATATTAATGTGTCTACAGAACAAAATTTAGAAAGCAGAGATACTGTATTTTTAATGGTGACTTTGAGATGGTCAGAGAGGTTGGCATGAAGAAGAGAGAAATGACTTGCCATTATTTTCTAACTCTTACAGGGAGAGGTATTTATTGTCTTTGAGAAATGTTATGAATGTTGATATATTAAGAATTGAGTCACATGAACCTTTTTCTTGAGCTTCGTACAAATTTCACTTCTCTAATAGTGTGCCTTTTAAATTTATTTAGGTATCATTATTTTTAAGTTACTAAATATTATATCCCCTATGGCAGTCATAGTGTGACAGTGGACAAAACTGTTTATTTTACTAACTTAGTTGACAAGATTTTATTTAGTAAACGGTCTTTTTAAAAAATTTAAAAATATATTTGATCTGTTTTTTTCTGAACTAATTATAGTATACAGTTTTTCGGTTGTTTTAGAAACTTATTTTAATAGTGTTTAAAGTCATTGGCCTATAAGTAGATCTTTAAAATAAGCTCTGCATTTTAGGGGAAATTTTTCATTAATATAAGAATATAATGTAAACCATTCTTTCTCCAAATATATTCTTAATGAATTTATCTGAAAGTAAGCTTACTTTATAATTCTATTGATAGAAAGTATAACGTGCTCTATTTTAAGATAAAAATATGTAAGAATAATTTGCTTGCATATCAATTTTCCCTCCTAATTTACATTTTAGAACAATTTGCTTTGAGTACTTTTAAATATGGTATCGCTCTATTGCATGTTTATTTTTTTACTTCTTTAATATTACATATTGTGTCAGTACATGTAGAGAACAGTAGTTGTGAAATGTTTCATTTAAATGAGTTGTTTCAGTTCACTGACCGTACCTAAGGGTATTAATTTTTTAAAAAGTTTTAAAATTATTTCTAGAATAAAAAATAATGTAAACTATTGTTGAAAACATGACACATAGAAAAGAGACTCATCACATTCCTACCCTAATAATTGCTTTCGTGAAAGCATTTTGATATATTTTCTTAGTTTTTTGTTTAAAAAAACTATATACAATTTCCATACTGCTTTTTTTCCTCTTTTATGACTTTTCCCACATTATCAGGACAGGCGGTATTGTCCAGCCTTCATAATTAAATGTTTCAAAGAATGCTTAGTATTCTGCCCCGTGGGTATAGGACAGTTTGCCTAATAGCATTCATTTTGTCATTTGACATTTAGTTATTTTTCAATCTATCACAATTGAATAATAAACAACTTCATTATAGTTTTTCCTCCCCCATATTTAAGGTTTTCTTCTTCGATTAGATATGGAGAGAGGGAATTACTCAGTCAAGAACTCAGTTTTAGTTCTTGATGTAGTAATGCCAAAATGCTTTCCAAAAAGATTATACTTACTAGTTTACATTCTCACTGTAGTGTCTGAGAGTTCTAGTTTCACTTTACTGTCATTAGGATTAGGTAATGTGTAATTTATATGAAATTTAGCAAATTTAATACTCCGTTATTTTAAGGGAGTATTTATTGTAGCTGGACTTTATATATTATTATATTGTATTTACTAGGGTTTTTTTTTGTAAATTACCTATATCAGCTTATTTTGCTTGTTTTTTCAGACAAGTTCTTCATATGATAAAGGTATTGACTATGTACTTTGTATTTCTTTCAGATTTTTTCCCGTTTGTCATTTATATTGTTTACTTTTATGTGAACAAAATCTGTTGTTCTTGATGTTCTAAATTTAGTAAGATACCTATTCTTACTAAAGTAAGTCTTAGTAAGTCCATTCTATTTTCTTGTTTGTCTTTTTTAAAGCTTATTCGATTTTTTAAAATCATATCTATTATTAATTTGCTTTCTGTTTTGGTGTTATAAGGCAGCCTTTCTCAGTTGGGAGAGAATTAAGTTTTAGTGCTCTAAGGCATCTATTATTTAATGTGAATTAACTTCTCTGTCTGAAGCGGTACTGAAGATATATACCTTCCCTGAGAGAACTGAGAAAATAATGACTCAGTTTTCTGTGTTCTGTGATTGAAATGAAGAATACTGTTAATAGTTAAGGAAAAACTGTTAAAGCTCTAAAAAAATCTTTTTCAAAATTGTTAGTAAATTGTTCCATCCATTGAACACTCCCACATCATGGAATTGTTGTGAGAATTAAATGATATAATGGACATAAAATATTTAGTGTAGTGATTAGCATATAGGTAACAGTACGCAAAATAAATGTTAGCTGTGATTAACTTTTAAATATTTCTGTTGGGTATATTGGAGGATTTTTGTTCTTAGCCTGGTACTAATTTAACGATTCGGACAGTGTGGTTGAAACTTGGATTAGTTCTTCTGCCCTGCTGACCTCTGTTGCTACTCTTGGTTTTATTTTTAAGATGTTAAAATTTTTTTCTGACTTATTTATTCTTCCAGATGAATTTTAGAATCATTTTATCAAGTTCCAAGAAGAATGCCACTGGGATTTTGTAGTGAATGGGATGAGTTAGTGTCTTAGAATCAGAGCAACAATTTGTATTTCTTTTAGACATTTTTAGCTAAATGACCTTGGCAAAAATCTCTCTCTTGAATGTTAGCATTTTTGTTTATAGTTTAATGGCTTTCCCTGCCCTTTGAATTTTAGATAAAATTTTCTCAACCTCTCCTTCACCTATACTGTACCCGTTGAACCTGTACAAATCCACAGGTAGTGGAAATCCAAAGTTTTCCATAAGATTATGTAGAAATCTTATTTTCTCATGACCATCTCTGCACTAAACCTCTGCTTTCACCGTTGCTGCTTCTGTTTTTCATCTCTTTGACCCAGGTATGAAATTCAGCTCCTTTCTTGATTTTCACATACATCAACATCCCACTTATTTTTTGTGGGGAAGATTTGAGTTTGGTAGTCTTTACCAAGGTTTAGGGACAGCTATAAGGTAGCAGTAATGCAAATTAAAGTAGGGCAGTAAGCATCACTATTCTTAAAATGCCTTTCAGGCATGCACTCTGGATTATATTGGCCATTTACCCCACCCAGTCCTGCTTCTCTTGCCCCACCTGCTCATCATCTTGTTTGCCATTCTGGTGTACCTTCCTTCCTATTAAAACCAAAACATTCTCTTTGTTTCATGCAGAGTGGGTCTACCCTTTTTGAATCCTTTGCACAAAACTATTTCCCATGTCCTTAAGGGTATGGCCTTTATACCAAGCTCATTGTCAGAACAGACACTTTATTTCTTTCCTAAGAGAAGTTTTGATTCTAGCTGTATATAATTTCTTTCTTACCTCCTTGGTCTACCTTTTAGGAATGTGTTGGATAAATTAAATAACCTTATAGCATGCAGGCCAATGTCCATAGTGGATATTCAGAGGTTTTCTTTCCCTTCTCCATCGTCTAGCTACTTAAGTTATATTAATCATAGTACATCTGTAGCAGCTAATCAATTTGTTTGTGACGTGTGGTTTATCATGCCTCTTTGTAGTTATAAAATCAGCATTTTAGAGATTCCTTTATATTGCCGAACTTCATGGAATGATTTAAACATTGGAATTTGTTTTTGTGTGTTAAAAAGCAGTTTTTACTTGTTTCACAGAAAATTAATTGTTACAGTCGGTATGGCCACGGGAGGAGGTCCTTTTGAAGATGGCATGAATGATCAGGATTTACCAAACTGGAGCAATGAAAGTGTTGATGACCGACTCAACAATATGGTATGATGCTTTACTGTCGATGGTGTATTGCTGACTACTAATATTAAAATGCAACTTTCCCCTGACCAAATCTAACTCACTGAAACTCTTCGTAAACACTTGTTGGCCAAGATATTAAGGGACACTGGGCTACTTATTATATTAGTTGAAGACACTTTGGTTGCAGGGAACAGAAATTAACTTCAGTTAGCTTAAACCAAAAATGCCGATTTATTATAAGGATATAAAGGTGTTTTATGGAAACCATGTTAAAGGAATACAGCTGGATTTTAGGAAGGGACTGGAAAAAGGAACTAGAAAGTTGTCAAGAATTACTTTTTCACTTTCCTAACTCTGCTTCTGAGTGCCTCTGCCTAACACAACTTTCTCTTCACAGAGCAGCTTTCTCTCCTCCTGTGGTCCACATAGTATACTATGGCTGTCACATCAAGTTTTCAGCTGTGGCTGCTATTATATACTGACTGGTTATCTCCTAGTTCCAATTTTAAATTTTAAAGTATGATTATCCCAATTTGGATTATATATGCATTTCTTTTTCTAATACTCTATGGCCAGGATCAGGTGAATTAAATAGTATGAAAGGTTGGCAGGAGCCACCCACTCATGGATTGAGTGGAGAGACAGTTTGTAGAGAAGGGAGTTTTGTTATAAATGAGGAAAATATCCCAAGTGACTTCACTGTAGTAGTAACTGAAAGATTCTTCCAGTATGGATAAGGTGGGAATTATAGACCTTTTCATTGAATGAATTAGATTATGTGGCTATAGCTAAGTCAAAAATGTTTTCTAGTTAAAACAGTAAGCACTCTTTGTTATTCCATATTAGATATTATCATGTAGTACATTTTTGTCTATAAGATAAGAACCATATTTAATGCTTACTAAATGCTAGGCTAGATGTTTTATGTATGTTTTAATCCCATTTTAAAGGTGAAATTATTTTAGAGATTAGGAAATTGAGACTATGGGAAGTTAAGTAAATTTCCTAGGGTCACACAATGGAGTGTTTCTTCAGTAAACAGTAATCACTTTAGAACCCAGGTTGATTCCAGGTCTGTATCCTTTTTACTATACATACTGACTTAAATCTAAGGGTGGCCAGTAAATGTATGTATAATTTATTTCGCTATTCAGTTTATAAAGAGGAAAGAATGATTTTTAAATATGCTTTGAAAATATTCAGATTGATTCTAGCATTGGGATTTGGGAATTTGTATTCATTAATGATCTTTGATAGGAAAGTAATCTATTTCTAAAGGATAGGCTATAAAATTAGGGTAAATGTAATGAGGGAAAAATGAGTTAATAGAAGTAAATGATAGTTTCTAAGCATATATACTTGACGTGAAAAATGTTTTGTCATTTTTAATTTTAAGACTGACTAAAATGTTTTAAGCATACCAGATTATTTTCCTAGTTTGATAGAGAGGAGATTAACTTTTGCTTTTACTTTTTTAAAGGACTGGTGTGGCCAACAGAAGAAAGCAAATAGATCATCAGAAAAGAATAAGAAAAAGTTTGGTGTAGAAAGTGATAAAAGGGTAACTAATGATATTTCTCCGGAGTCATCACCAGGCGTTGGAAGACGAAGAACAAAGACTCCACATACGTTTCCACACAGTAGATATATGACTCAGATGTCTGTCCCAGAGCAGGCAGAATTAGAGAAACTTAAACAGCGGATAAACTTCAGTGATTTAGATCAGGTTTGTGAATTATTTTAAAAATCAAGTTATGACTATGGGAAATATTTGAAATGGATTAATTTGTTTTAGGAATAAAAATTGAGCTGTTTATTTTCTTTAGTTTCTGTGCGTATGGAAAGAATTTAATTGGTGATGATGATACCATGCTATGTCCTTTGGAGGGAAATGAAATCCTGTTTCTAAACTTTCTAAAGCAAAGTATTTCTGGATTTTATTACTATGTCATATGACCAACTTATGTGATTTCATTATGAAACTAAATTTTACATTTTAGCAGCTCAATAAAGTTGCTATTAAGTAAATGGAAAGATCCACTTTATTATATTTGGTTAAGTGTGGGATGTGCTGGATTACCTCAGATCTGAAGTAAAACTATTTTGTGTTTATAATCACTGAAATACAGTTTAAAATTGATAATGAACTCTTGACAAATATTTTA
The DNA here is from genome assembly GCF_041146395.1 of Eulemur rufifrons. Classification (NCBI taxonomy): domain Eukaryota; kingdom Metazoa; phylum Chordata; class Mammalia; order Primates; family Lemuridae; genus Eulemur; species Eulemur rufifrons. Next base: position 11,482,614 of record NC_090994.1, on the reverse strand, counting down.
CTATCACATCTGTACTTTGCAGAGATATACAGGTTTCCAAATATGCGGAAAGGTAGATTCAAGTCTAATATGACAGTGGTGGTAATCGTATGTCATTTACATCTATGTACTAATTATTGAACACTTAAATGTATGCCAGGCACTGAGCTGAATACTTTTTCAGACAGTGTTTCACATAGACAAATCTTTATGCTAATGTTCATATTAATTGATTTCATTGGGTCTAAGGTCTATAAAACTTCTGTTAACAAGTAATAAATAGCAATATGAGTTACAAAAGTGGTCCATAGTCCTAGTACAGGTTGTGCATCCCTAATTTGAAAATCAGAAATCTGAAATGCTTCAAAATCCAAAATTTTTGGAGTGCCAACATGATGCCACAAGTGGAAAATTCCATACCTGGCCTTATGTGATGGGTTGCAGTAAAAATGTCATATCTTTGATTTGTGCACAGAATTATTTAAAATACTGTATAAAATTATACTCAGGCTATGTATGTAAGGCATAGATAAAACAAATGAACTTCATGTTTGGACTTGGGTTCCATCCCCAGATATCTCATTGTGTATTTGCAAATATCCCAAAAGCTGAAAAAATTTGAAATCTATAACACTCTGGTCCCAGGCATTTCTGATAAGGGATACTTAGTTTGTACTTTGTTTAGACTAATCTTGTTCATATTTATCAGTTGAATTGTGTCAACAAAATGGGGACTAGGAGATGCTAATCAAATTTTGATATCTTAATGACAGAACTTTGTAGATCTGAAGCTCTTTCAAATGTTACTACAAAGCTGTTTTTATGTACCTCCTAAATCAATATATGATGATGAAACTAAGAACATTGGAATTTAAAAAAATATGTTGAAAGATTAATGTTTGTGTGATTTGATTTCTTTTCCATATATAGAGAAGCATTGGAAGTGATTCTCAAGGTAGAGCAACAGCTGCTAACAACAAACGTCAGCTTAGTGAAAACCGAAAGCCCTTCAACTTTTTGCCTATGCAGATTAATACTAACAAGAGCAAAGATACAGCTATAAGCCCTCCAAAGAGAGAAACGATTGGATCAGCACAATGTAAAGAGTTGTTTGCTTCTGCTCTAAGTAATGACCTTTTGCAAAACTGTCAAGTCTCTGAAGAAGATGGGAGAGGAGAACCTGCAATGGAGAGCAGTCAGGTGATAAAATTTGTTTCTTTTGCTCATTGTTTTCACAAACCTCAAAGTATAAACATGATTTTAAAAATTATATTAGGTTATACTTACAGGAATTTTAGTTAGGTGGAATTAAAAGTGTTTCCGTGACCCTCCTCTTTAATCTACCAGATTTATTTAAAATGGAGTAATTTTTTTTTAATCCAAAGTCATTGTAGATGTGGCATATTCAGGCTAATTAAGGCTTCTTTTTGTTTGCCAAAAACTGTATTGCCAATTTGTAGTAAAGGGGGATTTGGGAGCAAACTGCTAATGGATTTTTTTGTAAGAATTTGTTTAAATGGCATTGTAATCATTTTGAAAAGTACTTTCAAAAGTATGTATAAGTAAATACTTTATTAATAAAGAAATATATGAACATTAGAAGGAAAATTTATAGAAAGAATATTTAGTTTGGTGTGCAGTTTATACAGGTAATGTAGATTAAAATAATTTTGAAACTTATTTTTAAATTGACAGTGATTGAAGTTTTCAGGGAAATCAATTATGTTTTGATTAAAATCTAAGTTTGATTTAGATTTTTTGCATGTATGAATTCACACAATAAACCTAGAAATATTTTTGGTTATTTTCTTTGAAATAAAAATTTATAAACTCTTGCTGTTGAATTCTACTCAGTTTTATATATTGTGTATTTTCATACTTATTTTTCTTTTTACTATTTCCCTGGCAGATTGTAAGCAGGCTTGTTCAAATTCGTGATTATATTACTAAAGCTAGTTCCATGAGGGAAGATCTTGTGGAGAAAAATGAAAGATCTGCTAATGTTGAGCGCCTTACTCATCTAATAGATCACCTTAAAGAGCAAGAAAAGTCATATATGAAATTTCTCCAAAAAATCCTAGTAAGTTTTAGACCTTTTTAATAATGTATTGAGTTATTTTTGTGGTATATCAGTGTATATATACTGATGACATTCTGATGCCACCCCAGAGGAGTTAACATATTTTCAGAAAATCGTGCCATCCATTATAACATTTTATTGCCCTTTTTAATAGTTGTATGATTTATACCACTAAAATATTTCAGGCTAGAGAAAATGAGGAGGAGGATGTTCGGACTATAGATTCAGCTGTGGGATCTGGTTCTGTAGCTGAGAGCACATCGCTAAACATAGATGTGCAGTCTGAGGCTTCAGATACCACGGTAAGCGGCTTTTTGGTAACTAATGTGCTGGAAATGAAGATTTAAACTTTTCCCCCAGTTTTCAAGATGGTGTTTTTTAGGTGTTCCTTAATGAAAAATGTATTCCAGGGAAGAAACCTTCAAATTGTTAATGCTGTATATATTCTTCTGTGTTTAATCACAGACATTTACAAGTTTTATTTATTAACATTAAAAATAGTTTTATTGGTTGATTTGAAAATCCAGTAATTTTTGATGGTCAGCTTACAGAAACATTGTTTTTCTAGTTTGTTTTGTTAAGCACAACTTTGCTAATTTTGAGAAGCTTTGGGAAAGTTAAAATTCATTGTGAATATAAGGGCTGTAGGTATCATTAGTGATTATTTAGCATATGGTCTATTGGAAAAGTCTCCCAAGTTCGTTTGCCAGTGAGGGCTCTTTAAGGGTATTATGATTTTTCATCTCTCAATTTCTAGTCTAGTACAGTAGCAAAATTAGATGACTGAAAAAATGAGTTAAAGGCTAGTAAATGGGAAAAAGATAGCATTTACATTGTGATTTATTCACAGAATAATACTATAATTTCTGACTCTGCAAAATCAAATTTATGAAAATTCTGTTTTTAGGAAAAATAATTAGGAATTTACAAAACTTTGAAGAAAGATTTATAAAATAAACTTAGTATGCTTCTGAATTAGTGTGCTTTTAAGCATTTCTAATAGATGGGCTTATAACGATGCATTTTTAAGCTTTAAAACCTATAACAGACCAGTAAAGCTTTTCTTTTGAGAGGATAACCTTGTGTATCTTTTACTTTGTGGTATGTTCCAGAATACCATTCAGCATCAGGAATTTGAGGGTTTGTTTCCTTTTAGTATTGGTCTGCATAGTTTCTTATCTGCCTCTTCTCTTCCCTGCCCTTCCTAATTTGAAGAGGAAATCTGAATTTTTTTTTTTCTCTATATTATTTTCACCAGGAGACACTCAGAGGGTCTGATCCAAACAGTTCAAGAATGGATTCTACCGTGGGGAAATTGTTTTTCTAATTACAGTGGTGCTGGGAATAATTTTTTCCTTATATTCCAGCAGAAATGGAAGGGTTGGAGTAATGTGGGTAAAGGAATTCTGTTGGGGAAGAGTGGGAAATTGTATAGTTGATTATTATAATTTATATACTGGCATTGAAACTATTCACTATGATGAAAATTTCCTTCATAATGAAATTTCCTTTCAACATGAAATCGTAACATAAAATCATGAAAGTGGATTAATAACATGTAGCAGAATAAATGTTAAAAAAATATGCTTTAGCAGTTGCTGTATAGCTTGGAAATTGCCTAGGAAATGATGCTTTTTTAATTACACTAAGCAACAGTCTAGTCTACAGAAACTTGAAAGTCTAATTAATTAAGTTAAACTCAATTGGGGGTGGTGGTGGATTGTTTTTTTTTAAAAAGATGGACTATTAAATTTTTTATATTTGTTTACAAGGCTGGCTTATATGTTAAACAGGAGTTTGTGTTAAGAAATTAATATGCTACACTATTTAATAAAGGAGGCATCTTTTAGTCTGAGAATTCGGCCGTGCATTGAGGACAAACTAGGGAATTCAGCTTCACAAGAACAGGTTTCAGACATTGACGTTACTACAAGTCCAAAAGGGAAAGGTGACAGACCTCCTCAGAATGACAGGGAACTGAGGCCTAATAGGAAATATAGCCGAAAACGTGGATTTCCCTCAAAGGTATACTTCATAATATTAACTTGGGAAGTCTAAATGAGCACCTCTTGTTCATATTTCCTCTTCCTTATTTACTTTTCTGTTACTGCTGTTACTCTTACATATATAAATTATTAATATTGTTAATTATCATACTGTAATTTTAGTAAAATGTCCCTTAGTGTTGTTCTTTCTTAGTTCTTCTTTTTTATATATCTCTCCAAGGATTATATCTGATAGCTGTTTTTAATTTACATTAACACAGTTTTCAGAATGTTATTCGTTTCCTTTTTTTGCAGTTGAGGGCTCAAAATATAATACATTCTTAAACCTCCACATCAGTTGCCTTTTGTTTCTGATATTTGTGTTTAGGAATTAAGATAGTGCTTTAATTTTTGTCTTATTTCCTGTGTTCATCCATTAAAGAAAAAATAGAGCAAGCTATTAGCTTTCCTGTCTTTGTAAGAATGAAATGCTTATATGTATGTGTGTGTGTATATATACGTGTGTGTTTGTGTGTGTGTGTATATATATATACATATATTGGTTTATGCTTTTGTTGTTGGAAACTCCTTTCATTCTTTTTTTTTTTTTTAAAGTATTTAGCCAGTTGGCTTGTTTACTAATGTTTTTACAAGTTTTTCTCCAATGTTTGTTTAAATATCCTTTTAATTTTTCATGATTTGGATAAAGGAATTCAAGATAGGTATAAAGGCAACTATTTGTAGTTCCACTTAAAACAGTTTGAATAAAAGTAGCATTTATAAAAGTGCTCATCTCCTTTTGCAAGAGCAAAGTATTATTTTAATAATTGTAGACAAGACAACTTTCGTATTTTTTATTACTAGTTTATTACCAAAGTAGTCTTTGTTTTCTGTTTTATAGCTATTTTATGTGGGGTTTTTGTGTGTGTGTGGCTGTTTAAAAATGGCAAAACTTAACTTCTAGGTATTTTGGCAGTTTGTTTTTTTCTGGCTCCCACAGGAGTTTGAGGATGAAGTTTGAAATTATGGGGATCTTATTACATAAAGTGTTTAGCAAAAGGTGCCCCAGTTCAACAGAAAAGTAAATAAAATAGCTGATTGCTTTAAAAACTAGTACTATTAGAGAAGAGCCAATGAACGTGAAACCCGATGATATCTTTGGAATTTTGTTCTTCTCCTAATCCATCTGAACAGTGACAGACGAAATACAGGAGTTGATAGTTATTACAGCATAGTATCTGCCAGTTCTTTTTTCACCTGATGCATTATATTTACTTTTAAAAACCACTTTTCTGTTTTTAAGTTTCTTTGAATAGTGTCCTTATGAACGAAGATTATTCTTTCTTCAACTTGAATATTGGATTTTATTCCAATTTGACTTTCTTTAATCTTGATTCTTAAGGCCATGCCAGTGTAGTTGTATTATTATTTTAGTACTCTATTCATAAAGTGATTTTAATTTCTTACAAAAAATCTTAACTCCTACTACCTAACTTTATTTTTTCTCTGCTCTGCGGGATCTGTTATTCTTTCTACCTCATCCTCATTCCCTCCTTGGACTCCTTTCAAGATGTAGTATTCTGTTAGAATAGTTAAAAAAAAAAAAAAATGTTGAGGTCTTACATGAGATTCAGAGTTGAAAGCAGCCTGTGAGTTATACTTGATATGAAATGATTGATGTTCTAGAGCTACCTCCAAGGGCAAATTCCATTTTATGGAATATTTTATAGACATGATGACACTTCCCATAATTTTACAAAAGAAGCCTTTGACAAGTATCCATGCCCCCAGTTGTTTTCCCACACTAATCGCCCATACCCCATCTTGGCTCTTAGACAACTTAGAAGCTTTCTTTGTACCATGTCCCTTTGTTTTGCTATTATTTTCATCATTTCTAGTTATTTCATGTGAGCTAGACTTGTCACCCAAACCAGCTATGCTTTTTTAGAGATTGTTTCTTATACTTCTGTGTTTAGAACCCAAGCACATAATTTTGGGGCAGACAGTATGATGTGTAAAGAACATTAAACTAGAGCCTAGGAAACTGACTTCTCCTAACTGTGACATTGGATAAATCATAGCTTTATCTTCTCTGGGCTTATAGTTCCTCATCTTTCACATGAAAAAGTTGGAGTACATAATTGTCAGAAGCTGTAAAAATATGTTTGGATCTGTGAATAATCATTAGGGGTACTTCAGGAGTAGATAAAAGCAAGAGTTTGGATTTTCTGAAATTGGACTGTTACATATATGCAATTCAAGATTTCATGCCTAAGTTATTTTTTTTTATCTGTAAACTAAAAATGTAGTTGGTGAAGGTGACTCAATATAAGTTCAAATAAAAATAAATGCTTGAAGGATGGCTATATTCCTAGTATCCTTTTTGGATTTCTATTCTAAGTACCATCTTTTTGGCATGTTCTTACTCCTAGATATTTTTATTTCTATTTTCTCCTGTTGTCCTTTATATTTGATCATAGTTCCCATCCCCTTCCATTGGTTCAGCCTTCCTAAGTATCAGTCTCAAATTTTATTTATATGTATGCAAAAGTTATTAAGCAGTAGTAATACTCCACTAATTTCAAAAGTGTTGGGAATTTATTTTTGGATTAGTGAAAAATCTGAAGATAATTGTGTTTATTTTAATAAAAAGTTTAGAATTCTTTATAATTAGGGCATCACAATTTTGCAAATAAATTTGGCTAACAAGGATTGAAGAAGTTTTTTAAAAGTTTCCTTGTTAAAAATTAAAACTACATACTATTAAATTGTTTAATAAACTTTAAAATAAGATTGTTTTATGGTAACCCTGAGTCTAAGCTATTTTGGGGAGGTGAGAATATCATAAATTAGGTGGAAATACACATTCTTTAGGGTTTTTTTCCCACCTAGATGACTTTTTTTAATTTACGTATTATTTTTTCTCCTAATTATCATTTATACTTTGCCAGAGGAGTATTTGATTGATATCAACCTGGAAAGATTTCTCTGAGCCATTCCATTGATATCTGTACCTGTTTTGGTCTGGTTTTACAAAGTTTTACCAATGACTTTGATGAAGTTATTATGAAATATTTTTGGGTGAATCTTGAGAGGATTAGCTATTGATAGTTATCCGTACCCTTTCAAAAACATTTTTTTCCTAAGATGTAAGCAGTCTTGAAATAAGACAGAACTAAGAAGGTGAATTTTGACAGACTGAATGTAAATCTTAACCAGGTAACTCCACTTGTTTAGGATGGGAGAGAACTGAGTAAACAGTAGTTAATTTGAAAAGGGATTCCATTTATTAGAAATTCAAGACGATAGAAAAACCCATAATAAATATTGGCTTCACCAAGATCTAGGTATATATTTCTCTCCCAAGTTCATGGAGTCTAGAGATAGTCCAGGGTAGATGTGGTACTGAACATATTCCTCTGATATTTATATCAAATAGTGTAATCATAGTCTGCTTCCTGTTTGATCTTAACTTTCTTAAGTCCTTAACTTTGTGCCATGCACTTATTTATTCACTTACTAATTTTATTTATTTCCAAGTTTCCAAGTCACTGTATAAAATGTTATCACAGTTACTCGTGTATTTATTTGCAATACTGATGACTTCTACTTGGGGAGGTAAATGTAAGAGATTTTTGTGTAGTATTGGTAAGAGATATCACTCAGAAGGAAATTTCTTTGGAACCATTTGTATTCTCCCTAATTTTTGTAGAGTTCAAATGTGCATAGGGAATATAGATCAGTGCATTTTTACTTTCGAAAGAAATCCTTGAACAACTTTGCTCTCCTTAGTAACTTGGGGCAGAGAGATGGGCAGGAATCATTTATTTAAAATGTATATAACTCCAACACAAATTTGTTAGCAATTCAGAGTTAAAATTGACTGCGTGCAACAAAAGTGGAATATTTTATGTAAAATTATTGAATTTTTCAAATAAAAGATTTTTTAGAGGTAAATCAATGATGAAAAATACCATTATGGTATACATTTGATGCATAATTTGGCTTGTATTGTTTCCAGGTTGTATTTAAATTTGTCTCTTTGCTTTAGTTTTTTTTTTATTGGGTTACATTTTGAATAGTTTTAATATTACATTTAAAATTTAATTATTTCTTATAATTGGCACCTGTTTAATCTTTCTACTTTGAAACAAGATGATAACCTCCTAGCATTTTCGGGGAATTTGGAAGTATTTCTATTTTATGTTGTAGGCATATTTTAAGAGATAGGCATAATTTAAGAGAAAAAAAAGTAATGATGCCTTTGATATAGAATATAAAATTTTCTGTTTTGTTATGTGCCTGATGTGATGCAATTAAAATATTTTTCATAAGATTATCAAATAAAAATGTATTTTTGAAATTTGTTTTTTATTAGACATTAGTGGGTTTGTTTGTTTTCTGGGTTTTGTTGTTTGTGATGTTTTAAACATCATCTCTTGGAGTGGCACAGAAAGATTCTTAGTGTGATTTGTTTTTAAAGAGACTTTCAGGGTATCAGTCCAGTATAACATGCTTTTACATTCCTGTAGGGCCTGGATCCCTCAGCGTGTGTGTGTGTGTGTGTGTCTCTGTGTGTGGTGACTCCTTTTGCCCTCTTGGCCTTCGTGTCTTAACTTTTGTATGCATTTTTCTTTTCTTTTGTTAATAATTCCTTTTCTTGCTAAGCCATTGCTTATAGTCTTTTACTGTGAAATTACTTAACTTTTAACATGGCAGGCTGTCTCTGTGTCATCATTCTGTTCTAACTCTTTTTTTTTTTCAAGTCTACTAAGACTGTATCTAGGTTGTATTATTTAATACTAATTTATTATCTCTACATGTACTTTGCCATTGATAGTTGAAACAGCAACATGGATTTTAGTATTAATAGATATAAGTATTGTTGGTTTTATTTTCCAGGCCAGAGATCCTCAGCAAGAACCTATGGAAGAGATAGAAAATTTGAAGAAACAACATGATTTATTAAAAAGGATGTTACAACAGCAGGAGCAACTGAGAGCTCTGCAGGGACGACAAGCTGCTCTTCTAGCTTTGCAGCATAAAGCAGAGCAAGCTATTGCTGTGATGGATGATTCTGGTATGCCACATCTTAGAATGTTGTTTTTATAAGCAGGGCTCAATAAATAATTATATTGCAAGGTGGATGCTGGTGGTTATATAATCAGATATTGATCATTGACTAGTTTAGAAACCTACGTGTGAGGCTTACCCTGTCCTGTACTTTTCTCTGGTTATGCAGAAAAAGTTGCAGGGACAACTCCTGGCCATCATACCGTACGGTGCAGCCAGCCAGCTCACTCTCCTTTTCATCAGAGAGTACCCTTAAGAGGTAAAAGAGACAGGCTGTAGTTCTGTTTTTGTACCTCAAACTGATAGGGCTCTTGATGCTTTTATTTCCATTTTTTGTATTTTATTCATGTAGGATTGTTCTTTGCTTGTCTCCCAGGGAAGAGTTAAAACCTTAAGTGAGGCAATGAATAAATTTATAGAGCATTTTTAGTGTTCAAATTTAGTAGTAGCTGTTATTTCAATTAGGTATCCAATTGATATGCTAGTTCCTTTGAACTATATTTATGAGGTCCGTCTGGAAAGCATCCAGCTGTTATTATAATGAGAATATTGTGCGATATACTTGTAACCTGGAAGCCAAGGTGAGTGGAATGGTGCGCATATGTGAACAAATGATGACTTCGTTGTACTAGTCAGTGGGGTGCTAGACACTGTTGGGTGAGCATGTGTACTGTGTGGCTGTTGCGTTCAAAATGACTGAGTGAGTAGAGCAACAAATCTGCGTCAAATTTTATGTTAACTTTAAACAGTCCTAAGTGGAAACTGGATGATTCAGAAGGCTTTTGGGGACCATGCAATGAGCGTAGCACAAATACAATTGTGGCACAAACACTTCGAAGATGGCCGAGAATCTGTTGAAAGTGATCCGCATTCTGGAAGGCCTGCAATAAGCAGAACACCTGAGAATGTTGTGAACGTGTACGGGTTAGGTTAAGAGACACTGGGAGAATCGTGTGAGGTCTCAAGGTGTCTACTTTGAAGGGACTGAGGCGTCATTGTCCTGTGTCCTATTTACAGTATTTCCTGTATCTTGTACCTTCTTCAGTAGATGCCTCTATTTTTCATACTACATGGCTGGATATTTTCTGGACAGACCTCCTGTTCTGCTTTAGGAATATGAGGGCTTTTTTTTTTTTTTTTAGTTGAGATAAAATACAGCCTTCCTGAGACTTGGAAATGTTCTTTTCTCTCTTTCTCCTTCCTTTCATAACCATGTACGATTTAGGTGAAAATTGTATTGAATTCTTTAGTATTGAGTCTAATTTTGTAAGTTTGTCTCATCACCCTCAAACCTAAGTGTTTTAATTTCTCATTAAATTGAAAATAAGATTATAACTTACTAAAGCTCAGTAAAACTAAGCTATGTTTTCTAGTAGTTATCCCACTATTCCATTCTAATAATAATTTATCTTCTTTGATCACTCTATTTTTGCCAGTGAGTTTGGGTCCTCACTGAGACTACCCTCACTGACATTATTAATCAGTTTGTCCTGCAGTCCAAACCTAACCCACTGGCTCAGCTGTCTGATCATTCTTACATCTAATTTACATTTGCATTTTCATAAGGAACTTTACTGCCAGGAGTTAGCTACTCTCCCAGATAAACAGGTCCCAAGGCAGGATCGTCGCAAGGGATTTGAAAATAATGGAAAATAAAGAAAAAAATAATATAGACGGAGAAATGATTGAGACGGAGACAAAGTGCAATTTAAATGATGGGGGAGTTAGGGGATCTCCGGCATTCTCGTGAACTCTGAGACCACAAGTGAAGTCCTGCATCAGTATTTATTGTTATAGCAAGTAGTTGTCTTTTGTTAGAGAATTACGTGTACAGTTCATTTTTTGAGGTTCCCAGGGGAACCTTACCTAATTCTGTCTGCAAGAATAGACGGTTACACAATTTTTCTAAGATAAGCAAGTTAAGCCCTAAGTTAGAAACAGACCTAGCTGAGCATACAAATTAAAGATAAAATGTATAAAATGAGAACACTGAGTCTGTGTACTACTCTAATCTATTTCTTCTGAGCACAGAGACATGTAGTCAGGAATGAAGCAGGAATAGCCCTGAAGTCTAGGATAGTTCCAGCTGCACGTTATCTGCTGGGCAGGCGTTTTAATCAGCTTCTCCGCCAAGGACCCAAACCGAACTTCTGCCTTGCAAAAAAGCTCAAGGCGATGGCTGGCAGCAAAGAAGAAACGTTGCTTTGCAAACGTTCTCTGACAATCCCCCCTTTGTTGGAAGCAGCTTCTGTTCTGTGAACTAACACGTCCACAGATTCCTTCAAGGCAAAGCCCTGCAAAACCCCTGAAAGTTTTCACGTCTCTTAGCCTATTTCCCAGCACTTTATGACTTTCAAGTAACTTACTCTTTTGTAATAATTAGATAGTGTTATATAGTGTAGTATGTAGTAATAATTACAAAGATTTTTGTCTCCATTTTTCCTTATAAAATTGAAAGTACTGTTAGCTTTTATATTTATATTTAAGAAATAGATAATTAAAATATTTTAACATAATGACTAATACTAGTTTGGTTAACCTTTTAAGTGTTTTTCAAAATTAGAGTATCAGATTTCAAAGATTCCTTTGATAGTCACATTAATCTCAAATACTTATATTTACATTTGCATCATCTTTGCTCATCACAGAATTGGAGGTTAGTAATCAGAGCTTTTATTCTTCTGTTTTGTAGAGAAGGGACTCTAACACAGTTTTTGACTTGCCTGGGTTTATACAGAATTTTAGTAGCATCAAATCTCTTTGATTCTAAGTCAGGGGTCTTCTTTCTATTTCTGGATATGCACTATTAAAAGTAAGCAGATAATTTCTTTTTTAAATAGTATACTATTACAAATCAGGGTGAATAAGAGTTTGAATTTATTTCATATACTTCAAAAAGAATTTTAGTTTAGTAATTGTAAAACATTTGCTCTTATATTTATGAGATTTTGTAGGGAAATATGATGAAAAACCATAATTACAGTATTAATATTTAATCTTCTTGTGTATAAGGGAGGTAACATCACTATCTTGGGAGAGAACGCTTCTTTCACCATTTACCTAGGAAGTCGTGCATTTGTTATCTGTACTGTCATTTCGTTCTTTTCAACATAGAGTTTGGACTAGCTACATGGGATTCCATCTAGCCTTGAAATTTTAATTTTTTGGTGGAAAAAGCAAGTATTTTCCTTTAAAATAGAAGCAATTTATAACCAGTGTCTCTTTTAGAGCTGCAGAGTTGGAAGTGAGAATAAGTATGAGGTGGTTGGGTAGTAGAACAATAACTTATGAAAATTGTCATCAGAAAGCTGCTTTAGAAATATGAGGGCTTTTTTTTTTGTTTGTTTTAAACTAAGAAGGTAAAAACCACAGCCTTTTAGTATGACTTGTATCACAAGCAGCCACTTGAATAAATTATCCATTCCTGTGCTGGGGTCAGCAAACTATAGCAGCTGAATTTGGCCCACTGCCTGAAATGAAGTTTTCCGGAACATAGCCATGCTGATTTATTTACAAATCTGTGGTTGCTTTTGCCCCACAGTGGCAGAGTTGAGTGGTTAAGACAAAAACCGTATTTCCTACATAGCCTGTTATGTTTACTATCTGAACCTTTAAGAAAAGTTCGCGAGTCCCTGTACTTAGAGCATTGATTCTATCAGAGGATATGGAGGTTGAGACCTGTGAGAATCAGCTGTGCTTTTCCTGACTACACTTTCCCACTTACTGCCTCAACACAAACAGACTGATAGACCTGCCCCACCCCCATTCCATTGAGTCACTGTTATTAACTGGGATGTAATAGTAGCCCTCCTTGCATGTTGGGACAGAAAAGGATGAACCACTATGCTAGAGTTTTGTGATTGTCCCTTTATGTTTAGTTTAGATGGAAACTTCTAATAAAGTGATTATTGGTAGATGAATATGAATGTTTCAAGTTAGGTGAGATTTTTAATTTTTTCTCAAAACTTTTAGCTTCTCAGAAATTAGAAAAAAGATGTTTGACTTATTTATATTAATGAATAGTTGTTAATTTTCTCTCCAGTTGTTGCAGAAACTACAGGTAGCTTATCTGGAGTTAGTATCACATCAGAACTAAATGAAGAATTGAATGATTTAATTCAACGTTTCCATAATCAGCTTCGTGATTCTCAGGTAACTTAATTGTTTCAATATAGTTGAGTTTAAAATCACATTAATTAGTACAGGGGGTTCTCAAACTACAGTAAGTATAAGTATCACCTGGCATAATTGTTAAGCAATGTAGGTTTCTGGTCAGTGGGGTCCCTCTACCTCCATAGATTTGGGGTGGGCTTTTCCCCCTGTGATTTCAGTACTGGTGCCCTGGGGACTATATTTGAGAAACACTTAATTAGAGGCACATCTACTTTGAATGAAGTGATTAGTGAAGTTTTCCCTTTGTAAGTTACTAGGTGACACATTTTTTTCCTCTAAAAGACTATTAGTCACAACCTTTAAGACTTAGGTTTAAATCTATATCCTTACAATAGTTTACTAATAATTTTAAGAAGGTTCTTAAGTGTGATTTGAGAGTAAGTGTTAAAATTTCATGAACTTTATAAATAATAATATAAATGCAAATTTTCAATATATGGGCCCTGGGTAAGAAAGGGTGAATTAATACCTCTCCACTGGAAATGAGTATGCTTGATGATGAAGTGTCTCCTGCCTTCTTGCTGACCAAGTGAAAATAAAAGAATACGGTCCAATCATTTGGGAGAGTTATTTAGCGATGTCTAGTAAATTTTTTCTGGTGACCCTGCCATGGCCTATTGTAGAGAAACCCTTACATGTTCACAAGGAAGTAAATATAAGAATGTTCATGGCAGCATTGTGTTAATAGCAAAAAACCAGAAACACCCTAAATGTCCATGAATAGGAAAATGGATTAATGAATTATAAACATAGAGTGAAATTCTATATAGTAGTTACAGTAAATGAACCAGAGCTATAATGAATGAAAAATTCAAGTTTAAAAAGGATACCACTTACTTTATATTTAAAAGTATGTTAAAGAATGTACATTTTTAATGGATACATACATAGGTCTTATAAAATAAAAACATGTATGAGAATGGTAGATACCTAATGCCAGATTATTGTTGTCTGTGGAGAGGGGTAATGACATTGGGGAAGGTTACATGTAGAGCTTTGGATAAATCTGTAATGTTAATGTTTCTCTTAAAAAGAAAGAATTGATGCAAATATGGGAAAATGTTAAAATTTGACTAAGCGTGATGGGAGGTATTCATTATATGATTCCCTAAGCCGTAGTGGAATCTTTCTTTTTTTTTTTTTTTTAAATAGAGGAAGATAGGAGAGAAGTGATAGAAAAAATTGATAGGTTAAGAAGTTAAAGTTTATAGTGGTAGTTCTAAAAAGATACAAGAGATAGAATGAGATTTTTTTCTATGTAACATATGGTATTGCTACCACTTAATTTAGATCCAGGTAAAGATGTCCAGTGAATTCAAGACCACTGTTTGGCTATACATATATGTAAAACCACATGTAGTCAGCCCTCTATATCTGTGGGTTGCACGTCTGTAGATTCAACCAACTGAAGATCCAAAAGTATTTTTGTGGGGGGGGAACTAAAAATAGCAATACAACAATTTAAAATGTAAATTTAAAAAATAATACAGTATAACACTATGTAGCATTTACATTATACTAGGTATTATAAGTAATCTAGAGATAATTTAAAGTATATGGGAGGATGTGTGTAGATTATATGTGAATACTATTTATATGAGGGACTCGCACATGTGTTGGTTTTGGTGTCCCAGGGGTCCTGGAACCAATCCCCCGTGGATACTAAGGGATGACTGTATGTATATGTTATAGTGGCATATCAGGAAATAGTATTTAATTTGGGAATAGGAGGGGCATACACTTATAGCCACCTGCATAACGTAGGCAGATATTTCTCTTTTTATAAAGAATATTTATACATTTTAAAAATGAGAATACAACCTGTAATTGCCTTAGTCTTAACTTTTCTTCTTGTTTTTTAAATAAGTCTCCTGCTGTTCCAGACAATAGAAGACAGGCAGAAAGTCTTTCACTAACTAGGGAGGTTTCCCAGAGCAGGAATCCATCGGTTTCGGAACATTTACCCGATGAGAAAGTACAACTTTTTAGCAAAATGAGAGTGTTACAGGAAAAGAAGCAAAAAATGGACAAATTGCTTGGAGAACTTCATACACTTCGAGATCAGCATCTAAATAATTCATCATGTAAGTAAATCTGGTTCAGCAATATTAGGTAGAGGACAACAGAAGTATATATGCTGTCACATAATGGTTTAGTAAATAGTTGATGAATGAATCAATATATGGTTCCTCAAGAAAATTATAATATACAATAATAGTCAAATAGATTTAAATCTGTTTTATAATTCAGAAAATGGAAAGAATAAAGTTGGGCCTTGAAAATTGTAGAAGAGGAGGTAACTATTTGATACTTGGACATAATAATACTATATTTTTTAGCATATTCAAAATGTTCTCTTAAGGAAAAACTAATACATTTAGTACTTTGATTTAAAAGTCCTGAAACCGTGAAAACATAGATTTAGAGTGTTTACACAAAAACATAATGAGGTATGAAAAACTTATGTAGTGCCCATAGTTTAGTGCAGAAAGTCTGTCCACAACTTACAACCCACTGGACTTGTATTCATTTTTTAAAAATGAATCTCAGGCAGCTATGACTATAGAAACTATCTTTTCTGCTCTACAGATACTTTACTTGTTATGTCTAAGTCAGACCTAGTTACTAGTCTTTGGTTGGTATCTTACTACCTTGTCAAGCCTGGTCCCTGTCACTTACCGAAATAGTAATAGGGGCTCAAACATTGGAAATTGGAGTCAGTAGGGGCAACCTCAACTGGTTGTTACTTTTCAACATTCTAGTTGCTCTGTTATTGAAGAAAAAGACAAGGTGTAAAAACATCAGCTCTGGAATCCTTGTTTCTTGTTCTCCACACACATGTTTCACTGCCACCCCTAAAAGAACCTTATTATTCCTGCTCCATACTCCTTTCTTATATTCCTTTCATTTCCCTGACTTCTGCTAGGCTCCTTCTCTAGAGCATAATCCCAGTCCTTATCCTTTACAAACAGATGAACACAACTAAGAAAAACTTAAAATTCAAAAGTTGTGCTTCAGGCTTTGTGGTCAGTTTTGCACACATGAAGAAAGTAACACTGCCTTCTGATGACTCGTAAATGTCATTTTTTTCCCACTGGGAAACAGTGTTAGAGCAGTAGCAATGGGTAGAATGGTCAAGGAATATACTGGGAAACAGTGTTAGAGCAGTAGCAATAGGTAGAATGGTCAAGGAATATAGTGAAGAGACTACTGGAAACCAGTTACAGTAATTGTGGCATTAAAGTGAACAACAAATAATGGTGGTCCCTGTGAGAAAGTTCCTGACAAATGACAATAGCTTTTAAGTGGTAGGAGGCAGAGCAGTGCAAAGATTCTTAATCTTCATTAATTGCCCTTGAAGGCATAAGATATCTTTGTCTGATAGTAAAATTAAATAGAAAAGTAATTAAGATTTAGATCAAGGACTATAGAGGATTTGCCATCATCTAATTAGAAAATGATATTGCTGTTTAGTAGTTCATGGTATGGGAATATCACAGTCACTTTAACACTTTTGCTTTGTCTCCTGGAGTCGGAAAACTTCCTTCTTGGTGGCCAGATGTAATTCCTCTGGGCTGTAAGTTTGAAAACCTCATAAAGATCTATCACCTAGGACTACCGTATAAAGATTAGAGATTGAATCTTGCACAGTTATACATAGTGGCCCTGTTTAACTTAACCTAGAACCAAGTTATCAGAGTACTCCTCTGGTTACTTTTCCAAGGTAGAATTTCATAGTTCTTATCAATTTCTATCTTGTCTTTTTCTTTTAGTTTTAACTAGTGACTATAATGTAAAAATGATAGAGACTCTGGAAGAAAGAAGTACAAATGTATCTTCTGTGTGCATTTTGATGTGTTTAGTTGTGGAGTATGCTGATAAACAAGTGCCCTGGATTTATCCATATGTTTCTAAAATTTAAATCTGCAGAAATTAAGATGTTAATGGTTTTTACCATTTATTTTTCTATATGTGAGCAAACTGAATAAATCTTGCTTGATGCCATGTTTGTTTGTTCACGGTAACTGGTAATTTTTTTCTTTTTTGTAGTTGTGCCTTCTTCAGCCTCTCCACAAAGGAGTGTGGATCAGAGAAGTACAACTTCAGCTCCCTCTGCTCCTGTAGGCTTGGCACCCGTTGTTAATGGAGAGTCCAATAGCCTCATGTCATCTGTTCCTTATCCAGCTGCTTCTCTAGTCTCTCAGAATGAGAATGAAAATGAAGGCCATCTAAATTCAACTGAAAAACTCCAGTAAAACATTTTCTTACAATCATTGTTTACTTAGATTAAAATTAAATAATAAAGATAAATGCTGGGTTTTTTTTGATTGTGTTGAAAATTATGGCAAAACTGTATTTATTTAACATGATAAACATTCTTAAGTGATAGGGTAAATGAGTGGGGTGTGTGTTCTGTGTGCATTATTTGAGTTGTCTAAGAGAAATAAGACATTGTAGCAGGCAGTTTCTGCAAACTGATATTACTTTCTTGTTTTTAAAATAAAGGATCAGAAATAGGACTATAGTTAAAAATATGTGTATATTTACATGGTTTAGAGACCAGACTCTAGAGTCAGACAGACCTGAAGTTGTATCATAACTCTGTGTCACTGTGGACAAATAACTTACCCTTACTAAGCCTCTGTTTCCTCATCTACAAAATAGGGATAATAATATACTTGCATAAATGTGTTTTAAGGATTAAAAAACTGACATAGTTCCTGGAACTTAGTAAGAACTAAACAAATTTAATTGTTAGTTTTGTTAAACATATTTTATGGTGTACCAATCTCATATGTGTCGACAAATTAGAAACCTTCTGTAAATGCTTAATAATGTCTGCATACCTGATTTGCCTGTGAGGTAGTATTTAAATTAAATAATACTTCACACTTTTGATACTTAAGAAACCTGGAAAGATTTTTGACATTGAGTTTTCTGCTGTTAATATTTGTACCTGCTTAAAGTGAACAATTAAATTGAAATTAGTTTTCTTATATTTTTGTCCCTAACACAACATAAGAAAATAATGTGGTGAGATTTTGAGTAAGCCACACTTGACATTAAACTCAAAACTTTATAGTCACACCCCCTGGATATTTGACTAGGTCTAAGTTTTGTTTATGCTGGCTGCTATTTTATGAAAATAATGTATGCTTCGTTGTGCTAAAATGGGTATTAATACATATTTTTTGTTTATCAGGAAGTTAAATGAAGTTCGAAAGAGATTGAATGAACTAAGAGAATTAGTTCATTATTATGAACAAACATCAGATATGATGACAGATGCTGTAAATGAAAACACGAAAGATGAAGAAACTGAAGAGTCAGAATATGATTCTGAGCATGAAAATTGTGAACCTGTTACTAACATTCGGTAAGAACTTTTTTTGTATGTTTTCCCAACATATTTATCCTAACTTAATACTTTTAATGTGGAAAAAAAATGCCTCATTAGAGTGCTCACTATGTGCCTTTTCTTTAAGCTTTTCTCTTGTAAGTCTACTGTTTTGGTCAGAGCATGTCCTGTATACTATTGCCCTATAAAGAAAAACAAATAGGGAAGTATTGTGTACAGTAGGTTAGTAATTTGTTGTTTGTTAGATCAAATTCAAATAAATCATAAGAAGTATCTAACTTTAGCACTTTTCTACCTTTTTATTTTCAGGTGTAATTTGATTTTTCAGCTGTTTTTCTTCTTAAATTTCCAAGTAGCCCATATGCAGAAGTTAATGAAAAGCAGGAGTGATTATTCAGAGTTTGAATTTAAATGGAATAGCCAATGATGTTCTTAGTTTGAAATTATTTATCAGCAGTTCTAAAACTTTGATATATATTCTTTTTGTACTTTAAATAACTTCAGACTGTTTTCTTCTAGAAATCCACAAGTAGCTGCCACCTGGAATGAAGTCAATAGTAATAGTAATGCACATTGTGCTTCTAATAATAGAGATGGGAGATCAGTGAATTCCAATTGTGAAATTAACAACAGATCTGCTGCTAACATAAGGGCTCTAAACATGCCTCCTCCTTTAGGTATGATTGATTATATTCACAGATACTTTTGCCATATTATTCTTGTGAAGTGGATTCTCTTTCATTAGTATTCTTAAGTTTGTAAAAAAAATTATTGATTTCTAGTATACATGTTTTCAGCAGATTGTCGATATAATAGAGAAGGAGAACAGGGGATTCCTGTTGCACAAGGGGAAGACGATGAGGAAGAGGAGGAAGAAGCAGAAGAGGAGGGAGGTAGTGGAGCCTCATTATCTAGTCATAGGAGCAGTCTGGTTGATGAGGCTCCAGAAGATGCTGAATTTGAACAGAAGATCAATAGACTTATGGCTGCGAAACAGAAACTTAGACAGTTACAAGATCTTGTTGCCATGGTACAGGTGAATATTGTTTGGTTTATTAAAAAACTATTTGTCAAATAGTGCAGTCATAAAGTAAAATTTGTGTATGTGTCTGGTAATTATGTTGGTATAACTACACTCATACACATTTATTTATTATATGCCAGCTTTAAATGCTTATTAGCACTGTATGTGCCATACATTAGAGGTTAGCAGACTTTTTCTCTTAAGGGTGAGTTAGTAGATTTTAGGCTTTGTGTGTGTCATACACTCTCTGTCACAACTTCTCAATGCAAAAGCAGCTGTAGATGATGTGTAAACAAATGAGTGTGACTCTGGCCCAATATAGCTTTATTTACAAAAACAAGGGTTTTTTGTTGTTGTTTTTTGCTGAGGACTCTGGCCTTATATCATGTAGAACTTTTATTATAATATCTCAGTGAAGTAGATTGAAGAGGTGTTATATATAGATAATTGTTTTCTCCAATCTTTCACTATTCAAAATAATGCTCCAGCGAACATTTTTTTACAAGCCTCGATGCATTTGTGTTTTTCAAGAATAGATATGAAGAAATGAAATTATTACGTTAGAGTTTATGTACATTTAAATTTTAATGGACACTGCTTAATTGCTCTCCAGAATGACTGTATAATTTGATATTCTAAGCAGTGGTATATGAGAGAGCCCATTTCTCCATACCCTTGATGACATTTTATTATATTGATATCATGTGGCTTGTTTAACCATGGTGGGAATTGGCTTTTTCCAAATTTTTCCTGTTATAGGAAGAGGTGGCATAAACATGTATGCAAACTCATATAGTTTCTCTATTGCTTTAATTTTTTAATGTTGTGTAAATTTTATAGACCAGTAGTATTTACCAAGGTGTGAATTAGATAATGTCTTTAGATATCAAGATTGTTTTAACATTATGATGCTGTTTTAGGATGATGATGCAACTGAAGGAGTCATATCTGCCAATACTTCAAATTTGGATGATTTCTACCCAGCTGAAGAAGACACCAAACAAAATTCAAATAATACTAGAGGAAATGCCAATAAAACACAGAAAGATGCTGGAGTAAATGAAAAGGCAAGGTATGTTAAGCATTTGGCCTTCATTTAATAAAAATTTAGTGCCTGTCATAGAGAAGGTACTCAGGTAAGTAATGTGTTATGTTGTGCTTAATGCTGTCGTCAGATTTTATTAGAGTCCATAAATGTATCAATTTAATTATAGAGAGAAATTTTACGAAGCTAAACTACAGCAGCAACAGAAAGAGCTAAAACAATTACAGGAAGAAAGAAAGAAACTGATTGAGATTCAAGAGAAAATTCAAGCATTGCAAAAGGCATGTCCTGACCTGCAGGTAATTATGAAATTTATTTCTTTCCATTTGTTTGACAGAAGATGTTTAAAACCTAATGTCAGCTAGAAGTATTCTGTCTTTTTCAAGTGCTTAAGTGACAGATGTATATCAATTTTGTGGTTACTGAAATGGATGCACTAATGACATGGGTTGGGGATATATATTTACGATATGAAAGATGGCACATAGGAATTGAGTCTGATTATTTCCATTCTTTTACTTATTGGGCAGGCTAATAGATTGAGAACATAAGTAGTTATAACTATTTATTATATTAAAATATTCTGCTTCAAATTGTGCAGTTATGGACCAGCGCTTCCATCTTTTACTGTCCTAAAATTACATAATAAAGCCTTTAAGCCCCTGTGAGTTATCTAAGGAAAGTAATTATATGTAGTTTGAATATTCAATGTGTGTATACATGGGTCTTTGAGATTGAACAGAGAATAAGATATCTTTGACCATTTATCAGATAATCAGATAATGATATAGGAAGGGAATAACAATTCTTTTTGATGTTTTCCTAAAATTTATTGGTTAGCGTTATCTTCAGTTAGATTTTGTTTTCAAAGAAAGAGAAATACATCAAATGACGTATTTCTAATATAAGTGTTTACTTTCTAGACTCTTTTTCACTTTAATCCTTTTTCCCCTCATCCCCAATCTGAATAATGGAGGAATAATGTGGCAGAGTTGTGTTGAATATATAAAATTTTCCATAATATTTTATTTATATTGTCTTTGTTCTTCCTGAGAGTTACCATTATATTTATCAACTTTAGACATCTTTGTTTTCTTATATCAGATTATGTTTGTATGGTGATGACAATTGGAATCTGGTAATAACAGATTAAATTTGACACTAGAGCTCTAAAGAAGAAGTAAAATAACTACTTCTGTGAAATTAATATAGTTGCTTTAATTCCTCACAATAATTTTTTATCAATTCTTTTTTAGCTGTCAGCTGCTAGTGTGGGTAATTGTCCCACAAAAAAATATATGCCTGCTGTTACTTCAACCCCAACTGTTAATGAAAATGAGATCAGTACAAGCAAATCTGTTTTTGAGCCAGAAGATTCTTCAGTAGTGGATAATGAGGTATTGTAAATTGTACCCTGTTGTTGTTCTTGAGGTGGTCTTAAGACACATCTTCAGAAGGGAAACTGATTATCTGTAAAACATATTCTTAAATGGTAGTCTGTTTTGTGTCCTTTCGTTGGGGGAGGAAACCAATTTTTTCTAAATAATACCTACGTTTGGATCTTTTCAAAATATTCTCGTTCTAGGCCGGGCGCGGTGACTCACGCCTGTAATCCTAGCACTCTGGGAGGCCGAGGCAGGTGGATCGCTCAAGGTCAGGAGTTCGAGACCAGCCTGAGCAAGAGCGAGACCCTGTCTCTACTAAAAATAGAAAAAAATTATATGGACAACTAAAAAAATATATATAGAAAAAATTAGCCGGGCATAGTGGCGCATGCCTGTAGTCCCAGCTACTCGGGAGGCTGAGGCAGGAGGATCACTTGAGCCCAGGAGTTTGAGGTTGCTGTGAGCTAGGCTGACGCCACGGCACTCACTCTAGCCTGGGCAACAAAGTGAGACTCTGTCTCAAAAAAAAAAAAAAAAAAAAAAATTCTCGTTCTTTATTAGTAAATATTTGGCAGAATTACATGTAAGAGGGTAGTTGTAGCAGAGAGTAATCATTTCGGTTAGAAAGACCTATTCTTTGGCATTCTACTTATATATGTAATTTGTAGAAAATGTCATAACTTTTTCTAAATAGTTTCTGAAGTATATTTGGGTACTGCTTGTTTTTATTAAGAATTAATGATTGCCTAATTTTTCTTATTCATAACTAAAATATTATTTTACATGGATATCTTAGTCTGAAAAGGATAGAATAAGGATAGGAAGTTTTGTTGATACTGCCAGTATTATTGGCCTGTTATTCTTTAAGGCTACAGCAAATCCAATATTTACTTGACTAATTTTTAGTTGTGGTCGGAAATGCGAAGACACGAAATGTTAAGGGAAGAGCTGCGTCAGAGAAGAAAGCAGCTTGAAGCTCTGATGGCTGAACATCAGAGGAGGCAAGGTCTGGCTGAAACCACATCTCCAGTGGCTGTGTCACTGAGAAGCAATGGATCTGAGAACCTGGGTACTCCTCAACAAAGTAGAACAGAAAAGTAAGAGAGTTGTATAAGTCACTTTTTTTAAACATCCCCTACCTAAGACGTGTAGGCTAGGCAGCCTCTTTTCCCCTCCGCACCACAGCACAAGAGATGCTATTTCAGTGAGGCTAGTGTTAAATATCACTTTTGTGACTTAAATTAACTGAGTCTAGCCACTTTCTGTTCTGATTTCTTATAGCATCAGCTTTCTCTTTTGTTTTAAATTACTGTGACCCTTGATCAAACAGATGATATAGATTCCCTTGTATGTATAGGCCTTATTTTCTTAGTTAAGGTTTAAGCTTATGAAAAGAAAATGCTTGATATTTTGTAGTCTTTTCTGGCAGGCCAGAGATAAGCAGTTTTTTGCTTAAGTCAAACATCTACTCTTTGTAAGGTTCCTAAGGATCTTAAAACATATTATGTAAAACATTTACTTTTAGGATTTAAGTTTGAAATTGCCATGTTTAGAGTATCTCTAAAAGAATTGATCATCTGTAAGATCAAATACTTAGCTATATAATAATTTTCAGGTCTAAAGTTTTGAAATCCAGATTTATTTATGATCTTACCTTTTGATGTCCTCAGATGGCATTTCTGGAACATTGCACCAAGCCTCATTTTCTTCTTAGAAGAACTTTTCTGCTGGGTATGGTGGCTTGCACCTATAATCCCAGTGACTCAGGAGGCTGAGGTGGGAGGATTGCTTGAGGCCAGGAGTTCAAGACCAGCCTGGGCAACATAGGGAGACCCCATCTCTACAAAAAATTTTTTTAAATTATTAATAGTTGGGTGTGGTGGTGTGCACCTGTAGTCCCAGCTACTTGGGAGGCTGAAGCAGGAGAATCCCTTGAACCTAGGAGTTTGAGAGTGCAGTGAGCTATGATGGTGCCACTGCGCTCCAGCCTGGGCGATAGAGCAAGACCTCGTCTCTTTAAAGAGAAAAAAAAAAGAACTGTTTTGTGGAAGACAAACTAAATATATTTTATATTACAGCAATAGGGAGAGTATTACCCATCTCATAGAGTTATAGGTAAATGAAATTTTATATAGACATGTATATTTATGTTTGAAACAATGTCTGGCATACAGTAGATAGTAAAGTATTTTGCTTATCTCCAGAATACTTGTTTTATGCTTTTTACTTGCCAGAACAATGGCAACTTGGGGAGGTTCTACCCAGTGTGCCCTAGATGAAGAAGGAGATGAAGATGGTTACCTCTCTGAAGGAATTATTCGGACAGATGAAGAGGAGGAAGAAGAACAAGATGCCAGTTCCAATGATAACTTTTCTACATATCCTTCTAACAGTGTGACTCATAATTCCTATAATGTAAAGGAAACTAAAAATAGGTTAGTTTCAGTGTTTCAATTTTTTGTTTGCTTTAGAGTCTCAGGTCTTTCTGTCTGACTGACACCCAAGTAATTCTGTAGTTCTCCAAACCAATTCAGTGTTCTATAATTCCTTTCAATAATGACACTACCTATTCAGAGTTAGTGCAGACCCTACAAGTTAAGGGGCTCAGTCCCACAAGACTGCCCTCAGTTCAGATGCCAGCCTAAAGTGCATGGTCCCCAGGGTATGCACACTTCTGTCCAGCTTGGCTGCAAATTTGGGAGTTCATTTGACACCCTCTTTCAGGTTTGATAATTCACTAGAACAATTCACGAAGCTCAGGAAAACACTTGCGTTTGCCGTTTATAAAGGATTCAACTCATGAACAGCCAAATTGAAGAGGTGTATTAGGACAATGTATGAGGTAGGGAGGTATGTGGAGCTTCTATGCCCTCACTGGGTGCGCCACCCTCCCAGTACTTTGATGTGTTTACTACCCTGAGAGCTCTTTGAATTCCACTGGTCAGAGGTTTCATTAATGGGGGTTTTATTATGTAGGCATGATTGACTAAATCATTGGCCATTGGTGGCTGAGCTCGGTCACTGACCCTTCTCTCCTTCCTGGAAGTCAGGGGAGTGGGTCTGGAAATTATAACCCTCTCATGACCTAGTTGGTTTTTGTGGTGACCACCACCTCTCTCCCATTATGAAGCTATGTAGGGTTCTCTGAGAGTCTATTCATTAACTTAAACTGAGGTCTGCTTGAAAGGGGCTTGTTCTGAATAGCCTAAGTCTATCACTCAGGAGATGCTAAGGGTTTTAGGAATTCTGTGTCAGGAACCAGGGACAAAGAACAGATATATTATTTATTGTACCAGAAGGGTGTGGCTGCAATCCTGTGATCCCAGCTGGACTGGATCAAGATTCATGAATTTTCATCTTCATTCTTGTTTTTGGGAATTAAGCAAAAATGACAAAATTGTAGTTAGTGCAAAAGGACTGTCAACAAATATATTTATTAAATTGTTATTTATAGTAGTGAAAATCTTTTCATGAGTAAAAGGTGGTAAAGTAGTTATAGTAGCCCCACTTGATGAAATGTTGTGTGGCTAAACTTAAAGCGTGAAGAATGGAAAAGTGCTTGTTATAAATATTTTCATTTTGTAGAATATAAAATTATTTGGACACTTCTGTATAAAAACATAAATGAGAAAGACTGGAAAGTAATTAAAAATGATAATTGTACATGGGTAAAAAATTGGAATTTTCCCCTTTTCTATTTTTCATACTTTATAAGTCCTTTGAACTTGAAAGAGAAAATTGAGGTCCTGGGCAGTGGCTAGTGCCTGTAATCCCAACACTGTGGGAGGGTTAGGTGGGAGGATCACTTGAGGCCAGAAGTTTGAGATCAGCCTGGGCAAAACAGTGAGACCCTGTCTCTACAAAAAATAAAAAAATTAGCCAGACATGGCAGCTGATGCCTGTAGTCCCAGCTATTTGGGAGGCTGAGGTAGGAGGATTGCTTGAGTTCAGGAGTTTGGGGTTACAGTGAGCTATGACTACGCCACTGCACCCCAGCCTGGGTGACAGAGGGAAACCCTGTCCCTTAAAAAAAAAATAGCAGTTCACAGACCAAGGTATCAGGGCTTATTGCCATATTTTAAAAATCAAATTATTACATATGATGACTTTTAATGCTTTAAATCTTGTGTTAGGTGGAAGAACAATCGCCGTTTTTCAACAGATGAAAATTATCGTCCTTTAGCCAAGACAAGGCAACAGAATATCAGCATGCAACGGCAAGAAAACCTTCGTTGGATGTCAGAGCTCTCTTATGTAGAAGAGAAAGAACAATGGCAAGAACAGATCAATCAGCTAAGGAAACAGCTTGATTTCAGTGTCAATATTTGTCAGACTTTGATGCAAGACCAGCAGGTACAATTTAATATGAAAATAAATTTTTCTTTATCTTCATTACTTTCGAAGCAATACAAATTTTTCTCAAGTCATCAATAACTGTTAACAAAAATTTTCTTTTAATAGACTCTGTCTTGTCTGCTACAAACTCTTCTCACGGGTCCTTATAGTGTTATGCCCAGCAATGTAGCATCTCCTCAAGTACACCTTATAATGCACCAGTTGAACCAGTGCTATACTCAGCTAACATGGCAACAGAATAATGTTCAGAGGTAATCTCTTTCTTAGAAGTATTGAGACTGTATTATAAGAACTAAAATTGAATGAAGGTTTTACAATTATCTTCTGGGAGAAATAGACCTCAAATTGCATATTTGGACATTCTTTATCACCTGAGAGGTTTATAAGCAATAATTTGCATAATGTTTCCTTTTAATACTGTGGACTTTTGTTTGTTAAAGTTTATATTACTGAATCGTACGCTTACATTGGGTGAATTGTATGATGTGTAAATTATACCGCAATAAAGCTGTAAACAGGCAAAAAAGTGAGTTTCTTACAGTTACACCAGCTTTCTAGCAAAAGTGCTTTAGCGCTTGTTATTTAAAGGCTAAGTTATTGAATTAAGCCTGTAGAGCAAGGAAGTATTGTAGTATCAGAGTCAGTCTGTCCTGTGTGCCATTGAATCATTTCTTACATATATTCTTTCTGAATGTACTTTATATAGATGGTAATATAACTGACTTTTAGTTTATTGATGACCTAAATTGTTGTAGGTTGAAACAAATGCTAAATGAACTTATGCACCAACAAAGTCGATGTACGGAAAAACCTGGAAGCAAGGAAAGAGGCAGTAGTGGATCACACCCCCCTTCTCCCAGTTTATTTTGTCCTTTCAGCTTTCCAACACAGCCTGTAAATCTGTTTAATTTACCTGGATTTACTAACTTTTCACCATTTGCACCAGGTAGGTAACTAAAAACCTAAAGAGAAAATAAAAGCAAAGTGAGAATGTGATTTCTTGGCCTCTTTTTACAATAGGAGATTCTGTTTGTCTATGGTGAAAATGCCACCTTTTTCGGAAAAAATTTCTCTTGCTCTGTGAACCTATCTTGTCCTTCCTCAATAAATTTCATTTCATGCTTTAAGAAAAGGAATATAATTTGTCTATTGCATGGATTTTTAACATTTTCTTTTGGAATGGTAGGAAATGTTTGCAAAGAAAGTTACAAACTCTTTTCTACATTGTTTCTTTATAATGAAAATTTAAGCTGAATGATTTAAACCGAATGATACAGTTACTAACAAAGTTGGGTAAACTACTTAGGAATGATTGCTCCAATTTTTTATTAAGAGAGTTAACCTACCCAGTAACTGCTGTACACAAGGGCGCTATGTCAAACATTGGGAGAGTAAAAATGAATAAGACAATGCTCTTCTTGAGCAGCATGTCTAGTTAGGGAGATTATACTGCTAAACTAAAGGTGAGCACGTATAATATAGGCTTTTATTCTGACTTTTTTTCTGTACTCTTAATATGCCAGATGTTATATAATTTACTGGGATCCAAAGATGAGAAACACTAATTCTTTAAGGAATTTAAGAATCTAGTGAGGAAGGAAAGAATGTTAAGTAATGCATATAATGCAGTCTCACGGGTGCTGTAGCCGTGGTGCAAATGCTTGTGGAAGTGTCAGGAAAGCAGTTTTTTTCCAGAAAAGGTGATATTTAAGCTAAAGAATGAATAGAATTTATTTCTAGCAAGATAAAACGGAAAGGACTTTCTAATTAATGAAACTGCTTCAAGTTACAAAGCAATGAAATAGTATATCAGGAAGGGAATTTAGAGGTAATGAATTGTTGCTAGTGTTTAGGGGTAAGGCAGGGCAAGAGTAAGTGATTGGCTGAAGAGTGGCAGGGGCATTTTGTGATATGCAAAGAAGTTTAGACTTGGTATTGCAGATAAGAGGGGGCCATCAAATGACTTTGAGCAGGGGATAACATGAGATTTATGTTTTAGAAAGATTACACTGGTGGGAGTGTTGAGAAATGGGAGGGAAGGAGCTGAGAGTCTAGCTGGTGAATAGAAGGCTGTTGTAGTAACATCAGGGACAGAATGATAGCCTGACCTAAGATATTGGCAGTAAGGGTAAGGAAAAAGAAGTAACTGAAAAAGACATACAGGTAGAATGAATAAATTAAGTGACTAGTTACATGAGTGAATCATGAAGGAGGAGGAGTTGAAGGTGTTTGCCAGGAAATATAGAAGGAGAAAAAAGGTTGGGAGGGCTTTGTGAACATAAATATTCTTAACAGTATTTTCAAGACAGTAGCATTAAAAAATTTAATAAGCTTTTTAGGTCTTAAGTGTCAGTTAATATTGGCAGTAAACCTAATATGAGTAGGCTTTAAGTAATAAATAAGAAATTGCATGTGCTGTTCCTTTTCACTGTAATATACTTCATATCTATACCAACAGTGCAAAGACTGTTCATTTTTCATAACCTAGTTTGATTTTGTGAAGCCTTCCTGATCCCCTCCTCCCCAAGTTTGTAGTCCCTTACAGACTCATGTGATACGTAGCACTATTCGGTAACAATCATTTAATTTTATTTTACTCCCCAAATTAGAGTAGAAGGAACATAAATTTTAGAGTCATACAGACCCAGCATCTAACCAGCGTTTCCATTTATTAGACACTTGATCTCTAAGCCAGTTTTCTCACTGATGAAATGAACATAACACCTATTTCAGAACATGTTTAGTATTAAACAAAGTAACATGTAAAGTACTTACAATAGAGTCTGGCACCCAGCAATAATTGGATAAATATCAGGTTCTATTATTTCTAACTTTTAAGGGAGTGGGGATTGTTAGTCATCTTTGTAACACCAATTCCTATACTATAGTGGGCTGAGCTGTAAACAGTGATGGAATAAATGAATACTACTTTATTTAAATTATCAATTTTTTTGATGAATTTGAATGGCATAATTAATTAAAACTGTCTTTTCATTTTAAGGCTAACGGCACTTTATTGTTCTTATCCTTTGCTTTTATTTATTAGGTATGAATTTCAGCCCTTTATTTCCTTCTAATTTCGGAGATTTTTCTCAGAATATCTCTACACCCAGTGAACAGCAGCAACCATTAGCCCAAAATTCTTCAGGGAAGACAGAATATATGGCTTTTCCAAAACCATTTGAAAGCAGTTCCTCTGTTGGAGCAGAAAAACCAAGGTACTTGATTATGAACATAACCAGTTATTTGCTTAAACATTCACTTTTGTGATTACGTTTAATTATATGTAGTTTGAAAACACAATTAGGGAGAATGTGTATGATTGTTTGGCTTGATAGTGCTGGGAATATAATGTTGAGTACTATTAGATTATAAAAACAGCTTTTTGTAAGTTTTGATGATCATGCTATTAATCATAATTAGTATTTTTTTTTCCTCTGTGTTTCTTTCTTTTATTTATTTTTTTTTGAGACAGAGTCTCACTCTGTTGCCCAGGCTAGAGTGCTGTGGCGTCAGCCTAGCTCACAGCAACCTCAAACTCCTGGGCTCAAGCAATCCTCCTGCCTCAGCCTCCCGAGTAGCTGAGATTACAGACATGCGCCACCATGCCTGGCTAATTTTTTCTATATATAGTTTTAGTTGTCCATATAATTTCTTTCTAATTTTGGCAGAGACGGATTCTCGCTCTTGCTCAGGCTGGTCTTGAACTCCTGAGCTCAAAGGATCCACCCGCCTCGGGCTCCCAGAGTGCTAGGATTACAGGCGTGAGCCACCATGCCCGGCCTTCCTCTGTGTTTCTTACATTTATTATTTTTTAATGTGATAAACTTCCAAAATACAATTTTTGACTGAAATAGTGTGAAAGATTGGCTTAGGCCAATCACTGTGTAGGTGTTTTTATAGCTAGATAAGTAATGTTTTTAATGATTGTGTTAATCCAGAAAAAGATTTAAATAGCCAATTGGTAAAAATCATGTAGCATTTTTATTGTATTTGTTATTTACTTAAGAAAAAACCCACTTTTTAGAAGGATGAAATATTAGAGGTAAATGAGCCTAATATTCTGTCAGAAATTTATGGTTGTTTTTCCTAGTCCTTTGGAACTATGTAATTCACATTACATTTCTCTTTAGCTTTGTGTCTGGGCATGTCTTAGGCTGTTAAATTAGCTTTTTGACAATGTTTAATTGTTAAATCATGAACTTTGGGGATGTTTTAATTGATTAGAAACTCTTAGAATTCCAATTTTATATTCACCTTTAGAAATCCTGTGATTAACCTCCATGTCTTTGTTGACTCCTTTTAGCTGTCTTAACCACTGTTTCCTATTATATCTCATGCTATCTAAAAGTATTCTATCATCAGAGCCTAACAGTGTTTAGTTAGTGCAGTTGTCATTCAGAAGTGATGGCTGGATGAATATCTATCATAAGCAGTAAACATTTATTCAAAGCTTCAGTGAATAGGCCTTCCTACTGGAAGGTCTCTGCTTCATTATTATCCATGTTTTAAATATAATTGATAGTAAATAATTATTCTGGTTTTCCTTTAGGTATTTATATCATTTTTAAGATGGATCTGAGTATCTAATATTGTTTTAGATATTTGACGTACTTCAGGTTAGACCTTATCTCTCAAAATCTCAACTATCATAGGTTCCTTGAATTAAATGACTGGAAATAACAAGAAGTCAGATGAAACCGTGTAGTCTTGCTCAGGAGTCAGTAAACTTTTCCTGTAAAAGGTCTAGATGGTAAATATTTTCGGCCTTGCAGGCATACAGTGTCTATGCAAGCCATTCATCTGTGCCAGTTTTTGCACAACATCAGACATAGTATGTAAATATGAATGGGGCTGTGTTCTAATAATACTTCATTTATGGGCCCTGAAATTTGAATTTAATATAATTTTCATGTTTCTTGAACTATTTTCCTCCTTCTGATTTTTTTCCCAACCATTTAAGAATATAAAAACCATTCTTACCTTCAGGCCATACAAAAACAGGCACCAGCTTGAATTTAGTTTCTAACCCTTGTCTTGAATTATACCCTGTAGGTCATTGTCTCCCAGACTTTTCTTAGGAACACTGTTGTTGTCCATGCTAGGTTCTGTGATACAACATTTTGGACTTCTCACTCACTGCTCCTCTAAGATGTTTATAAAGTATGTTGACATATTAAGAATTTTGATATCTTATAGGCCTATTTAACTTTGTTCTGCCTATTTTCTTCCAAACTTAGATGACCAGTGATTACTCATTAAATATTAAGGGATATCAGCATTCAGCAGATAAAATTTGTGAACTGACTCTAGTCCAACGGAATTAAAATAGACTTAATGAGTGGAGAAACAGATTACTAGTTGAGTGACTAATTGTTTTCACCAAATTCTGGTTTTATTTCAACTGCTTTAGGTGACACAGGTCCATGTTATATTCCCAGACCGTCTGCTCTTTCCCAGCCACTCTTCTGTGTTTTTTTTCTTGTATGTTCCATCCTCCCTGATTTCTCTTTCCCACTGTTCTTTATTTTCCATCATGAATTGCTGGATCTTTGGTATGGAACTTTGAAATGAAAGTGAAAATGGTTTAGTGAGAAGGGTTTCAGAAGTAAAGCTTAAAGTAATTTACTATATTAGCTTATGTAATATTTGTAATAATATTATGTAATATTTGCATATTCAGTGCATATTTTTGTGTAAATATTTTTACAGCCTGCTGACTTTTATTCACCTAAATCTAATCATTAGTAAACTATAAGTTCATCTGGAATTTTCAGTATATAAGGGACTTTATAAATATAATTTATAAAAACTTATTTTCATTGTTAAGGAATCAAAAATTGCCTGAAGAGGATGTAGAAAGTAGTAGGACACCGTGGTTGTATGACCAAGAAGGTGAAGTAGAAAAACCACTTATTAAGACTGGATTTGCAGTGTCTGTAGAGAAAACTGCAAACGGTAACCGCAAAAATCAGTTAGATACAAGCAGGAGAAGACGCCAGTTTGATGAAGAATCATTAGAAAGTTTTAGCAGTATGCCTGATCCAGTAGATCCAGCAACAGTAACTAAAACATTCAAGACAAGAAAAGCATCTGCACAGGCCAGCCTGGCTTCTAAAGATAAAACTCCCAAGTCCAAGAGTAAGAGGAGGAATTCTACTCAGCTGAAAAGCAGAGTTAAAAATATTGGTAAGTATTGAAATTTGTTGAATGTTGATCAGCATAAATGTTGGTAATCTTACTGTGACATGTTGACACATTTAATTTCATTACAGCTAGATGGGGCAGATGCTATTCTAGACCTACTTGAACAGTCATTTTTAGTTACCTTTTTAATTTCTCTTTATAAAATACTTCAATATTTGAAATTGGGTTTAATGGTGTAGATTAATGTTGCATAACATGGCATTTATTCTTTTTTGTATTAAAGCTGCTTACGTTTCCTATGTATGTGATCATTATGAACTCAGAGGATGTTCTTCAAATTTTTTAGGTTATTGAAAAATTGCCAGAAATGCCAAGCTTTACTATTTTTTCTCTTTTGATATTACATCTGGTTTTGCATCCAACTCTTTAGCCATAACTTTTGGTTAGATTCTTGATTGACTCATTTAAAGAAGTGTGGGTTTCTTAAATACATTGATTGCAATTTTTGAATATCATATAGATGAAACTACTTTTAAAACAGGCTTCCTTTTAGTCATTTAGGAACTAAACCCCTATTTTATTAAGTCTAGCTATTGAGTATCATATTAAAGTTCTCTTTATGGTGTTAACTGCATACCTTTTTTTAATTAGATAAATATTCAGTGTTTACATGATAACTATATTAATGTTCACAGTTGAATACATCATATGCTATGATACCTAGGAAAGGTATCATATATCTTATATACATTTTTCCCTTTTAGGATTAATGATTGTCTCATTTTTCTGTCCATATTTTGTTCATATATCTATGAATCAATCACCAGACTAAGGGAAGAAAAATCTCTTTTATATTTAAATATTTCAAATATATACCATTTACCTTTTTTTGTCTGGGACACTTCCCTAGCAGAGCTCACCTTCCTTCTGCGCCATTCTGGACTGCTGCTTCCTTGGCCTGCTGCACAGCTGTCATCCTGGAGATCTTTAATCATAGTTCTGGGGATTCTTTTTACCCATCTATCTTTCATCCCCCATTTTTGGATCTCAGACTTTTTCTTTCTCAATTTACTTTCCTGTTTTAGTGGAATATGGCCTCTAGGAGCTTTCTTAGAAATGGTGTATGAGAATATATTTTTGGGGACATGAAATATTTGCAACACTCTAATTTGCTGGATAGTTTTCTTGGTTATAGAAATCTAAGTTAGAATACATTTTTCCTGAAAATTTTGAGGACATTATTCCATTGTCTTCCAATTTCCAGTGCTACAGTTGTGAAATCGAGTGCCATTCTAATTCTAATTCTTGATTTTTGTGGAATGTTTTTATTTGCTGACATTCAAAAACTTTCAGAATTTTCTTTCTCCAGCGTACTGAAATTTCACAGTGTGTATCTCTTTTTTAAAAAATAGGTTTTATATGATTTTTGAAGAATTTACTAAAGTCTAGTACGATGTTAAAAATAGTTTTATTAACTGAAATCTGTAATATTATGGCTAAAAGATACTCTTTTCAAGTTTGCGAGTGGTACTTTTTGGCTGTGGCCTTAAGAGGTGGTACTGAGTTTATGGAGATAATATTTGGTGCTTAAGAACAAAGTTTTCGAGGCTTGTAAACAGGGAAGTTTGAAAAATCACTGCACTCTCCTAACTCCCTCTTTTGAAAGTTCACAATACGTATAAGTAATATGGGGAAATCCTGTAGTAGAAAATACACTTGTAAACTTTGGCAGCATTCATCTTTATCATTTTTGAGTAAGGGAACCTTTGGAAAATCTGATAAAAACTATAGATGTAGAAAAGAATGTTTGCATATTTTTTTCCTTTCAGTAATTCACATGTCCTTGAAGTCCTTGGCTCTAGCTCCTAACCCATGTGAAGAATCTTACTGATGGCTAAACAAGCAGATTTGAACAGGAGTGACATTTTTCTCAACACACACATTAACATCCTTGAAATAATTTTCCAGTTATAAAGGTTTGGGAGAAGTCGATTTATTTAGTTAAATTAATCAGTGATCTCAAACCATTTAGGCAACTATTAATACTGTGCTTTCTCCAAGATTATTTTTGGTGCCACCAGAGAACATTTAAGTAAATAATGACCATTTTAGAGAGGCCCTTTAGGTAACTCATAACTTTTTATTCCCTAGTGCCTTGCCCCCATAAAAATGCTTTTTGTCATATGCGTAAATGAAGAAAAACTAACATTTTTAAATTTCAGCCTTCTCTTACAACATGAGAGTCTGACTCTTTTTTTTTTTTTTTTTTTTTTCTTTTTTTTTGAGACAGAGTCTCACTCTGTTGCCCAGGCTAGAGTGAGTGCCGTGGCGTCAGCCTAGCTCACAGCAACCTCAAACTCCTGAGCTCAAGCGATCCTCCTGTCTCAGCCTCCCGAGTAGCTGGGACTACAGGCATGCGCCACCATGCCCGGCTAATTTTTTCTATATATATTTTTAGCTGTCCATATAATTTCTTTCTATTTTTAGTAGAGACGGGGTCTCGCTCTTGCTCAGGCTGGTCTCGAACTCCTGACCTTGAGCGATCCACCCGCCTCGGCCTCCCAGAGTGCTAGGATTACAGGCGTGAGCCACTGCGCCCGGCCCTGACTCTTATGTATTGCCAGAATTGGTCTGTGGACTACACTTTGAGAGGCAAGGTTTTAGAGAAACCTTAGCCAACTTAAGGCTAAGGTTTAAGTCTAGAAATATTGGTGCATTTGTATTTTTTGTGCTCTCTTCCTTCATATTTAAGTATAAAAATAAAAGACAGCAGAATCAAACTGTATATAGTTGAGCCAGATTAATATGTGTCAGGATCAAATTAATCAGCTAAATCTTTGCTATTCAAAATGTGAACCATGAACAAGCAGCATTGGCATCATCTGGGAGCTTATCAGAAATGCAGACTTGTGGGCTCTACCTTAACCAACTAAATCAGTACGCATTTTTCTTCAATATGCATTTTGGCAAGATTCCAAGTGTTTCAGTATGAGTATATGCTCATAAAACTCTGAGAAATACTGAACTAAACCACTGATGTATGTTGTTTTTGTTCTTTTTGTTGGGTAGGAATAGCTAAGATTTGTTTGAAAAAAAGGATGTTTATTCTGTCTCAAAGGAAGTGGTAAATGGAGGTTGGTGGAAAGAAGATTGGGAAGCATTCCAAATTGTAATAACAATAAGAAAAATAGAGTCGGGAAGAAGCAGGATGACAGGAATTGGGAAAGGGTAAAGGATATGACAAGTAGAACAGCATAGTGGAACTTAAATTACTGTCTCGAGAGGTAAAGTACAGCCAGTTATACTGTCACAAACTTACTAGACTGAACTGGTGTTACGTTTTTTGTACATGTTGATAGTCTTTCAGAAGTGGCATGCTAAATCATCATTTAAGTTTCCCATGATGGTACTTTAATCCTTAGGTCTTTATATGTAAAAATACAAATTGCATGTGAAGTAAGAATTTATGAATTATGTAATAATCATCTTTTAAACTTTAGCTCATATTTAGACCTTATAAGTAGTTGAGGGTGATTTCTTGCCTTGCTGGGTTTTTCACTTGTCAGAACTATAATTTGGTTACACTGTACCAGGCCCAGTCCCTCTTTTGATATTATTAGAGAGGAGTAGGAGCATATAATGTAGATTTTCTTCATTCTCTTTTTGGAAAATTGGATAGAATTGTTAATGTACTGACTTTGGGTTCTTAACCATCCTTTCTTCTTTCCATTTCTTCCCTCCTCCCTTTCTTGTTTCTCACTGATGAAGACTGGCATGAAATGGATGTCAAGCATTAAAAAAAGCAAAGTTTGACAAATTTGGCTGGTAGAAAAACAATAAACCCATTTCACATTCAGACAGTTATTACTTACATGGGCAGAGAAAGGAAGAATAGCCAAAGGCGCCAGCTCTCTGTTTCCCTGTTCTACACTTGAAAAATGTGACACAGAAGGGACTAGGTGACAATTGTGCCTTGAGGGGCAGGACACCCTTCTGCTAAAGAGTCAGTTAAGCTGTTTTGTAGTCTGCAGATATACCCTGGGAGGGTGAGGCAGAAAGGTTTCATGTTTTATCCAAACCTGAGAGGAGATGAGAAACTATCTCCTGACAGCATCTCAGAGAGAGAGGAGGGAGAGTGGGAAATGGCCATGTAACAACTTCTCACAAGCCTCTTGTGTCCGTGTTCCAGGAAGATCATATGGCCTTCTGCCATGACTTAGATTTAGCTGCGGTTCAGTCTTTAACCTCTGTGACCTCTTTGGATACATGTAAGATCTCCAGGGTGCCGTGGCTGAGCCGTTTCCTTTCAGTGGAGGCAAAAGTAGTACTGTTTCTTCTAATTATGTCAGCCACTCATGCTGAGAAAAACAGAATAGAGATAAGGGAAAGAGTGGTGAAATGGGATAGGAAATAACACTCTTACAGTGATGAGCATTGTGTGTTACTATTGCTGTTAAACTGGCTGGCCTAGCCCGTGTTACTCTGAAATACTAACCTTCATTAATTCTGCTACTCTCCCTGGATGATTACTATTAAAGTGCCCAAGAGAATAACAGTTCAATCACTCATTAGTACCTTAACTTTGGAAATCTAGCCCATGATATTTTTAATTTGGGACTCACATATAAAATCATAGTTTTTTCCTCTATTTATAGCGTCTTAATAATTATAGCGTGCTTCTCTTCACAGTTTCAGCTGTTTTGGAGGATGACTGTATGTATGTCTTTTTTAAAGTGCATACTGGGGCTCCCCAAAGAGAATTTTGTATATGCCACATAACGTATATTTTAATTTCGATTAAAAGTCATTCAGCACTTTTCATGTGATACAGTAACAGCAGTCAAAAGTTTAATTTCATTTATGTAAATGTTCTTGTTATAATAACATACTTAACATTTTTTTCTTCGGAGCGTTGCATATTATTAAATGAACAAATAGACCGGCATACTGGGACTTAAATTACTGTCTTGAGAGAGAGAGAGACAGTAGTACTACCAGTCATGTCATTTTACATATTACTTCTGGCAGTCACACCCTTTGTTGCTAGATGAATTTTATGTGAAGATCAATAGTAATCAAGAGGGCAGGCCCCCTTTTTTAGTAAGTTTCATGCAGATTGGGTAGGAGTGGCTGGACTTTAAGGACCAATGAAGAAACCAGGAACTTAAATTTGAGACAGTGAAGTCCTAACTTGAATGATAGCCTTAGAAATAGAAAGGAAGGGTTGAATCCAGATAGGATATCATAGAGAATGAATTAATATCTTGGGGAACCTATTTGTTATTAGCAGAGCAGCTGCCGTGATCTGGAAGATGTAAAGCTTTTTGGGTTCTGCTGACGCTTCCGTAGACTGTCGGGGCAAAGATCAGAGTTTCTTGGTTCATGGAGAAAGCTATGTTGGAGGAGATCTACGCAACTCCTCCTATTATGGGCCCTTCCCCTCACCTTTAAGAGGAGCAATCTTTTGCCACTTCAAGCTACTAATAGGCAGGGGTGTTATTAAACAAGTAGGTGGCAATCCTCTTTACCCCTGCAAGTGGAAGAGCATTAGTCTTTGCAGCTGAGGAGACTAAGCGAGAGAGAAGCGTGCCCTCATTGCCTTGTTTGGAAACTGACAACTTGCTAGGCAGAATGTTGCTTGACCATGGGAATGAGATCACATACTCTCAGCGTGCCACCGTTAAGGCTACCCGGCCTTTGGGTCCGGCCTTAAGGGAAGGTGAGAGTCATGACTAGGCCAGTGAATATAGCAGTGCATATAAAAGGGAGCTAGCGTCGCGACCAGAGAGATGACAGAAGCAGACTAGAACAGGTGAAAGCTAGTGAAAACAGAATTATTGAAGGAAATACACACTTGAACAAAATAAGAAGGGCACATAAGCAGATTGGATTATAACAAATTCTTTAAAAGTAGAAAAAATGATTTTTACTTTTAATTTTTAGGTTTGAAAAAGAGGATGCATGCTATCAAATTACTGGCCTAGAAAATCAAGGGGAAGAATTATGTCATTACACAGAACAAAAGTATTAAGAGATAAAATCAAGAGGAAAAAGATTAGAGGCTTAAAGGCAAATCTTAGATATCTGATATACAAAGAGTTCTAAAGGAAAAAAAATGGAGAAGCAATAATTAAATACATAATAAAGGGGATAAAGAAAGACTTGAGATTGCAGATCAAAATAGCTGACTATTGTCCAGCCAGGAGGGAAGTGGGGGAGGAAAACACAAACACCTGCCTATGTATAGTCTGATAAAATTACTGACTTAAAGTAAAAATTTCCCAAGCTTTCATACAAAAGAACAAGTTATATACAAAGAAAAAGAACCAAACTGACATCAGACAATCTTACCATACAAGTAGAAGTAGAGGAAGGTGAAATGACCCATACACAGTTAGAAAAGGACTATAACTCAAGAATTTTGTATTCGGTCAAGAGACCCTTCCCCTGTCAGGATGAAAAGAAGATACTAGTGTATCCTAACTGAGGAAAACTACCGAAACAACATAGGAATCAGAATAGATATCTTTAGAGAGGGGAAGGTAAAGAAGAGACGTACCGGTTCAATAAAGAAAACAGATCAATCTCACTAATGTAAATTTAAAAGTAAAAACAAAACACTAGCAAATCAAATCTGTCATTGTATCGAAAGGACATTAGATTTGTTACTAGAGTTCATTTTAGGAATATGATTTGTTACCAGGAAATCTGTCAACATAGTTTATTATATCAAATTAAAAGAACGAAGTCATGTAATATAGCAGTAGAGCAGACAAAATTTGAAGCCTTTCGTAATGAAAATTCTAAATAAAATGAGTGTAAGAAGACATTTTTAAATATAATAAAGACTATTAGCCAATGTCAATCACAAGCACCATTGTAAATGAAAATACTGCAAAGATATAGCTATCAAAATTAGGAACTAAACAGGGATTCCCCTCTCTACCACCACCATTATTTACCATTGTTTGGAAAGTGTTATGACAAATAATTAGAATTATTAAATA
Source organism: Eulemur rufifrons (assembly GCF_041146395.1). NCBI lineage: Eukaryota > Metazoa > Chordata > Mammalia > Primates > Lemuridae > Eulemur > Eulemur rufifrons. The sequence continues at coordinate 11,443,001 of NC_090994.1, read as the reverse complement.
ATTGGAATAAATATTGCAAAAGGAGGGAAATAAATTCTATATTCTAGAAATATTTTTTCTATTAGTATTTTTGTATACCAAGAGAGCCCAAGAGACACTGGAAAATAGCTACTAGAGTTACAGGGTTAAACTGTTAAAGTGGCTGGTTGTGAAATAAGTATGCATGTATTTTTCTCTATAATAGTAATATCCAGTAGAATGGAAGTGGGGGGAAATAGTCTTCTCATGGTGAAAGGGCAGTCTTACTAACGTGCTAACAAGGAAAAATAAATTTGTAACTGGCAGCCACTTAAAGTAGCATAAACCCTGTCTCTAAGGTTAGTGATACGAATATCTCCCCACGACAAGTCATAGGAAAGGGTGAGATATTCATACTCTTTAGAGAATTTTGAAGAGTCAGCTGAGAAGCTGCCTAGTTTAGTTTCTATTTGAGACAGATCAGACATAGAAAAAGGGCCATGGACTCAGAGAATACCCTCTGCGGCAGCAGGAGTAGGTGATGCACAGTCAGAGAGGGATCCTGAAACAGGCCTGCCAGAACCAGTGCAGCCAGGAGAAAGGGGTGGAGACGAAGAATAGCAAGCAGGAGAGGGAGAAGTAGGGGGAAATGAAGACGGTGGAGTTAAAGGGGAAGCAGGTGACCCTGAAGGAGGGGGCTGGTATGGAGGGAAAACGGGGAGCTGAAAGAAAAATGTCATCTGTATCAGAAGAAGAAGGGGGTAGAGAAATAGAAATAAGAAGTAGCATACGGCAGGTAGAATGGAGAACAGAATGTTTAGCAAGTTCAAAGAAAGCCTGTATGTAGGGAACTTCTGACCATTTGCCAGGCTTACAGCAATAAGTTGCAGGATGGTGTTACGATTTAGAGATCTGTTCTCAGGCCACACCTCCTGTATTATGGCCAGGCTGTATTACAAAAGAAGACTAAATGTTTGGGACAGAGGTCAGTGAATTCCAAGGTTTTCAAATTCTAAAGGAGACAGCCCAATGGGGAGACGTTGGGTGGAGCCAGTTGAACACTGCCCATGATGACAGCTAGGGGAAAGAAAAGGATGTTTTAGGGATGGTCATACGTGGAAGGCAGAAATATGAAAAGGCGTCACCTACTCAGATGACCTGCGGAATTCTGACCAGACATCAGGTGTCCATGAAGCCTGAGTCAGACCATGACCTGGATCTGGCCAAAAAAACAGGTGTCCTGAGTTCTGAACCAGACCTGAACCTTCTGATCTTCCCCCAAAGCCAGGCATCCCTGACGGTGAATGAAGATTGATGGGGGGAGATCCCCCCTGCCCCAAAAGTGGCTGGGAAGTATCCTTCCATGCTACCCTCCCAAGTGGTAGACCCAGCACTGGGTTTTCCCTTGACCAAACCAAAAAGGAAGCAGTTTCCACCTTGTGCACATGACCATTCCCAGAATTTCCAGAGACCAAGAGACTCACCGAGTTCCAGATGATATTGAAGGCAAGGAAAAGGAAATCCTAAGAGCTCCACCTGAGGGGAGGAAGCAGTTTAGATTGAGTGACTCAGCTTCCCTCCCCATATGGGTTAGAGAAGTAATATCTTGAGTCCCACTAAGGGTAGCCAAATGTTCGGGTGTGAAGTGTGTCCATTCACAGGTGTAGAAAGAATTCTTAGTGATTAGGATAGAAAGAAGCACCAAGTTTATTTATTCCTTCTCCGAAGAGGAGGGCACAGCCCCAGAAAATAAAGAGGGTGCTGGCCCTGAGGCCAAACGACTCTGCCTCTTTATTAGGGCAGGCTGAGGAGGGGTGGGAGGGATTGGTTAAGATTGTAGCTCTATTAGTAGAGGGCAGCTGAGAAACTGCGGAGTTTGTCTTTTTCTGTCTCTCATGTAGTACGTTGATAACAGGAGTTGTTTTCTTCATTCTTCTCAATAGTGGGAGACATCTGGTGTCATCTCTCCTTGAAGAGGTGGGGGATGCTCATGTCTCAGCTGGCCCAGGAATGCTTCAAGGCTGTTTAAACAAGCTCAAAAAGACTTATATAGGCAGTGAGGGTCCATCAGACAGTTTTTCCTTTCCTCCCCTTTCCAGGAAACTACTTTTCCCTTTGGAATGTTAATGAGGATTTATGCTCCTTTTGTTAGCTTAGCTTCTTTTAATTGTTAGGTGAACACCTCTGTAGGAGAGATATTCACGTTACTAACCTTAGAGACAGGGTTTATGCTACTCTGAGTGTCCGCCAGTTAGAAATTTATTTTTCCTTGTTAGTCTGTTAGTAAGACTGCCCTTTCACATGGTATTAATAGTACTCAAAGACATTGAAGGGGAAAAAACTTCAGGAGTAAATTTAACAAGGAAAGTACTAGGTCTATAAAAAGCTATAAAATATTTTTGAAGAACACTAAAGAAGATTGAACAAATGTAAAAATGTAACCATATTCCTAGGTAGATATGCATAAAATTGTTAGACATCATTTCTCCTCAAGTTAATAAATACTTTTAATTTGATTACATTTTGAATCCCCCGGGATTGTTTTTAAAATAGAAAAAAAATCTCAAAGCTTATATGGAAGACCAAATATCCAAGAATAGTCAAGAAGCGAAGCCAGGTAGGACTTGCCTTGCCAGATGTTTAAACATACTGTATAACTTCTGTGGCTAAAAGAATGAAAATGGCATTGGAATAGATAAGTTGAACAGAATGTTTAAAAATAAAACCCAGTAAATACAGGAGTTTAAGATATTGACCATGTGCATTTTAATTCAATGGGAAGAGGGTAGGCATAACCAACTATACATGTGGAACAAAAGACATTGAATTCCTACCTTGTATCATATATTAAAATAAATATTAAAAAATACTTAGAAGGAAAATTTAGTAGAATATATGTATGACCTATGTGTGGGTAAGACCTTTTAAGCTAAGTCGTGTCACATAAAAGGTATAAGAGTGGCAGACATACTTGACTAATGCCCATTACTCTTCTCTCTATTGTAGAGATACATATATATATATATATATATTTTTTTTTTTTTTTTTTTTTTTTTTGAGACGGGGTCTTGGTATGTTGCCCAGGCTGGTCTTGAACTGCTGGCTTCAAGTGATCCTCTCACCTCGGCCTCCCAAAATGCTGGGATTACAGGCATGAGCCACCACGCCATGCCCTATGGATATTTGTATAGGTTGAATGTGATTCTTTTGTGTATTTCCTAATATTGAAAACCTGTTAACTTGGAGTGTAGTAGAGAATTTGGATCATATAAGGTCTGCCTTATACTTTGAATTGGGATGTACTCATTAGGACAGATAATCAAAGGACAATGAAGTGTTAGAATTTATTAGTTACCCCATGCTTCCAAAGGTTATTGCAAAGATATCTCTAAGACGTAATATTTACTGTTTTGTATTCTATTTATACCAGGCCATCATAGCATTCTAAATTGAGTTACCTGTACTATTTCACTATGGAAATCAGTTTCCCTTTTAGTTTGAGTTAGTTGCAGCTTATAACAGTTGTCACTTTTTTTACTCAAGGGTATGAAAGTGCCAGTATGTCTAGCACATGTGAACCTTGCAAAAGTAGGAACAGACATTCAGCCCAGACTGAAGAGCCTGTTCAAGCAAAAGTATTCAGCAGAAAGAATCATGAGCAGCTGGAAAAAATAATAAAACATAGTAGGTCTACAGAAATATCTTCAGGTATGTTCTTTTTTGGTTTGCCTTAATTCAAGGAGGTCTTCATCTTAGATTTAAAAAGCTGTATTAAACCAAGTTTTAAAACTGGTCTATCACACATTTGTCATGTGGAAGGTTTTATAGTAGAGATTACAGTGCACATTCATTGGTATTAAGAAATGTAAACTGGAAATATTTTTTGTTTTTGTGATACTAGTTTTCAACGCATTTTAATAAAAATTCTTTCTAAACAAAGGATAGTTGACATTAATGTGGAACTAATTTGGAATTCTGAAAATCTTATCTGAATAAGAATTAGATGTGAAATCATATCACCCACCTGCTTAAAACCTTTGGCTCATCATGCCTACAGGATAAAGGCCGAATGCCGTAATATAACATAAATGGCCATTGAGGATTTTGTTCCTTCTTGCCCCTCCAGACTCATTTCTTTCCACCCTCCACCTTGAGCCTTATTCTTTCAGCGGCACTAAAGGTTTTTTTATAGCTAATTTTTACCTCAATAATTATTTTTTTGTCTCAAGTCCTTTTTGCGCTGTGGAAGCCCCTTTCTGTTTTGGACTAATAGTAAAATTTTAATTCTGGAACTCTGAAATTGCATTCTAATCCAAGCTGAGATAGCTTCTCCTTTCCCCTTTTTGTTTTCATTGTAGCCTGTGTAAACCTATTTTGTTGCCTGTATCATATTATATAGTATTTACCTGTTTAAGTGTCTGTACTCACCCTTTTGAGTCCCCTGGCAGCAGATAATACTTTTTCATATTTGTATCTTAAATTTCTGCTTAATACTTGACACATGATAGGCTCTCTGTTTATTGATTGAATGAGATCGTGTATTTGCTACCATTCTAGTTTAAGTATCTGTACTTCCTGATTTATAAAGAATAAATACATCTCAAAGAAATATAGAGAGGGAGACAGTAAATATAGACTGATAATCTCAGTTGTCAAGAACCTTGTTGAAAATGATAATAACTACTACCATTTGTATCATGTTTTATTATTTACAAATTACCAACACATCTATTTTGAACCTCATAATGTTGAGTTGGTTTTATTTCCATTTTTCAGATGAGGAAACATGGTCAGAGAGGGTACCCGTTTTTTCCATCACTCATAAAGGGCCAGTAATATAAACTGGTTCAACTTTTCTGGAAAGCTTCAAAAGTCATGCCCTTAATCCAGTAATTTTACTTGTAGGAATCTATTCTAAAGAAACCAAAGTGGAGAAAAAAATTGGGGTTTAGTGTTGTCTGAACAATATAATTCTAATATATAAACAAAAATTTGAATTAAGAAAGACTGGAAGAAAATGTACCAAAGGGTTAATTAATTGTGGTTTTATCTTTAAACTTGTCTCTACTTTCTAAAACTTTTATAGTGAGTATTTATTATTTTTGTAATTGGAAAGGAAACATCACATTTGTTTGTATTTTGAAATGACTTCTTCAAGCTCAGATTGCTAGGAGATGGTAGAGCTGAACTTTGAATCCTGGTCTGTAAAGTCCAGGATCCTTTTGGCAAAAATGTCAGTTCTATTGTCTCAAACCTAGAATGTCACCAAAATTTTATAATTTTCATGTACTTTCAATATATTTACCAAGTAGTGATATCTTAGAATAAATAGTTGAGTGTAGGTTGGGAAATGGCATTAAACTGAAAGGCTTAATAAATCAAGGATCAATTACTTAAAAAATTAATAATTGATCATAGTAATTCAGACCTTATTACTGTCACTTGGAAAAATATAATGATTGAATTTTGGTGAATTAAAAAATGTTTGAGGCCGGGCGTGGTGGCTCACGCCTGTAATCCTAGCACTCTGGGAGGCCGAGGCGGGTGGATCGCTCGAGGTCAGGAGTTCGAGACCAGCCTGAGCAAGAGCGAGACCCCGTCTCTACTAAAAATAGAAAGAAATTATATGGACAACTAAAATATATATATACAAAAAATTAGCCGGGCATGGTGGCGCATGCCTGTAGTCCCAGCTACTCGGGAGGCTGAGGCAGTAGGATCGCTTAAGCCCAGGAGTTTGAGGTTGCTGTGAGCTAGACTGACGCCACGGCACTCACTCTAGCCCGGGCAACAGAGTGAGACTCTGTCTCAAAAAAAAAAAAAAAAAAAATGTTTGAATAGTGTAATTACATTTGTGTGTATTTACATATTCACATTCTAAAAAGATGTATTTTTAGTTGTAACCATTACCCTAAAACTCTTTACAGCATAACATGTTGTAACTCTACCCATGATGTATGATTACTAGAGTGTAGCATGTGTGACTGCCAGTATGAAATTATACAGTCATCTTCTGCCGCAGGAGTTGTAGGAGGTTCACCCTGATGTGTATGCTTCTGAAAACAAATGATAGAAGTTTATTATTGTTAGTCATTGTCAATCACATTAGTATAAATCTATAGCAAACCCTTTGAGATTTTTTCTTGATGAGATTATTTTTAAATAGAACATAGGCCATACCTTGTGATAACATTTAGTTGAGGCAAGCAATTTTGAAGAAATTTGCTTATTTCTTTTTTTCATTCACTTATTCATATTATAGACCCTGTCTTTACTACTCATACACATTTTATGTTCATCCTTATGTCTGCCCTTTCCTACAGCACATGCTAGGAGAATACTACAGCAGTCTAACAGAAATGCATGCAATGAAGCGCCAGGTAACAATCTGCTTAGTTTTGGTGTCCACTTTTAATTTTTTTCCATTGGTCCTAAAATTTTTAGTTTTATTGTTCTGATTTTTTTTTTTTTTAGATTTAGCTTAGTGTATATATGTTATGTAACTATTGTAAAAGTGAAAGAGAGTTCAAACTCAAAATTCTGAAACCTTACATTTATAATTCTCGGTTGGTAAAGTTGACTGCTTTTCTTGTTTTCCTTTTCTGTTAGTGTATGTGACCTAACCAACACATTCATCAGGGTAGTAGAAACCTTTTTTATGATAAAGTATTTGTTGTTTACTTTGTACTTGTTAAATGCTTAAAAGCATTATAATTATTAGAAACAGAAATACAAAAATAGCTATTTTTGTATTATTGTTTATTTTTTGTTTCCAGTCAACATCTATAAAAAAAATTAACCTTCAAACACAAACAAGTATGACATGCAAAGACTATGATAAATAAAGATCATGAAAAATTGCAGAGATTCCAAAATGCTATTTTTGTCTCCAATCTACGTATTTTCATTAAATACGTATGATTTAGAATTGTACATTTTTTTTAACTCCTCCTGCAGCTGTGCATGAGTTAAAAATAAAAGCCTATTTGAACCTTTAGGGGAATATAAAGAAGTAAAACAAGGACCCAGAACTGACAAAGCTGAGTATATCAGTGGCACTTCCAAAAGAAAAAAACTCTGAAAATAGTATATAAAAACAAGATGAGGCCGGGCTCCGTGGCTCACGCCTGTAATCCTAGCACTCTGGAAGGCCGAGGCGGGTGGGTCATTTGAGCTCAGGAATTCGAGACCAGCCTGAGCAAGAGCCAGCCTGAGCAAGAGCGAGACCCCATCTCTACTAAAAATAGAAAGAAATTAGCCAAACAACTAAAATAACATATAAAAAAAAATTAGCCGGGCATGGTGGCGCATGCCTGTAGTCCCAGCTATTTGGGAGGCTGAGGCAGAAGGATCACTTGAGCCTAGGAATTGGAGGTTGCTGTGAGCTAGGCTGATGCCACGGCACTCTAGCCCAGGGAACAGAGTGAGGACTGTCTCAAAAAAAAAAAAAAAAAAAAAATCAGAGAAATCTGACTGAAATTAGGGATTTTTCTAGCCACAGCTAATCAGTTTCAGTCCAGGAGGAGTAACTACTGTAAACTTTCCACCTCTTGACTGCAAGCGGGGGTTGGAGGAGGGATGAAGCTTGTGTTGGCATAATTTATTGTTGGGAAAAACTTAATTTTTAATGATATGTAATTTAGATTGATAATTTTATCACATGAAGAGATATTAAAGATGTCATTAAATATACTTTGTTTTTATAGCTTTGAAATAAACGTTTTTGAAGTATAGTATATAAATTGAAAGTTTGCATATGAACTATATCTTTTTATCTAGATTTTCCTATTAATAGAGATTTTTTTAGAGAGATAGTTTTGATTCCTGCTTATGATAGTAATTTTAAAATAATATATCACATCTGAGCATTTTAAAACTAAGAGAACTTTAATGTATTACTTCAAATTCATAAGTGAGGCAAGATAGGGAAGTTGCATATTTTTATTGTTAAGATATATAGAATTAGTATTTTATTATATATTAATATTTTACATTATTAGTGTTATTTTCTGCTTGTGAAAATCGAGACTTGAAGATGTAAAATTACTTAGTGAGTTAGTGGAAAGTTTTTCCATCAGAGCACATTCGTTTTGCATTTTCTTATCCCTCTCTGGCAAAAATGAATTAAATCTTTATGATCTTCGTACACTTTTTGAGAGAGCAATATATAAAAACAAGCATTTTCAATTTTCTTTCTTAGAAACTTACCCCTGATTTCTGGGGAAGTTGAATTATTTAACTATTTGTGGTTTGCTCTCATTGCTCTAGAAGAGTTACAGAGTTTGATAGCTACAGGAACTGGTTGGAGATTTTTTTTTTTTCCATAGAGAACTCAAAATGGAAATGGTTCCTAATTTGTATTCCTAAAATTAAGGGTATGACTTATATATCTTTGAGCGATAATTCTGTGTTACCAACAAATGCATATATCAAAATTGTAGCTAAATGGTGGACTGATTCTGTTGGATCACTGCCTTCTCCAATTTATACCAAGTGTGTAGAAAAGACACTATAGTGAAATTGACCTATTATGTTTTAGTTACATATTCAGTTATTTATAAGCATAATACTTTTCTGCATGATAGATGAAGTTTGAGAATTTGGTTTATCTCATAGACGAAACTAGGTAGATCTTAAAAATGGTAGCTTTCATTGACAGCATTCAATTTATTCTTTTTACTATTAACAAAAATAAGCAAGTTTACTTTTCTATAATAACGTTCATATTAACAAAAAAAAATTATTTGCACTTAGCTTGTTTCAGTCAAGTGCTAAAAGTATATAAAATTTTCCATATATTTTATATAGCCAGAAATAAACATGGTCCTTAGTAATGCTGGGTAATGTTATTCATACATTTAAAGATTTATTTAATATATTTATCTTGATATTTTAAATATATATTTATCTTGGCAACTTCAAGCTGCTTTTTCTACTTTAAAAGCCCTGAAATAGAATTGTGTTCTGATTTTTAAGTAATTTAAAGCTGAGAGTAATGATGTAAGCTAATAGAAATAGTCATGAAGGTATTTCATCAATATTAACGTGCTGTTTTTTAATATGTTCCAGAAACTGGGAGTGATTTTTCCATGTTTGAAGCTTTGCGAGATACTATTTATTCTGAAGTAGCTACATTAATTTCTCAAAATGAATCTCGTCCTCATTTTCTTATTGAACTCTTCCATGAGCTTCAGCTACTTAATACAGACTACTTGAGACAGAGGGCTTTATATGCATTGCAGGTAACTACAACTACCCTTATTTGTTATCACCTTCTTTATGAATTTATACCTGGTTACTTTCTTAAACTGAAGCATGTCCCTGTTTCATATACATTTTGATCTGTTTTCTTTGTGCTTTCTTGACATTTTATTTAAAACTTCACGTATAGCTTAAGAAGCTTTAGATAAAGTCTCCTTTTGTGCAATTTTCAATGTTTTATCTTTAATGTTATTTCTTCCTCACACTCAGCCTATGAGGTGAGAAATATTGCATTTGTTCTTCTATCTGCTTCTGCTTTTAAATTTGCACCATCAATTTGTGATTAAGCTTTATATGTTTTGTATAAATAACTGTCTTATTTCCTTATTTAGGACATAGTATCCAGACATATTTCTGAGAGCCATGACAAAGAAGGAGAAAATGTAAAGTCAGTGAACTCCGGTACTTGGATAGCATCAAACTCAGAACTTACTCCCAGTGAGAGCCTTGCTACTACTGATGATGTAAGCTGATAATGATTAGTGAAATGTAGGCATAATTTCAGTATGCATAAACAAAAGTTAAATAGGTTATTGTCAAATTGTGAGTATACCTAATATATTTGATTTTTAGCTTTTTTTAAAAAAGCTGGGTGTAATATATTACTTTATTTTGAGGGTGAAGTATGAATGCAATCAAAATATGGTAGCAGACACCAAAAATAATGTATAAATGATAGATTATGGGGTCTAAAATAGTCATATTTTCATTGCTCAGCATAGGGGCTAATTCTTAACATACTTTGAATAAACATATGTTTATTTAAGACATTTAATAAACCACACAGCAATCATATTACAGCAAGAACCCTTGAATAAATTAATACAAGGTAAATCAAGTCTTTGGGTAAAAAGGAAGCCTAGACCAAAGAAATTCATGTAGGGGAAAACAAGTAATTTAATGTATTCTAATCGATGGAGAAAATTTTGAATGGAGTATAAAGGACCTGGAAATGGAGGACTTGAGTGGCGAGGAGAATGGTAAATTCAGTAAACTTTGCCCTCCAGATAGCACCTAGCACATAGTTGATTAAATGAATGACAAAACTGCTAGCATACTGAGGAGATAATGTGCTAAGGATTTGGGAATCACCTTTTTAAAGGTTAAAATCTTGATTTTATTGTAAAATATTGTATATGGTCCTGGGATAGCAAATACATTCTTTTTTATGACAACTCTTGTACCTGGAGATTGATGGGTAAAAGTATATTGATTAGTAAATATCTGCTGTAGGTAGAGAGTTGGAAGGATATTACTGTGTTTCTGCCCATTGTTGAAATGTTAACACAGTAAGTTTTTTCTGAAACAACAGTGTTTTCTCAAAAGATTATCTTGTCTCTTTCAGATACAGTAATTTCCTTATAAGTACTCAGACTTTCTGAATTTTTGCTCTTTAGTTTATACTTATGTTTAAAACAACATTTCCTCATATCGTCTTTTCTGCTTAAAATGTTTTCCCACTAGGCTTTAACTCCTGTACTACTATGATCATAAACCTCTGTCTCAAAACTACATAGTATTAATTGACTCTACAGTGCCCTATATAAATTAATATATGTAATTGTTCCTTTTGACTAATTGTTACTATAACTAATTAAAAATCGTATACTAATTTTTGTGGGAAATGTGGTCCAGCTAAATACATAAAAAGTAGATGTTTTATTAAGATTTGTTGGGCAATGAAATGACTTGGAAGAAAATGAACAGTCTCCATTCTCAGACATATTTTTCAGTTATTTATAACCTTAACTCCATTGCTTTCCCTTTTATCCAAGTTTCACATAGGCAGCATTACTTCCATTTATTTTAAAAGATTTGAGCACATTGGTCTGTACCATCAGTAGCACATTTTGAAAATTGAGGTACAATTTAGGATAAAGTTAACCTGAGAAGGTTTTAAAGTTAAATGAAATTTAAAGATGCTATAATACTGGATAATTAAGGACTTGGGATAAATAATTGTACTTAGTATTACTTTTAAATAACTAAATCAATTCTTTAATTTTTCTTCTAAAACTTAAATTCAGCATTAATATCACCATTTTCCCTTTACTAATGCCATTTAATCATCATCAGCAGCACAACGTTCGGTGTTTGTACCCATAGCTCTAGAGCAGAAGTGTCCAGTAGACCTTTCCACAGTGATAGAAATGTTTTGTGTCTGCATTGTCTAATACAGTAGCTGTTATTAGCCACATGTGGCTAGCAAACATGTGAAATGTAGCTATTGTGACTAAGGAACTAAATTTTAAATTTTATTTAATTTAAATAGCCACATGGTTAGTGGTTACCATATTGGATAGATCTGGAGTCTAATTTTTGTGCTTGTAGGGCAAGGCCCTTTGAACTCAATTTATGGATCTTTTATATACACATTTCAAGGTATGTAAGAGTCTTGCCCAGGGAAGAGAGAAATGAAAGTGAGAATGGGCATCTGGGAATTAAAAGTTGAGGACGGAGTGGAGGAACTGAAGTTTAGAAAGAAGAAAGAATACTTTGCATCTTCTACTTTAGATGTAATAAAATGATAAAAGCACATCCATAAGAGCAACAAAATGGTTTGCCTAGGTCTTAAAATATGTTCCCTAATGCCTGAATTTCCTTTAATCAGGGACAAATCTTTTATTTCATAATTCAAGATAGAATACTTAAAAAGATCAATAGCTAGGAGAAAGAAATAATTGTGAAATCAAATCAAAATGTGAGACTTCCCCTACTCCTCGTCACACTATATACAAAATGAGTTTGAAGTGACTTAAAGTTCCATAAAAGCTAAAACTAGAAAACTTCTAAAAGAAAATGCAAGGGAATGTTCATTCCCTTGACATGGGGAAAGATTTTCTAGGATACAGAAAGCACAAATATAAAAGAAAAAAATTAATAAATAAGACTTCATGAAAATAAGAACTTTCTGCTTTTCAAAAGATATTATTAGGAAAGCATAATCCCAGTACATATATCTGACAAATATCTTGTGTCCGGACTACATAAAGAATTCTTACAATTCAAATATAAGACAAACAACTCAGTAAAGAATGGGCAAGTGATTTGAACAGGCACTTCATGAAACAAGATGTATGAGTGGTTAGTATGCAAATTACAACCATACAAAATACCAGCTTACACCCATGAGAATGGCTAAAATGGTTAAAAAGATTGACAGTAAGAAGTGTTGGTGAGAATGTGGAACAATTAGAACTCTCACACTACTTGTGGGATTGTAAAATTGCACAGCCACTTTGGAAAGCAGTTTGGCAGTTTCTTATAAAGTTAAGCATAAACTTGGCATGTGACCCAGCAATTTCTCTTCTAGGTATTCATCCAAGAGAAATGAAAACATATGTGCACAAAAATACTTGTACACTAATGTTCATAGCGTCTTTAGTCATGATAGCCTCAAACTGGAACATCAGCAGATAAATGGATAAACTGTGGTATATCCATACAATGGAATACTATTCAGCCATTAAAAATAACGAACTTCTGAAGCACACAACAACATGGATTAATTTCAGAAACAGTACTGAGCGAAAGAAGCCAGACACTGAAGAACATTTACTGTATAGTTCCATTTATATTAAGTTCTAGAATCAGCAAAACTGATCTACAGAGATAGAAATCACTAGTGGGGTGTGGTCGAACTTGACTGTAGAGGGTTGTGAAAAACTTCCTGGGCTGATGGAAATGGTCTTTATCTTAGGGAAGCTGGTTACATGAGTGTACACATTTGTCAAAACTCATCGAATTGTACATTTAATATGGGTGCATTGTATATAAATTATATTTCAATAAAGTTAATTTTTAACAAAATATGAATGATGTCATGTTTTTGTTCTGATATGAGACAACCAGGTATATATACTAAGGTACTAGACATTATTATTAGAGTTTGGAGATAGCAGAATGTCCATGAGGTTATAAAAATAACTTAAAATGTTAACTTTGCCAATTTAGAATTTAATCATTAGCTGGCTCTGTATATTTTGAACTACATAATGACAGATGTTCTGCAAGGCTACTTAATATTTTTATGTTCTGTGACTCTGTATTCAACCTTTAATAACTTTGGTTATATCATAATCTTGTTTGGATTTTGTGTAACTTATGAATATCTCTTTCAGGTGTATAGTTTTGTGCAAATACTTAGTTTCCCTGTTAGATCCTTAATATTTATTATAAAATTTTTAAAATAAATATTAGTGATTTTTGTTTGTTTATTTTACTATAACTTAGGAAACTTTTGAGAAGAACTTTGAAAGAGAAACAAATAAAATAAGTGAACAAAATGATGCTGATAATACTAGTGTCATGTCTGTATCTTCAAATTTCGAGCCTTTTGCAACAGATGATCTAGGTAAGCACAGTTTTTTATAACCTTAAAACACAACTTTAAGTTGATCCAGTACGGTCTTTGAACTGCATTGATAAGGAAACAAAAGTCTAAAAAGGCAAGATGTGGTTGAAAGAACATGGACTTAAGTGTCCATCAGTCTAAATTCAAGAATATTAACTCTTTTACTGTGGCCCAACAATCTAACCTTTCTGACTCTGCATATACTATAGAAATGGGGACGTTACGTACCTTGCTATGTTCTTATGAAAAATATATACATATGATAATGTATATGAAATGCCCAACTAGTATAGTGTCTGGAAGGAACTTACCAAAGCAAATTTTCCTTCCTTACGTTGTGACATTGTTTTTTTATTAATACATTTTGATGAATACATGAAAAAGTCTGCTTTACGTATTCTAAAATATTTTTGTTCCGAATGCAGGCAACACTGTGATTCACCTAGATCAAGCATTAGCCAGAATGAGAGAGTATGAGCGTATGAAGACTGAAGCCGAAAGTAACTCAAATATGAGATGCGCCTGCAGGATTATTGAGGATGAAGATGGTGCTACTGCTGCTACTACAGTTAATAATTTAGAAGGTGTGTGCTTTATTGATTAGAAGTAATAATCATAATTCCGTATAAAAAATTTAAAACCCTACCTGATATATAACAGTAATTTTATTACTGCTTTCTTTTAGTTGTTAGGGGTAATAAAACTACATAAATGTTTCTTTGTGTTATTTTAGCATAAAATCATCAGAATTTAGTGGTTAAAACTTTTCATAAGGACATATGTATAATGTCTTAGGCTTTGTTTTTGCTAATGTATCATTTTCTTTTTAAAAATAGAAACTCCTATTATTGAAAATTATAGTTCACAACCACCTATCAGTGAAGTTTCTACTGTCCCATGTCCTAGAATTGATACTCAGCAGCTGGACCGGCAAATTAAAGCAATTATGAAGGAAGTTATTCCTTTTTTGAAGGTAAGCATTAATTTTTTTGAACAAATAAACTTTCTGTGTTTTGTTTTTTGATTCATGTAAAAGGCTTCATTGTAACAATTTCTGACAATACAGGTAAACAAAAGGAAAAAAACTGAAAATCACTCGTAATTTTCTTACCCAGCTATAGCCCTGTCAGCATTTTGTGAGCTTTTCTGTACTGTTTTGTACACATACATGCATATTCTGCTTTTTTTCATTTACTGTACCATAAACTTCTTTCTAAATCATTATTTTTCTCATATTTTTTAATGGTTATACAATATTCATACATTATTCATTCAAAAATATTTGTAGACTTACTATTTTATGCCAGGTTTTGTGGACATAGCAGTGAACAAGTCAAGGCCTTTGTGCACATGGAGTTTACATGCTAGAATAGGAATACAGACTAAAATAACATAAGTAAATATAAGACATATAAGTAAATGTATATCAGATAATGATACATACCATGCAGAGACTTAAAATTTGATGATATGATGGTGTCTGTTTTAGATTGGATAGTCAGGGAAAGCTGAAGAGGGAACATTTAAGCAAAGATATGAATAAGGAGTCAGCTTAAATCAATATCATTCTAGACAGAGTAAAAGGGCCTGACGGTAGGAATTAGCTTGGCATGTTGAAATAACTGGAGGAAGGCCTGTATGGTTGGAGGAAGTTTGTGAGATTAAGAGATTAAGTTGAAGAGGGAGGCATGGGCTGGGTATGTAGAACATTATAGGCCACGATTAGAAGTTTGAACTTTGGAAAACTCCTTGAAGGTTTTAAGCAAGAAAGAAACAAAGTCTGGTTTGTTTTGGGTGAATTGATTATACGGGGTCAGGAGTGCGATGAGATCAGATGAGAAATAACAGTAGTTTAGCCAAGGGCAGCAGTAAAGGGATATATTGTGGAACTCAATGGGTTCTTTTAATGGTTAGCGTGTTGCGAGATAAGAGAAAACTGGCTGGGAGGAAATAGGATTTACTGAAACAAAGAAGGCTTGGGAGAAGGGAGAGATCAGGAGTTCTATTTTAGAGTTTAAATTTGAGTTGTTAGTGAAACATGTAAAGACGTTAAGTAGCCATTTGGTTACTCAGTTAATTCCAGGCACAGCTGGAGATAGACATAGGGTAGTTTATAGCATATAGATGCCCCTTACAGCTATAGCATTAGATATGAGAAGAGAAAGGGACCTAGAACTGGGACATAGCATCAGGTGACCCAACATTTAGAAGTTGTGCAGAAGAGCAAGAGCCAGACTTGACCAAGTCTGCCAACAGGTAGTTATGTTGATTGCTGCTTTGAGTGTTGAGTATTCACAGAATAGAATTTTCTGTTAATGATTTTACCAGTCCCTATTGTTATACATTCATGTTTGTTCTGATTTCTTTTTCACTATTATAAACACTTCTTCGATGATTTAACTAAATTTAAAAATATATTCACTTTTTTAAAATTCTCGTGGTCGGTAACAATCACTTTTATTTCTTTAGAAACAATTCTTAGACATAGAATTTCTAGCTCAAAGGGCATGAACATTTTTAAAGCTTTTGATACATACTATATTGTCCTTCAGTAAAATTAAGCAGTTTATATTCCTACCAATGGTAAGAATATCAGACTGGTAAGCAGTACTATTACTTTTGTTTAATAACATTGATTAGGGCAGAGAAAGAAGTGTGCGAAAAATGGAATAGGAAGACAGAACTACTTTCTGAGATGGCACTCTTTGCATTCTAATTTAAAATGACATTTAAAAAATTAGAAATTAAAAGTCAGTGTTCTCTTTTCATCCAGATATGGGAAACTACAAAATACGTTGTCATTGGGCTCATTTCATACAACCTACTTGTACTTTGACAACAGAGAGTTGCTTCTTTGCACTTATATTTCCTCCTTCAGTGGAAGTAATTGCTTTCTTTGGGATATTTTGAGAGAAGAGAGATCTTTGAGAAAACAATTGTTGAAACTGCTTTTTCTGAAGATACAGCAGACTATCTGACTTTATAGTCAAGAGGAGAAATAGGGTCATCTTATTGCGTGCCTAAATTATTCCATGTAAAAAACAGAAACACAGCGTTTTTTTGAGCAATTCCAATAGTTCCTAAATGGTCTTAACTGTCTGTTTGCTACATCTTCTAAACTTTTAGCTCTCATGCTAGACTTGTTAGCACTTTTAAAAAGTGTTTATATTAATGGCACTTGCTTGCATTAATACATACCTCTGCCTAGAATGCTCTTCTTTCGACTACCTGCATGGTTTTTTCCCTAGAACACCTCAAGTCTTTGGTCACGTATTAACTTTTTGTTAAATAAACCTCCCTTTTACCCTTTACCTGCTTTTCCCTTATCTCCATAGCGCTTGCACTTCGCCTTGTAACCTATTTAATATTTGCTTATTTATTTCATCTGTCTCTCCCTGCTAAAATATAAGCTCTATGGGCCAGGTGCAGTGACTCAGGCCTGTAATCCTAGCACTCTGGGAGGCCGAGGCAAGAGGATCACTAGAGCTCAGGAGTTCAAGACCAGCCTGAGCAAGAGCAAGACCCTGTCTCTACTAAAAACAGAAAAATTAGCCGAGCACAGTGGCTTGTGCCTGTAGTCCCAGCTACTTGGTAGGCTGAGGCAGGAGGATCGCTTGAGCCTAGGAGTTTGAGGTTGCAGTGAGCTATGATGACGTCACTGCACTCTAGCCAGGGTGACAGAGTAAGACTCTGTCTCAAAAAAAAAAAAAATGTCTGATGTTTGTCTCTGTGATATCAGAGATAGTCATCTCTTTTGGTTACTGAGAAAAAACAGTATGTGCATATATTAGGCACTCAGTACTTACTGGAAGAATTAATAAATGAATGGATGGACCCTTCACACCTCAATTGTGTTTTTCAAACTAATCAGGTTGTTTATACTCTATAAGGTACAGTGTGAAAACCACTGGCCCATAGGATAAAGATCAGGGTCAGCATCACTCACAAAACCTTTTACCTCTTGGTCCCAGCCTCTTAACTATTCCTTCCCATGTACCTTGTGTCCTACTTGACGTTATTGAAAAAGGCACATTGCCCATGTTATTTCCTTTGCCTAGAATCCCCTTCACCCTCTTCTCTGGCAGTTAATCTTATCCCTCAGAAGCCTGTGCAGATGTAATTGCCTGTCTTTACAGGCATAATTCCTCCTTTTCTTCACTGTTCCTGGGGTACTTGGTATATACCCTCATTATAGCACTTATGACAAAGGATCATAATTATTTGCATATATCTTCCCACTAGAATACTATCTCTTCGTACTTACCACCCAAAAAGGACTTGAGACAGGGTAGAGAGAATTTGAGGAGATAGAGCATAAATAAGTTTTACCAGTTCTGTGCATTTCTCTCCTGTTACTTATAAATATATATTTGCAAAATAGAATATATACTCTTATGAGTAATAAAAATATAAATATTTTTATAGATAGGTAAATATTTATTTAAGAGTTTGAAACCATTGCTTCAAGTGAATTGACTTAAATTATCTAAGTTACGGCTTGCTTTCATCCCAGGCATAAAGTGTTACCTCTTTTGCACTTTTATTCTTTCATGAGTAATACAATGAATACTTATAAACATGTCTTTTTTTATTAAATTAGGTATATTTGTAGTAATATTTATTTGTTATGTACAATTATTTTCTAAGGGTTAAAAAATCTAAATGATTTAACCTTATGATTAGGGAATGCAGCCTTCAGTTAGGAAATTTATTGCATTTAATATTTTGTGTCTGATTTGGTGGTAGAGTTACTTAAGACATATGTTCTGCTTAGAATCTATTAGGTGATAAGACATTTAATACTTGAGTAAAATAGTTTATGAAATGTTCAAAAAGTCATGAGTTTAAAAGAATTGCAATCATTTTTTAAAAGTAATCTTTCTTAAATGTCTAAGATATTGGGAAACATTAATGATACTTTATCTGGCTAAAGTCTGATGACACTACTAGAATTGCTACAGTTACCTGAAACACAAGACTTATCTTGACATATTCCTTAAAATCTGAATTGTTCCTCTTCACTTCAACTATATAGCCCTGATTTAAGTGATATTTTATGAAGATTTTCTTAGTAATTCAGCATTTCAGAAGTTTCTGAGGCCAAGAAAATGAGTAGAATTAATGATCTGATTTTAACTATTTTATTTATTTTGTCTCATTTTACGTTAGATCTTGACTTTTTTATAGGATTATAAAAATTCTTTTTTAGTTATACCTAGTCAGCATTACACACAGTTACCTAAGTTAGACTTATCCTGCTTTCGCCAGTCAAAAATGGACTCTTTTCCCTAATAGCAATCAGTTTTATTGCTCTCCAATAGCATAACCTTATTTTATACCCTTATCTTTTGCCTGGGCTACCTGTCATAATAGGCAAGAAGCAGGTGTTTACTAATCAGGGTCATAACCAAACTCCTTAGCCTTCAAAAGGCTTCACCAGTGGATCTGGTATATTTTCCCCACTGTCCATCTAGGTACAGTCACTTCAAATTACTCAACAGTTCCTGTATCTGCAGTTACTTTTTCACACATGAGCCTTTTGTACAAGTTGTCTCCTCTCTCCAAGATATAAAATACTCTTTTTTCTGCCTGGCTGAAATAGGACTTCTTCAGAGATATTTGTTGTTGCCTCTAGTGTGCTCCCATAGCTCCTTACGGCACCTGATGTGTGCTTTTTGTGTATTTATTTGTTCCACAAGTAATGTCTCCTGTGAGGTAGCCTCTATATTAGTTGATAAATAAGAAACAGTCCCTGCAGTTAAAAGTATTATCTGCTAGATAGCACAGAGCTTGTAGTGATTAATTCTGTGTTAATATATATCTGATCCCTCCCCTAATATTTGACTCTTTGAAGACAGAGACCGTTTTTTGTTTTTTAAAAGTCACCTGTCTTGACACATGAATTATTTTAAATTGAACTTAATTCTAAAGAAGGGACCTTAGACATCATCTAGTTTGACCACCTCATTTTATAGGTTTGTATAGTGGGGGAAAAAGAACTGAGAAAACGTTATAGAAGTTGCTTAAATGAATTTAGTAGCAGAAGAGGGATTAGAACCTTGAGATTACTTAATATAGATGATTTATAGACTCACCTCAAAAAGTTAACCATGATTTGGATTATTTTATAGTTCACACCTGCTTCTAAAGGAAGATTAAGAAGAGATTGGCCTGAAGTGGCTTGTTACGAAAGTTAGGGGGTGATGTTGACCCTCAAGACGTTTCATAATATCTAGAGACATTTTTAGTTGTCAGGATGATGTGTGGAGGGGGCGAGGAGGTGTTACTGGCATCTAGAGATTAGAGGCCAGGGTGCTGCTAAACATTCTGCAGTGCACAGGACATCAGTGGTAAAGAGGTTGAGAAACCCTGAGTTAGAAGATAATAGGGAATTTGGTAGAAAGTGAGTATGGTTGTAAGAGTAGTTGAAATTAACTGAACTGCAAACAAGAAGATAGTCAAAATAGAAACTATAGCATGGGTAATTCTCCTTAAGGTACAAAAAGGAAGTGATGAAACGTACTGGATTAGCCAGATCTTTTACTGGCTATTATCTGCTCTGGTGTGTCAGAATTGCCAAACCTCTCTCAACGTGTGTAGAGTGGGAGTCTGGCTTTTCTTATGAATATATATTTCTAAACGTATATCTGAAAATTGAGAAGCATCTGTGCAAGAAAAATAAAATTTCATGTTATATGGATTAATATTTTTTAAACAATAGGTAAGTTTATATCCTAACCAACTAGGATTTTTCTCAGGAGCACATGGATGAAGTATGCTCTTCTCAACTTTTAACTTCAGTAAGACGCATGGTTTTGACCCTTACCCAGCAAAATGATGAGAGCAAAGAGTTTGTAAAGTTTTTTCATAAACAGCTTGGAAGTATATTACAGGTAAGAGTTTATACTTTTATGACTTACCACTATGTACCATATGGTTAGGGTTTTTTTGGTGGTGGGCAGTTTTCTGACATTACGTGATTTATTCAGGTAGGCATTTGGGAGATGATATTTTAATACTTTCTAGGTTAGTCCTTTAATTGGGTAAAAAAAAAAAAAATATGTATTAGGACCTGTCTGTATCTTCATATAACTTGATCATCTCTAAGGCATGTCTCAACTCTTACAAAATTTGATTGGTTTGATTTTTCTTGTATCTAATGAGAACATTTTAAGTTTGAAATATTTACAAAGTATTCTGTGACTTTTTCTAAAGTAATTTTTGACTAATCTGGGAAATTTTGGAAGCCAGAAATCAGCTACTAATTGTAGAGACTTTTTAAGCTGTAACAGTAATCTTATATTAAAGCAGTGGTTCTCAACTAGGGGAGATTTTGCCTCCCAGGAGACATTTAGCAATGTGTGCAGACATTTTGTTTATCACAGAAAATAGGTTGAAAGGAGGTAGGGAGGATAGAGGGAAGGGCAGGTACTGGCATTTAATGGGTAGAGGCTAAGGCATCTTGTTAAATATTTTACAGTACATTGGACAGTACCCCACAACAAAGAATTATCTGGCCTTAAATATCAATAGGGGCAAGGTTGAGAGATCCTGTGTTAATAAGTAAGGTTACCTTATTTACCTCATATAACAAATATCTTTACTTTTATATCTACCCAAATATTTCCCCATTGAGATAGTTCAGTGATGTGTATTGTTACTCCAAATTAGATGATACATTTTCTTTTCATCTATATTACAAAATTTTCTTATGAAACATCCACTTATTTCTGTTTCTGTGTTTACAGCTGATTAGAGATACAGCATTATCACTGTTTAACTGTTTTAAAACCTAGGCTTGATGCAAATTTCTGTCAATATAATTTTCCATTTTGTTAGTATTAAGACTAAAGTATACGTTCAATATTAGTTCCTAAATTGTCCTCACTTTATTTAATCTAATACTACTAACACATAAGGAATATAAGACATTGATGGTGGTGTGCATGTAGGAATCCTTTGAATAGAATTCACTGGCAAAATTTACTTGCAGAAAACTGAAAGACTGTGGAGAAGATCTTGTAGAAATATCTGAAGTATTAAAAATGTTTAGGATAACTTTTACATGTATTTTTATAAATTTCAGTAGCTAGTTTATTCCTATAGAAAGAAATAACTCCATTTTAGAATGAGGCTGAAAGAGAAATTATTTATAATTTAAATATTTTTTATCAAAATCCAGTCAGCCCTTCCTCAGTTTTATTTGCTGTTATAATTGTGAGCAGATCCCAAAGCATTAATTTGGAAATAAAAGTCTAAGAAAGTTTGACTGCTTTTCCTTTACCCCATCCTGATATTTTCACAAGGGGACATACTTGAAGAATAAAGTAATTTATATTAAATATTGCCCAGAATATTGAAAATTTTAAAGCTTAAATTACTATTGTCTACATTTTCCCTTCTGAAAACAGTTCAAGCATTTCTTTTCACCAAGCACCCAGCATATGTACTTCTTCCTATGGTAATACTAGGTAAGCTAGTCTTTTGACAGGGGAGAGGAACAGACATTGAACATCATAGTCATTTGCTTGTTTTTTAAATAGCATAGTCTATATTTTTAGGAAGAAAGAAAAGAGAAGTGATTTTATAAAAAAAAATTTTTAGAATATAGTAGACTTGTTTACTTGAGGATTGTCAATCTTGAATAATCAAAAGGGTCAGAATCTGGTTTAAAGAGAGTTTATGCACAAAGTTTGAGGAAAGCCACCTGGGAAACATAGATTCCAAAGAATGGAACTTGGTGTTTCCAAAGTGTAGAAGTTTGGGATCATTTATGTAGACAGTGTTTAAGGAAGCATAACAGGATTTCAACATCTTTTTATGTAAGGCTTAATGCATAGCTACAACGATATGATAAGTTGAAACGGTTTTTTTCTTTTGTGAAAGGTATGTTTAACATTCCACACTGAAGATGCAGCAGTCATGGGGGCTTTGGTGCCTTCTTGTCTGAGTTAGGTATAGGACAATAAAGGAGGTAGTTAATCTATACCAAAGATCAGTGATTAGAATGGGGGGAGGTCTAGTCTCTGGTTTCTCCGAGTTATTAATATTTACAGAACAAGAACAATGAGGGAAGAGAGTTAATTAATAAACTAAGAAACAGAAGTTGCAAACATGCTACTCAGTCTCCAGGGCTTCATTTCCTCCTTGGCACAATAAATTTAGAGGATCTTGAAATTTTATTTTCTTTAATGTGATTCTTTCTTTTTTTTTTTTTTTTTTTTTTTTTGAGACAGAGTCTTACTCTCTTGCCCGGGCTAGAGTGCCGCAGCGTCAGCCTAGCTCACAGCAACCTCAAACTCCTGGGCTCAAGCTATCTTCCTGCCTCAGCCTCCGGAGTAGCTGGGACTACAGGCACGCGCGCCACCATGCCCGGCTAATTTTTTCTATATATATTTTTAGTTGTCCATATAATTTCTTTCTATTTTTAGTAGAGACGAGGTCTCGCTCTTGCTCAGGCTGGTCTTGAACTCCTGAGCTCAAAGGATCCACCCGCCTCGGCCTCCCAGAGTGCTAGGATTACAGGCGTGAGCCACCACGCCCAGCCATGATTCTTTATTTCAACCTGAATAGAGCTAAAGTTTACTTTTAAATTGATTCTGAAGAAAAATTTAAATTAAAATGACTGATTGGCTTATGTGAAATAACAGCCTTTTAAAAAGTACTCTATTGGTACCATTTAGATATGGAAGACTTTGTATTTTCCTCTCATGTCATTTATTACTGTACTGTATGGAAGCTTTCTTGGGATTAAGAATCCCCTGTCTTACTCATTTATGCCCACCAATTATATTAGGTAGAGGCTAAACTTACGGATGACCACATCTATTCTTTTCCTTCCCTGTATATACTCTTTAAGCAGAACTAGCAAGATTCCTGCTTAGTAATATTCTTTATACTGTTAACTTATTTTTCCTTAGGAATCTTAGCTATTAGTTTTGAGTTTTTCAATACTTAAAAGTAATAAAATTGTTTTCCTCTACATAGGTATTGTTAATCATCTGTATTGCTCTACCCACAACTGAATTTTACTATCATCTTAAACTTATTTGGTCTCCTTCGAATAGGATTCACTGGCAAAATTTGCTGGCAGAAAACTGAAAGACTGTGGAGAAGATCTTCTTGTAGAGATATCTGAAGTGTTGTTTAATGAGTTGGCTTTCTTTAAGCTCATGCAAGATTTGGATAATAATAGTATAACTGTTAAACAGAGATGCAAAAGGAAAATAGAAGCAGCTGGAGTGATACAGTCTTATGCCAAAGAGGTAAATAACATTCATTTGATTTTAGGATAATTAGCACATATGTATAGTTCTTGATCATTATTAATAATAACCATAATCATATTGTACCTCAGCAAAAGTAAGTTATTTTTAGTAATCAGTCAGATTGTAAATTAGTACATGTGCTAGCCACATACAGAATCTCAGGAATAACAGCACTGGCTAAAGATCAGGAATACAGACCAGAATTGATGCTAAATGTACGTTGTCAGATAGCCAGTTCACATTATTGTCCCTTATTCAGACCTCCAAAGAGGAGAGGAGGACTAGGATCCTGCTGCCTGCCATATATATTTTCTGCAAATATATATTACCCAGAGGTCACTCCCAGCCAACACACATGCTTGTTTATTAGTTAGGGCTTTGGTTGCATATCCCTGTAGTTTGTTCTACACTGTCACATTAGTCTTGATCACGTGTGAAATTGGTGAGTTTATTCCCCCAAACTTGAGGCATACCAGCAGGCTTTTCCCCTAGATCTGCACCCTTTTCTTAACCCTCTATTATGAGAGGGAAAGCAAGCCAAGACCCAGACAGAAAAAGATAGCCATTCTTCCTTAGAATCAAAAGTAAACAAAGTCAAGCTATCTATTTCACACTTGCCATGTTTATATTCTAGATATAAGTAAATTAATTTCAGATAATTTTAGCCTTTGCTAAGAACTTGAAGAAAATAAAATGTCATAATACCATAATAAATGATTGGAAAATAATATAACATATCATAATAAATGATTGGAAAGCAGTCTCCTTTCAGGCTACTTTAGATAGACAGTCTCATGAGGCTCTTTGAGGGGATGAAACATGAGGTAAGACGTGAAAGACAGAAAATTCATAATGAAGATAAAAGGGAAGAGCATTCCATGTAGAGAAAACTAAGTGTAAAGGTTCTAAGGCAGGAGTGAGCAGTTTGGAGAACAGAAAGCCAGGGAGGGCAGGAACACATTACATGCTAAGAATGTAGGAGATGAGGTAACAGAGGTAGGTAAAGTCAAATTATGGGGCCTAAGAAATTGTGGGAAGGGCCTTTTGTTCTAAGTATGATGGAAACCCATGGGAAAGTTTAAAATAGAGGAATGATGTAATCCCATGTGCAGTTTAAAAGATTTGTCTGGATACCATATTGAACAGAGATTGTGGGTGAGTAGAGATGGAAGCAAGGAGACCAGTTGTTAGGCTGTTGCAGTAGTTCGGGTAAGAAATGATAATTTAATGTCTTAGATTAGTGTAATTGAGTCAATTAATATGTGGTTAATGATAGTAACCAAGGCTGTTCCTAATTTTCTGGCTTGTGCATCTAGGTGAATGAAGTGTGATTTACTGAGATTGGGAAGACTGAGGGAGGATGGGGTTTGGAGAGAAGGGAATCAAGATTTTTGTTTTTGACTTGGTAAGTTTGAGACACCTGTTCGATAGTCAAGGAGTAGTCAGGTGTACAGTGTTGGTTTTGTCTTGTTTTTTAAAAGATTTAAATAAAAGAGTTGAATTTACATTTTTAAGAAAGCATTCAGCTCTTTAGATAATGGTTTAAAGTTTACCGAATACCTAAGTGTATTGCTAAATTGTGTTTAATTGATTTGCTTTGTAGGCCAAAAGGATTCTTGAAGATCATGGCTCACCTGCTGGAGAGATTGATGATGAAGACAAAGTATGTGCTAATTAATTTTTGCCTAAAAATAATGCTTTTGAAACACAGTATTAAATAATTTTAGTAGCTTTTACCTTAGTGTTTGAGAGCAGTGTACATCATCAAATGTCTACTCTTTTAATAAACCTTTTTCTTTTAAAAACAAAACTAGATATCAGAATTGATTTTTTTGTACTTTTATTAGACAATGATGATTATTTTTATGATAGACTTACTATAGACCTTTTTAAAATGTACTTTAAGGAATTAATTACTCAAATTTATTTGTGACTAGGACAAAGATGAGACTGAAACAGTTAAGCAAGCTCAAACATCTGAGGTGTATGATGGCAAAGGTCCCAAAAATGTAAGATCTGATATTTCTGATCAAGAGGAAGATGAAGAAAGTGAAGGATGCCCAGTGTCTATTAGTAAGTTAAAGGCTCTGTACTATGTTCGTATATTAGTTCTTTGTAGATCACTTATTGGAAGAGTTTGGCAGACTGTAACAAGTATAGAATTAAGAGTCAAAGAACTCTGATTTTGAATTTCACTGGCTTTTCTTTCTGCACCACAGTTTTCTTGTACTTACTGTTTTAAGGATTTCACATATTGTATGTAAAGCACCTGTGTCATGCGGGAATACGACAAATGGTAGCTATTAAGATTTAAGTACTGAAATTTGCTAAAAATTATGTATTACTCAACTTAGATTTGTCTAAGGCTGAAACTCAGGCTTTAACTAATTATGGAAGTGGAGAAGATGAGAATGAGGATGAAGAAATAGAAGAATTTGAAGAGGGCCCTGTAGATGTGCAGACTTCACTTCAGGCTAACACGGAAACTACAGAAGAAAATGAACATGACGATCAGGTATTTCCATTGTAGACCAACATACCTTTCACCAGCCTTATTTTAACTACTGAAAGCAGATCCTTCTGAAAAATGTCAAAATTTACATTTTCCTCATTATCATTTTCACGAATACAAGTCTCAATATGCTTGTTAGAATCTGAAACACTAGTTTATTTTTATGTTCTTCAATGTTTAACTTTAAAAGCACTTTAATCTCTTATATTTTTCTTCTAGTCATACATGGAAATAGTATGTAACAAGAATGAAATTATTCCATTTCTTACCTCCACCTCATCCTGCCTCATAGGCAACACTTTGTACAATTTCTTCTGCTGTTACCTCTGTATTTCTGAATAATATGCACACGTGTGTGTATATGTCTTTGGATTAAATCCATATTTAACCAAATATTTAGAGTTAACCAAACTGTAAATATTACTGACTGCTGAACCAAGTAAATATTGTTTATTGCCTAGTCTTATTTCTCTCTTGAGTTTAATAATTGTCCCAATTTTTTATTTACTCCATTTTCCTTGAACATATACCCAAGTCTTTGCTATATCCTCTAATAGCTGTATAACCTCCCAGTAGAATTTTCTACGTGAATGAAATTTGTCATTTTTTTCCTTCCTGATGCATTCCCACTTTCTGGTTCATTCCCGATTTGTCTGTTCCTTACACCTACTGAATAGCTGTCAGCCTAGAAATCTCCTTATCATTTTTCTTTATCTCTATTCCTGGAATCCACTTTTTATCTTTGTCTTTCTTGGTTTATTGCTTTACTTTAGTGTCGCACATCCCAGTAACTTGCTGAGAAAGAGTGCATAAAATATAAATATTTTGAGACTTTATGTGTCTGAGAAAATCTTCTTCCATGTTGAAAATATTTTCCCTCAGGTCTTTGAAGTTACTCCATCTTTATCTAGTTTCTGGTGTTGTTGAGAAGTCTGATGCCTTTATTAGTTCTCATCCTTTGTTCACAGTGGTCCCCCCCTTAGTCACAGTTTTTCTTTCCACCGTTTCATTTACAGGCAGTCAACTGCAGCCTGAAAATATTAAATGGAAAATGCCAGAAATAAAAAATTCATAAGTTTAAAGTTGTGTGCCATTTTGAATAGCATGATGAAATTTCTGGCTGGCCCACTTTGTCCTGCCTGGGATATGAGTCATCCCATTGTCCAGCATGTTCACATTGTATACGCTACCTGCCCGTCAGCCGCTTACTAGCTGTTGAGGTTAACAGATGGACTTTCACAGTAGCACAGTGCTTGTGTTCAAGTGAGCCTTATTTGACTTAATAATGGCCTCAAAGTGCAAGAGTAGTGATGCTGGCACATTGTTATAATTTTTCTATTTTATTATTAGTTGTTGATCTCTTACTGTGCCTAATTTATAAATTAAACTTTATCATAGATAGGGAAAAACATAGTATGCTCCCATGGTTGAGAGGGGACTATGGTATGTCTTATTTTTCCTCCCTAGTGTATTTTTCCTCCTGGAATTCTGAAATTTTACAGTGATATACACTGTAGTGGGTTACGAGTAGTTTTTAAAGTCTGTATTATGTCCTTTGGTTTGGTACATTTTCTTTTATTTTCTTTATTCCACACCATTTTCTCTTTTCTCTCCTGGAATTAATATTATCAGACGTTATTAGCCCTCATGCGATGGTCTAATTTTCTCTTCTCTTCCTTTTATTGTCCTTAATTGCCTTACCTTTTGTTTTACTCTCTGGGAGATTTTCTTGACCTTAACAGTTGTATTATAGGAAATTATTTTTATTTTAGCTGTCATATTTTTAATTTATAAACACTTTTTTCTTTTTTTTCCCTGATTGTTCCATTTTTATAGTGCTTTTTTATTTTATGGAAGCAGTATCTTCTTTTATCTGTCTAGAGGCTTTCTTCAAATATGTGCTGAACCTTGGTTGTTTATAGTAAAGAATGATGTACCAAAAAGTGGGTTGAGGGTTTCTTGGGCTTCACTGCAGGGCATTTGGGGGAGAGCCAGCATTTTCATAGAAATTACCAAAATGTCAGAATCTATTTGTGTTCCCTTTGGGGTGGTTTAGATTCTCCAAAGAAGGATCTTCTAGTCTTCTGCCTGCTATATATAAGCTTGGTTTCTGGTATTCTGGAATTAGATGTGGGAATAGGGTGAGATCCCACCATTATACAGACTTGCACTAAATTCTTCTGTTTTCAGTATGATACTTCATTTGTGCCTTCTGTACCCCACCCCTAGTCCCAGTTGGCCCCCAGGTCTGAGGCTCACCAGTTTGATTCTCTAAAATATTATTATAATCTCAATTCTCTAAAATATTATTATAATCTCCCATTTTATATTGAAGTTGGAGCAGGGAACCCAGATGTCCACATTTTTCTTAAATAGTTCTAAACAACTACCACCACTCCCCTTTCATCACCAGCCCATGCCCCGCACCATACTCTGTTCTTTGTTGATCTGATACTTCCAGTTATGAGGTGAAACACAGTTTTTGTTCCATTCCTCTGCTGAAGGCATTTAACTTTGTTAATCTTCTCCTCCTCCTACTTAGTTCCTTTCCCATTCACTTAATGTCTACTTATATATGTGTCTTGTAGTTTCATTTAAGATAGAGTCTGAAAGAAATAATAGAATCTATTTTATTCTAGCTCTGTGTATTATTTTGAGGTTGTTTAAGAAATAAAGGAAACCTTTTTTACTTAGCCATCTTGAAATTGCAGCCAAAGCCTCCTTCTTGAAATACTTTTAAACGATATTTTTTAAATTCTCTTGGGGCCAAGGATAGTGGCTTATGCCTATAATCCTTTGGGAGGCCAAGGCAGGAGGATCACTTGAGGCCAGGAGTTCAGGACCTGCCTGGGCAACATAGTGAGACCTCGTCTGTAGCAAAAGAGAAAAATTCCCCTTGTATGAAAGTCTCTGGTTGGACAAAAGCCACACATGAGTAACCATCTCTTTATAAAATGACCATGTATTTTAGACCCTACTATTAAAAATCTTTTTCCTTCTAGATTCTACAACATGACTTTGAAAAAACAGCAGAAAGCAAAAATGTCCCATCAGAACAAGAACTCACTAGTAAAGGTAAATTTAAATAAGTATTCAATTTTAAGATTATTGAAAGTGCCCTTTATGTACTTAAAAGCTAAAAAACTCTAAATGCTTAGCAAATGTAAGTTTGAAGGCACTTTGGACCTGATGTAAATCCTTTGTAGAAAACATAAGGAGGCTTTGTTACTGCAAACAGCAGTTAAAGAAAAGTCAACGAATATTTTCCTGCACAGAAAAATTCTGTAAGTAGCATCTTTAGGTACAAATGTGGGGGATTTAAAAAAAAAAAAAAGCAAAAACGTATTTGTGGGGGTTTTATTCCTAAAAGTCCTGATTCATTAGAAATTGGGTGGATTTTAGGAATCTAATTTTTGAAACATCCCCAGATGCTTCTAATTTACTAAATTTGGGAATCATTGATAAGAAAAATTTGTAGTTATCTTTTCTTTTTGGTCTTAAATATCTTGATTACTCTCATTCTTGCATATTGTAATAATGGAGGGTAAAATTTAACACTGTTGCATTACACTAATACTAAGCATGTCTTTTGATGACAGATGACCAAGATAACTCTCCTGTGAAACCCTGTTACCTCAATATCTTGGAAAATGAGCAACCTTTAAATAGCACTGCCCATAAGGACTCGCTTACTACTGTTGATTCATCTAAACAGCCTAACCCTTTGCCATTACCTTTAACTGAAATTGAAACCTTAGTGCCTAGAGTCAAAGAAGTTAAGTCTGCTCAGGAAACTCCTGAAAGTTCTCTGGCTGGAAGTCCTGATACTGAATCTCCAGTGTTAGTAAATGACTATGTAAGTATCATTTACATTTCCAAGTTTTTCTGCTTTTCATTTCTGTGCGTATTTCTTCATTTTCAGGTTAACATTTTCAGCATATAAACTAAACTCCATTTTGTGTGTAGATTTAGAACCTTTTGTAACATTTTTTTATTCATACTTTAAATTTGAGCAGAAGGGAGATAGTGAATTGAGATCACCATCTCAAAACCTACAAGCTGTTCTAGTTTTTATAGTTTTGAGAACCTAAGAAATGAGTTGTAGGTGGCAATTTTGAGAGAGTTCAAGTTATCTGAAATGATAATGATACATGAATCATCATTTTTCTTTTACACTACCCATTCTTGACTTCCTCACTAAATCTTTGATAAACCTAAAGGTTTGCATTTGGGCTGTGAAATAAAACAATTTGACAGCAGTAGAGTCCTTATCTCTACACAGTAAATGAGAGAAAGATATGTTAGGAAATACACATTTGTGGAAATATTAAATGAAAATTAAAATGGAGACCAGGCTTAAAAAATTCCTGATCAAAGAATTCGAAAGGCCTTAAAAATAGCCTTAATCTGGCTTAAATTGCAAATATGAACAAAACTTAACTTGGATCATTTCTGATAAATGCTTATGTTAGCAGTAAACACTTAATCCCAGCCAATCATAAACAGCCAACTAACATAATTATGTGACTAGGAACTTCCAACTAGGTACCTAAAACAAGGAAATTTTATAATGTAAGCCAATCAATTTATTTTGCTTCTGCATTTTCCCAATAAATACTTTCGTCTGATGTTTTGTCATTGGAACATTAAACTTGTTTTGGTCTGGTGTTTCCCAATTCATAAATTACTTTTTACTCAATTAAAGTCTTTAAAATTTTATTGTGCCTCAGATTTTTCTTCAACAGTAGGGAGTTTGTGAGTTTAGTTTTACTCTGGACCTTTGTTTCCACTAAATCTTATAGTAGGTAGGTTATCTTTTTGGATCCTTGTGCTGTATATGTTTTACATGATTTACTTTCTCTTATCAGCAAATATGAAAAGATTTATAACAGTATTTAAACCAAGGTAAGTACTTTTAGGTTTAAGGAATATGCTTCATTTTTAAAAATTTTCAATTTGTAAATATATTTACAGTTATGATTTCATAATTTCTCAGAAAGGTAGTTTTTAATGTTTCAAAAACATTAATAGAAAGAGAAGCTCTTTAACTGTTTTGTTTGCCTCATTACCAGTAAAATGATGCATTTAAAACTCGTGAGAGTTACCTGTTAGATTTATGTATGTGTGTATGTATGTATGTATGTTTTTGAGGCAGAGTCTCACTCTGTTGCCCAGGCTAGAGTGCAGTGGTGTCATCATAGCTCACTGCAACCTCAAACTCCTGTGCTTAAGTGATCTTCCCGCCTTGAATTCCCAAAATTCTAGGATTACAGGCATGAACCATCACATGTGGCCAGATTTATTCTTATTATTTGATCAGTGTGTAGAGTTGCTGTAGAAGACATTCAATTGAAATTAATTAACTTGAAGTTAGATTATAGAGACTCTTGAATTTGAATTTTAGGCAGGGATCCCTACTGAAGGCTTTTGTGCAAGAAAGTGAAATGGTCAAAGTTATATAGTCTATGAAGATAAAGCTAATGACTCTGGAAGATATATTGTCAAGAAAGATATGTTAGGAGGCTCTACTATTATATAAGCATGAAATACGAGCTGAATGAGAATAGGATGGGTGAGAAATATTGTAAGAAAAAAGAAAAACCTAACATTTCTTCTTGGGTAATTGGTAGAGTAATGATACTATTAAAAATGAGAAGGGAGAAGTAGGAGAAGAAAAGAATTCAAGTTTAAGAAAGGCAGTTTGTTTGAGGTGTTCACAAAAGGAAGTTACTAAATTCATATCTCAGATTTCTAATAGAGCCTCATCAGAGTTGATATATTGAAATGTTTGTAAATGTTTGCTTATATTCTGCTGGATACAGCTCTGATGTAGTCTATAATTATTTTAACCCTCAGTATAACTACTATTTCTTCCTTTAGTGTTTATTAACTGGCTCTTTTTTTTGTTAAAATGAGAACAAAAAAGCTTGACAGTATGCTCACAGCTATGACATGTAGCCCTTCCTTAGAAATCTATGTTTCTGAATTATTTATGGAGCTGAATAGAGAAGAAAACCAAATATGGATAGAATTACTGATAAATGGTTTTATATTTAAGAATCCACTTTATTTCTTGGTATGGATGACTTTGGTTTAGATCCAGAGTTACAGTGCATGTTTTTCATTAAATATGATTTATCTTACAGGAAGCGGAATCTGGTAACATAAGTCAGAAGTCTGATGAAGAAGATTTTGTAAAACTTGAAGATTTACCACTTAAACTGACAATATATTCAGAGGTATTGGCTCTCTTTAAACTTATCTGTATATAACACA
The DNA here is from genome assembly GCF_041146395.1 of Eulemur rufifrons. Taxonomy (NCBI): domain Eukaryota; kingdom Metazoa; phylum Chordata; class Mammalia; order Primates; family Lemuridae; genus Eulemur; species Eulemur rufifrons. The sequence continues at coordinate 11,410,372 of NC_090994.1, read as the reverse complement.
TATTGTTAAAGTGAAAAATGATTTGTATTTTTAATTTTCATTCCAAAGGCAGATCTAAGGAAGAAAATGGTAGAGGAAGAACAGAAAAACCATTTATCTGGTGAAATATGTGAAATGCAGACTGAAGAATTAGCTGGAAATTCTCAGACACTAAAAGAACCTGGTAAGAATTACTAATTTTAACCTTATACTGAAAAATTATTGAATCTCAATTCTATTTTGTTTTGTTTTTTAAATGTGCTACTAGTACCTGGGAAATTTAAACCAAATATTGGAAAAAAAGCATAATTCTGTAAAAATTTTAGTTCAGCTGTATAATTTATAAAACATCATTGTCAGATGATTTTTTTCTATTTTTAAACTCATCAGCTTTAGCAGAGTAATATATGCATACACATTATTTAAGAAAGAAAGGAACAAATAATTAATGATAAATACCAAAAAAAACCTACTTTTTAAAATGATTTTTTAGTTCTTTTGGAGGAGAGTAAATATTTTATGATTTTTCTTAATGTTTTAAATTCAGATAATAATGTCTCTTACTCTCTTGTGACAAGTATGTATTTAGTCCTACCTCTTCTCCTCCTCTCAGTGTTTGTATTATTTTTGGTTATTTTTTTTATCGTTATTTTAAATTTATACATTTTTCTAGTTCCGTCAACTTTAGTCATTACCCCTCTACTTCTCCTCTCTCCTTCCTTCCACCTTCTCTGTTCACCTGTACCTATATTCTTACGTTATTAAGGTTATTAAAGTAATACTTGTAAAGTACACTTATATTTACTTTTAGCAACTATAATAAATGTTCTGCACTTTTTATGAGGATGATTCTATATAAATATTCATTGTAAGCCAAGCAATAATCCCATATTTTTTCCTTTTCGAGTGTGATAGCTCAACCTCTGGGCAGCTTTCAGAATGTTTCTTGTATCAAGGTCAAAGGATTTTCTTTTTGTTATTTTCCATCAATTCATCAATTGATTAAAAGCATATGATATTTTCTTGTTTTGTTTTTCTTGGGAATAGGGTTAGGAGAAGGACAGACCATTCAGATATCAAATCTTCAGTGAATTCCCAGTTTTCAGCCCAGTTCTGCCTGTTAGAATATGATCCCCATCTTAATGCAGCCTCTTATAGTGCTTCTAGGTTGCAGCTTCCTCTGCTCTCTTTCAGTATTCCCCTCTCTGCTTTGAGCATTCTAGTAATGCGTTGATATCTTCTGTTTTCTGTTTTCTCAGAACTACTCTTCTTTTGTTGATCTAGATTTATTCTTTTTTACAGTTTTTTTTTCTAGTGGAGTTTTTTACAGAGACAGGAAGTATTTTCTCAGTCTGCTATCTTTTTTTTTTTTTTTTTTTTTTTTGAGACAGAGTCTTGGTCTGTTGCCTGGGCTAGAGGGCTAGAGTGCTGTTGTGTCAGCCTAGCTCATAGCAACCTCAAACTCCTGGGCTCAAGCAATCCTTCTGCCTCAGCCTCCCGAGTAGCTGGGACTACAGGCATGCCTGGCATGTAAAAATTAGCATGCCTGGCTAATTTTTTTTTTTAATGTATATTGTTAGTTGTCCAGATAATTTCTTTCTATTTTTAGTAGAGGCAGGGTCTCGCTCTTGCTCAGGCTGGTCTCGAACTCCTGATCTTGAGCAATCCTTTCACCTCGGCCTCCCAGAGTGCTAGTCTGCTACTTGAAACCAAAACTCTCACGTGTTCTTTTTTACTGTGAGCTATCAGGGAATTGTTTTAGCAAGCTAAGTCAAGATTTCCTATAAAATAACCTGAGATTAAAAGTAAAAGCTTTAATGGAAGAGAACAATGTTAAATTAATTTCTAGTAATTCAATAATAATTAATAAGGCATTAATTATTATTCTGTTTTTCAGAAACTGTGGGAGCCCAAACTATATGAGATATCTTCAGAGGCTCATCTAACTCTCTTTCTTTACATAGTCAATGCATATTTGAAAATGATACTAAATAAACATCTGTTTTGATCTGTATAAAAATGTAAATTAGTTTGACACTGCATTTTTGATAGGTGTGCTAATTTCTGCCCATGGTAGTTTAAAACATCAGAAACTGAATTCTGGACAGATTTAAGCCTTGATACACTGTGTAATTTTTCTTTTTCCTTTTTGGTCTTCATTCTTTTTTCTCATTGTGATGTTTGATAAAGTTATATTTAAAATGTAGTTTTAAATAAAGTTCGGACTTATCTATAAAGTATCTTTTTCGGAAATTATGTTGAATTCTATATAGCAAGTCAGTGTTCTATGTATAGTTTTAGGCTATTCAGAGAAGAGCAATGGTTAAGAGTTAGAGAACTGTATTATTTATTATAAAGCCCAGCCATTAGGCAAGTCTTCCAAATAATGCCAGTGTTGCTGCTATGGGGTCTAAAGTTCTTTTAGAAACCTGCAGATCCTATTACTGTGAATAGGGCAGGTTAAAAACATATCCAGGATACCTAGGAAGTTATTGTAGATATATATTAATCCATTCAAATTGGATAAGTTTAGAACATATGTCTTTAGTATCTAGAACGTACATCATTATGTATTAGATATTTTCTGGAATTCCAAATCCTATATATATTGCCTCAGTCTAAAAATTTTTTAAAATCTTTATATAATCAGAGAATATTTCTGCACAGACAAGTAATATGTGATTAATTTTAAAATGAAAAACTAAACTCTTTCAAGTAGGGATAAATCCAACTAAGTTTATGTAACAGAACAGTGAGACTCTGTATGCCTTCAGACAGACTTGCCTTTTGAGATGATAATTTAAGACCCAAAGCACAGCAGTTGCTTTTGTGTTTAGGGAGGGAAAAGCAGGTTCACAGATAAAGTATTGAGTAAAAAAATTTATGTGACTTCTTCATTACTAAGTAAATCAACTTTTAAAAGATGATTTACCTTTTTATCCCAAATTTTCCGTATACTCAGTAAAGCTTCAAAGAGCCAGTCAACAGTGAATAAGTCAACTTTATAGATTCTTCCTTGAATAAAATATGAAGAATTAGTACCAAGTAGTTTTAAATTTGTTAACAATTGACTGAAATACTCCATAAAAAAAGAACTTGGTAGATATTCCTTTAAATTCTTACCTGCTTGATACCTCAGTATAAAACTATAATGTCAAATCAAGGAGTATTAAATGAGGATTTCCCTAGGTGTGTTGCTACTTAATTTAAATTATGTAAGACGTGTCTCCAACTTGAATAAAACCTGTTCAGAAAACTACCAATTCAGAATCAGGAATTCCTATCCAGTTGGCCTAACTTCAAGGAAGTTGAAACAGTAAGTTACATTATGTGAATACTCAAATTCTGTATTTTCTAGATTTTAAGCAGGAAGGGGGAAAAAACTTCATCTTGGTATACTCAAGCCAAGCCTTACATATTGCAGCTTCTGTGCACACTCTTTCTCTCTCTCTCTCTCTGCATGCATAGTAAAAATAGATACAGTGGAAGAATTGTATTTATATCTTAGTTATTAACATAATACCTATGAGCGTTATTAAAATTGCTTATTTGTGTTATAGCTGCTATTTAGTCTATTATTTTTCTATTTTAGTAGATAATTTAGTTTTAAAATACCTAGGGCTTGACAGCAGATAATTTGTTTAGTATTTTTTCCATATTAACTATTGCTAAAGGGTTAGGCATTAAATATTCCTGTTTGTCTTAATTTTTAAGATAAAATTTTGATTAGAGACAGAGGGAGAAATGGTCAAATGAGTGAGAGAGAACCCTATGCAGGTTGAGATAATGCCTAAAATAATAAGCTAGCCAGACTGTGGAGGTACTCTTTGTATTTTGTAAACATTCACTTTTTGGGTAAATGCTTTTTCACTATTAATAAATGTATATCCTATGTACAACTCTGAATTGTATTTTCATTTAAATTAACATACTCATTTATACTTTAGAATCTGTTCCAGAATCATGGCTTGATAGTTTTAAATGTAAAAAAAATCAGGACATGAAAAATGACATATGATTAGCCAGAAAGATTGATTCAACTTGTAACCATTTTTCTTGCAGTGAAACATATACTCTATTATTTTTTAGTTACATTCATTTTATATACTGTTCTAAGAATGTAAATGTTGGATATGGTATGTATGATAAAATTCAGTGTGGCCACAGGAGAAAATGAGAATTAGACTTGCAAGGAAGAAGTTTATTATACTCACAGGTTCTAAAGAGGAGGTCACCATATGCCCATAGGGTCATAGGGGAAAGCACCAAATTTTGGTTAGGTGGCAGGAAACAAGAGCAACGGGAAAGCCTAGTTAGAGCCTTTATTAAAGTTTCCTCAGGAAAGGCAAGGCAAGGCAAACAGTTTAAGATTGGCTAGTGTGAATGATTCCAGTGGGCTTTTGGCTATAGGAATAGTCTCTGATTGCCTGGTACCTTGCCCTGGGATGATTTGGGGAAATACAGGCTTTGTGTGTGAGGAGAGTTAGATAAGGTGGTGGTTGGGGCTATAGACCTGGGATTGATTGGTTGTATATGAAAGAACTGCTGTTGGCCAAGCCCTTTACTATCTCTAGAACGGGCTAGCCCTGTGAGGGGTGGTTCCTCACTAACCAGCAAGCTTTTTAAGATGTCAAAACATCATAAAATACAGAAAATAAAAAGCATGATTAATACATGTACTATATTGAGAGTAGTCTTATATTTACTCAAAATTACACTGACTTGTTTCTTGTTCATTTTTCTTTAAAATAAGTAGCTCATTTGTCAAAAGGATATTGACTCTGGATTTTACTTATTTCACTATACAAAAGTAGGTGCCCAGTTGCCTGGACTGGAAGAGTCAGCATTTCCTGTTTTTGTGCAACTCTAATTGTTACTCTAACATTCCCTGATTTTACATATATGATTTCTTCCTCAGACTCACTGGTGTTACTAACTGGCTCATTTTCTGAAAATTAAGGAACAGAAGGAAGCTCTGTGCCTACAAATGACTTTGATGCATGTGTACACGTACACACATACACACACACACACACACACACACACACACACACACACGTTGAGTATCCCTAATCTGAAATGCTCTATGCTCAAAAGAAATACTTGTTGGAGCATTTTGGCATTTTGGATTTTCACATTAGGGATGCTCAACCAGTAAGTACATATGAAAATATTCAAAAATTTGAAAACTTTCAAAATCTAAACACTTCTGGTTCTAAGCATTTTGGTTGAGGGATAGTCAACTTATATATTTCTAATTGTTTTACCAGTTCATTTCATTTCATCGTCACAGACTTAGAAATGTAACAAAAGAAATTTTGGGCCAGCAATTTAGAGAGCTGTTGATTTGGTTATTTGAAAAATTAATCACAGCATAAAGTTTCTGTACAATGGAGTTCTATTATATCTCTCTTACATACCAAATGCATTTCTTGCATTGAGGCTTTTCTTAAGTGTCGTCCCTTATATACATGTGTAACAAGTCACATGTGATTAATTTGAAAGTAAATCATATATTTGTAAATATTAAGTTATTTTACTAGAAGTCCTCAACTTTAATAACTATCTCCAGAGTATAGCTACCTGCTTAAGGCTTTTCTGTTGATCAGGTAACATAAAAAGGCTTTGAAAGATACAAAGTGCTATATCAATTCACAGTGGTAGTATTCAACATTTTTGTTAAACCTCACTTTAGTGAGACAGTGAATGCATAAACTTAGAGTTCTCCCATCTCTGTCACTATTTACAAAAATTTCACTCACCAATGTGACCATCACCTTTGTCTCAGTCATATTCAGAATTTTCCTAGACTAGAAATAGGCATGGATTATTCTGTCAATTGGAGTAGTGTTCATAAAAATGTTTGACTGTAAGTGCTGTACAAATTTAAGGTATATATCCATGTCAGAGGAGGAGGCACAGGAAAAGAAGAGCCAAAATTTTTCTCAGACAATTCAGGTTAAGTATTTCTTATCCAAAATGCCTTGGGGCCAGAAGTATTTGAGATTGTGGAATATTTGCACTACACCAGTTGAGCATCCCAGATTCAGAATCTGAAATGCTCCAATGAGCATTTACTTTCATGTCAGCACTCAAAAAGTTTCGCATTTTGGAACATTTTGGATTTTTGGATTTGGGATGCTCAACCTGTAGTGATGTTTTGCTTACTTTTCAATGTTCTAACCAACATAAATCAATTTGCAAGGCAGAATTTTAAACACTTGAGTGTCTACCAGAACCCACAGTTGCTTCCGTGTGTTCTTTGTGAACATGTCCTGGCTAAATATTGTTTGTAGATTTCCATTTTCTTAGCTAAGGAGGCAAAAGCTAAAAAGCTTTTATTGTCATGGATCTTAGATGTGCAGTTTTCCCACAGTGTCAGTTTAATTATTGCCCCATCTTTCCATTCTGTCACCCTTACCGCCCCCGCATCTCCCAAAAATGTTTAAGACACAGGTGTTAACAGCATATACTTTTGTCTGACTGTCACTCAATTAGAATATAAGTTCTGTATGGACGGGAATTTTTCTCTCTTTGTCTACTGCAATATCTCTAGTCTTTAGAGCAGTTCCTAGAATGTAGAGTTGTTCAATATCTACTGAATAATGAGTAAATTTTCTAGGTATTCCAAAGAGAGGTTCAAAGTCTTTAAAATGCTGAAATACTGAAAAGGATTGGACATCTTATTTAGTTACGGCAAATGGAATCTTCTCTACTTCAACAGTTTTGACAGGTGGAATACTCCTATAATAGTACATTTCAGACAGAAAAGTTTCAGCTGAAAAAAATACATACTTAGCTATTGCTTTCAAGTCTGCTAATAGGTAAATCATATTCATTGTTATGATTTGAAATTAACGTGGATTTTAAAATGCAGTAAATTCAATGGTACATGAGATAAATTGATTTTAAACTAGTCATTGGAAAACCTTTCAAAAAGACTAGTTTTTAATCAAATTTAAGAATATTTACTAAGGGTTTCTGGAAAGAGACTGCTGCTTCCATTCTCACTAAAAAGCTCCATAAAAATTGGTACCACCTGTAGTTTGGCAATATGTACTAAAATTTTTCAAGATACAGTCTTTGGCAGAGCATTTTAATTTCTAGAAATTTATCCTAATGACAACTTAAGTTCTAAGAATTCTTTATGTGTTCTGGATAATAGTTCTTTGTCATATATATTTATTGCAAATATATTCTCCCAGTCTGTGGCTTGCATTTTTATTTCTCTAAGATCAGAAGATGTTATTATATACATTTTTAATGGTTGGTACTTTGTGTCTTAAGAAATCTTTGCCTATGCCAAGATTATTGAGGGTTTTTTTGTGTGTTTTCTTCTAGAAGTTATATGGTTAACATTTACATTTAGGTCTATCATCTATTCTAAGTAATTTTTTTAGTATGGTGTAAGGTAAGGATTAAGTTTTATTTTCCTCCTATATATTAATGGAAATCCAGCACCAGCCCCATTTGTTGACTTTCTTTTCCCTATTATCAGTCACCTTTGTGGATGTCAATTAACCATATATGTGTGGGTCTACGTCTATTATGTTCCATTGATTTATATGTTTATTCTTATATCAGTATTATACTATCTTGACTACTGTAGCTTTATAGTAAATCTTGAAATTAAGCATCATAAATCCTCTTCTTTCTCAAAGTTTTAGCTATTCTGTGTCCTTTGCGTTTCCATATTTTGCATTTCCAATTTAGAACGGACTTTTTAGTTTTCATAAACCAAAAACCTGCTGGGATTTTTATTGGAATTGTGTTGAACATATAGATCAGTTTGGAGGAATGTAAATGTAAACAACATTGGGTTTTCCAGTCCATGCACATTATAGAGCTTTCCCTTCATTTAGGTCGTCTTTTGACTCAGTATAGAAATTTAATGTTTTTTTTTCTTTCAGAGCATTAACAATGTTATTTCATTATCTTCTGGCCTACATGTGTTTTTGGTGAGATCTGCTGTTGTTTTTCTTCTCTGTGTTATGTGTCTTTTATCTGGCTGCTTTTAAGTTTTGTTCTTTATCGCTGATTTTCAGCCATTTGATTATAGTCTGTGTGTGAGTGTTTGTCATGCTTGGGGTTCATTGAACTTAAGTAGATTTCTAGTTTCCATCAAATTTGTCTCACACTCTCTGGTTATTCTCTATCACATCATCTTTTTTCTTCTTACACTTGTCACTATTTGAAACTGTCATGGTCTTTGTATTCACATCCATCTCTCTTTGTTAAAAAGTAAAATCTTACATCTGCCTTGTTGAGCCTGTGTTTTCAGCAGCCAAACAGGGCCTGGCAGCGTTGGGGCTCACTATTTGTCATCTTTGTGTCACAGCTTGCCTACAGTATTCACTACTTGAGTAATAACTCCAGTGCTTTACGTTGCCTATCCACAGTATTCTCACATTGCCAATTTCAGTGTCAGATACTGACATGTTAAAAGCCAAAGAGGTAGGTAGGTTTTTCCAAATAAACTGTTGTTCTAGAACAGAGGTAATTGTTAAATCACCACCACTATTACTGCCTGGTGGCTAAATTAACCTCTAGCTTAAGGGAAACAAAAACAACTTTATGTCAGCTCTTCTTCTAAGCAAATGGATTCTCTCTCCTCTACCTATTTATCTCTGCAAATAGAAGGCCAAATGTCCCAAGGCTTCACCTCCTCCAACCCAGTCTGTTACAGGGAGATTACTGTTCTTTTACCGTACCTTGGAAAATCGAAGTTTGCTCTGCATAGACAAAATGGGTTAGCAGTGTATTATTTTAACATCAGGGTAGAGTGTTGGGGAATGATAAAGGGTCAATCAATGGAATGATTTTCCTTATTTTGAGGACATAAGCAATATACACCACAATGACAAAATCAAGTTCAGTAAGATGATCCTACTGATGTTGGGGAGGGATTGGGTTGGAGGACAATACTAATTGAAAGCCATACCTGAGAAGCCAGTGGAAAAGGGCTTATGACTCTGCTTAGAGCTGCAGTCCCCACCCCCTGGGCCATAGCCCAGTACCAGTCTGTGGCCTATTAGGAAATGGGCCATGCATCACTACCTGAGCTCCACACCACGTACACACCCCCACCATGACACCCCCACACACACCCACCCCTGGTCTATGGAAAAATTGTCTTCAATGAAACCAGTCCCTGGTGCCAAAATGGTTGGGGACCTCTGGCTTGGAGTACTTAAGCTGACTGGGCACATGGGTGCTTCAATCTGTACATAACTGGTTGAGTTTGTACTTTACTATATCCATTGAGAATTTGTATTCAATATAATAATGTAGGTTCTGTGGGCCCTTCTGCCACGTGTGGCTTGAGAACTTGCTGCCTTTAGACTGATCACCATGGGCTAGAACTGTCTGCACTGTTCTTTGAGGAGGAGGACGATACAGCGCCTCTCTTTGAAAGCAGGAGCAGCTAGGAGCTTGCCCACCACCAGCAGACATGCTCACCACTGAAGCCCCATGCCACCTGCTTGGCCAGGCAGTTCAGAACCCCAAGACTTCTGTTTAACGTGGGTGACTGAAACATCAAAAGCCAAATGATTACTTGCTCTACTTCCCTCCCTCCTAGCCACACACCACTCAGATGAACCACACACCACAGTTTTTAGCTAGGCTCGCTGTGGCCTGGAAGAATTTGTCTAATTCTTCCTCTGTGTCCTGGTTTTAAATATTTTTACTTAACCCGTTGTGCTGAGTCAAATTTTCCGTTGATCTTCGAGAGCAACCCACAGTATATTACTCTGGAGGCCTGTTGTGTAGCCTGTGCTTTTCCAGAGGGCAGGCTTGCTGCCTTTGAATCTCTGCCATGTGTGCTGCGGCAAGTGTGGCCGTGTGCCAAAAGGCACCTGCTGGGGAGATAGGGAACCTAGGAGAAGACAGAAAATCCACGTCCTCAGTAAGCCTCCATAAGCTTGCCAGTGGTCTGTAATTCGGCTTTAACAGTACTAATAAACTCTACTGACCCACTAATTACAGCTGACCCATTAATTATGGCTTTACTAAGTCTTTCTACAATGTGCTCTTAGAGGATTTTTTGGTGTTTCCCATTAGGTAGAGTTTGCAAGGAGTATGAAAAGATAGCTGAAGCTTTACACAGCCAGCATCCAAAAATCTTTCAGAACTCATCAGATTAGCTGCTATTCTCATGAGTGTAGTAAATACACAGAGATTTTTAAAATCAATACAATTACAATGTTAAAAAATTGTAAGATACTCAAATAATTTATTGTAAAATCATGGTTAAATATTTACCAGTCAGGAAGCTTGTAAAGGAAAGTTTTCAGAGGGTGCTAGTTAGGAATAACTGGTAACTAATTTGTGAAAAGAATCCACAAGTCATTATGATATTGTAATTTCTTTCCCATCCTAGTTTTTATTCCTGTTTTAGCGATACTAGCAAGGAACATTTTAATTTATTTCAGCCTAATTTTCTTCATTTGCCTACTTGCTGATAGTGCTCGTGGTGATACGAACAAGCAGTCAAGAGTAGCTGCTACCAGAATTTAAAGCCTGTGAATGAGTCACAGAATCTGTGATCAGCCACTTTTTGGTGGTTTGTGAGCTAAGCCATATGGACACAAACCACCCTGTACCTGAATGTTTAAGGAATTTGCCTTAGCACCTGAGTCAACCCTGTAGTTATTAATTACTATTGCCCCAGGCCTGCTGTTAGTTGCTATTCACACACCCCCTCATCCCAACCCCAAGGTACATGGGCAAAGTGGAAGCCATGGAGTATCCAACCTTTATTCACCTGCAGCCAGAGAACACATTTATCCTCTCAGTGTTTTCATAGCTATCTTTGAACTGAGCCTTTGTTGCTAACCCAGTGCTGGCTTTTCTGAGGAAAACTAGTAGGCTTTACTAAGAGTAAAAAAATGATTATAACATTATCTGTAAACAGACAAGAGAATTATGTCTTTTTCCAAATAGCTGCAAAGTCTAGCTTCAAACTCTTCTATCAAGCAACTTTTAACAGCCCTTGCCCGAGGCAATGATTTAATTGATCCTCTTTGATGATGGCAACTTCCTTCTGTGACACAATAGTCACCAGAGAGGGAGTGTGGGTATTATGTGACCAGGAGTGGAAAAAAAGGGAAAAAAATGGAAAGGAGGATTCTTCGTTTCATTTCTTAAGATCCATGAAGATGGATCCCACCCAGCAACTGTAAGTTAATAATTAGAAACAAAAATGTAATTAAACTCAAATACTGAAACTTGATTTTCTGTACTAAGACAATAAATTTAAGTCTCTACTGATAATGACAGAGCCAATCACTGGATGTTAGATTGACAGACTGTTTCTCAGTAACTAAGGTAAAAAGTCTCACTTACTCCATTTGGTAATACAGTCCATTGTACCAGAGTATGTGAAAAACAGAAACTGGTATTGGCATCAAGTTATTTCTCGTTGGTTATTACTCCTTGATGTAGTGAGATTTCATTCACCCCCTCACACCTTGGGCATGTTGATTTGTTAGGACTCCTATCTCTTATCATAGTATTTTGAAATAATGCTATCAGCCCAGTCTCATTTGTTTAATATGGGAAGGGCTGAAATTGTGTAGCTCACTGGACTATCATAGAGCGTAAGTTCAATTTACTATGTTTTTCTGAAATTCAAATAGTGTTGGCATTGAACTCAGATACTATGTTTTCAAAATTAAACATTTACTGTCAGTCTCTGTACAAATGACATATATATATATTATATATATAAATTCTATATATGTATATAAAATAAACATGGTATTATACATGTTATGTATGTATAAAAACAATGTCATTTGCAGCTGACAGGCAGTTTTGCGGACATCTTAGCTAGCTGCCCATGACTGCTCAACGTGCTTTCTGCCAATGAGCATCATCATTTTGAAATACTTGGTATGAAAATTTTGACTGGATTCACCCATGTTATGTGTATGAGTAACACACACTACAATGGTCCTGATGTGTCCAGCCACACCTGGGTGTTGGTCACTACTGAGTTCCCTGCTAACCTGAAATAAAGTTTAAATGTAGATTTATAAAGCTAGAGGAACCCTTAGAGAAAATTGGGACTAAACCCTCATTTTACAAAGGCAGATATGAAGGCACAAGGAAGTTAAATGACGTGTCCCCCATCAACCTAGCTGGTGATGGAGGAATCAGAGCTCTGATGCTTTCCAACCCATTTGCATGCCACAGCACACATAAGCAAGGACATGTTTGTAAGGGACACCAAGGTAAATTGGAGTGGATGTGAGGATTTGGTAAAAATTCATTACATTTTCTTTATATTAAATAATTATATAAAATGTATAAATTACGAACAAAAGACAGTATCAGGGAAGATATTACCCATCAAATATTTTAAACTACAGACTTAACATTTTTTATAGTATATTTTCTATTTGAAATTGCTACACACAATTCTTGATCGAGACTTTATAATCGCTTTAAATTTTTGAAAATCATTGAAGATCAATTTTGTATGTTCAATTGGGTGATAAATTTAAAGAAATATATTGACAACCATCCACGAATTTACAGATATTGAAATTATATTTGAAGATTAATAACCTTTTCTTTCATTGAAAAATGTAATACTAAAATATATTGGGGAAAGTGTTTTGAATTCAGTCAAAATTTGCATATCAAGTATTTTCAAAATAATGATGCCTTATTTTGTAGAAAGCACATACATTGTTAGAATGGTCACAGGCAGCTAGCTTGCATGCCTCCAAATTGGCCTGTCAGCAAGTGGACAGAGGAGTCAGTTGTATATGAAGGTTGCTACCTGGAGCTGAATTCACCGGGAGCCCACACTGCCCCCGTGCCTCTCACCCACCTCTGCAGTGGGGCTGTGTGCTGCGCTCCGTAGTACCTAGAACGTACACTCCAGCTATGCCACAGGTCCCTTGTCCACCAGACAGAGGTGAGATCTCCGGAAGGCCGGGTGCTAGGGCACCTGCTTGGTCTTGCTCAACCTTCCTAGGGGTGCAGCAAGTTCTAGGTGTTACTGCTACCAGTGAGACAGGTTTGGGTCCTGGTGAAAAAGAATTGAGAGGGCCCACCAATGAGGACTGAGTGGCTCGATATCTTTATGTGGATTCGGTATTTGAGACAGGCAAGATCTACTTGGCTCAGGTCCCTTCTGGTCTGCAGGGCCAGTGATTTGTACCAACTCGGTCCATGCCTTGTGTGCCCCACCTCCTTCCCCAGCCTGGTGAGACCACAGGGAGATGCAGTCTATCCCACTCTGCTCAAGCCTGCCCTCCAAGGAGCCCCAGAGGCTAGTGGGAGGCAGCTGGCCTGGGGGCTGAGGGCTTGCGTGCCTAGGTGCCCCATGGTTGAGGGATCAGTATCCCAAGGAATACTTAGAACTCAAGTGCAGTACACTGTCATCAAGAACCACGAAGAGGGATTTTTTACCTTGCTTGCAAGCTATTGAGCCAGCCTGCCACAGCTTCATGGACCCTCACAGACTCCTGGTCAGAGGCGAAGGACTCCAGGCACAATAGGCAGCATGAGCTTCAGGTTTGCATCAGTTCCACTTGCCCCCCCAAGTTCCCCTTCTGTGAGTGCAACCTGGAGCAAGTTAACCTCACCTTCATCCTCGGCAAGTGGGATTACAAGTACAAATGCTCACAACTATTAATAATGTTTTGTGCTTTCAAAATTAAAATAGCCCTTGCTACTACCCAAGGGGAAAGACAGTCAACATTTTGGTTAACATTCTCCTGGTCATCTTTTTATATTCTAGATGTACATTTGGTTATACATAAATACATGTATAAAATGATAAGTAAATAGGCTTATACTGTATATCCTATTTTATAAAATGCTTTACCACTGAACAATACTACCTAAAATTTTAATACCTATTATTTTCTCCAAACTCTTTGATTCACTCCTGAGGAATCAGTCTGAAACAATTAGCACTTCACCTCTTAATTATCATGCATATCAAAGGTTACTATATTTTAAAAAATACATCATTTACCTCATTTCATTTTTACAAGAGGTACAAAATCTGAAGTTTTTTTTCATTAATAGAACCCTGTTTTAACACATATCCTCTTGTAATTCCTCTTGCTTCACTAAAATAATATTGGAATCACTGCAGTTCTGTGGAAGTGCCTCCTATCTGGGGGAAAAGCTGCCTTTGGACACCTGCAAACTGGGTTAAGAGGTGATAACTATTAGTTATGTAAGATTATGACCATTTAGTCATACGTTTAATAGTAACTCACTTACATAACCCTTGCTATTTAATTCAGATACCATGTTCAGCTTGTATTTCTCGATAATAACCCCCCACCCTCAAACCAACATATATGTACACACCCAATCAGCATGCATGACTGCTGACTGACACTAATTCCACTGACTGTTTATTGAGTGTCATGATTACAACTGAGATTATACAAAATGAAGTGAACACAGTCTTGTACAAATGGCGTACATTTCACAGTTAATTGTGAAAGTTAGAAAGGTTAAAAAGTTCTATTGGCACTTTTCATAAGTAGATTTGATTTCTGAAAAACATTTTTAATAATTACACGAAAAGTTTTTAAAAAAAATACATGTTGATCAGAAGTATAAACTGAAAACCTGTTTATTAAATGAATGATACTTAAGTTAAAATAAATGAGTTCACCTGTTTTGCACAAGTCTTTGACATATTTATTTACTAACTCACAGAACCTGGGAATGCAGTTTTTGAAGTTAGCAACTTCCTGGGGTTACTGGGAGGTAGAGAAATTATGAAAAAAGGAACACTTCATTTCTTTGCATAAAAGACCACCTTGCATACTGCTCACTTCATGAACCCCAAAAAGTACTATTTATAGAGTCAAAGGACCATTTATTGCCCATTAAAAGAAGTACACAGCTGAATGTCTGTCTCATCCCCCTGATCACATGTGAAATTATATTGTCATTAACAGCAAAGACAACAATGGTATATTAATTTTAGTAGTAGTTAGAACCAGAGGAAAAGATTGCTATATAGAAAAACATACAAATATGAGATAAAAATGAAAAACTGAATAGCGTGGACTATTTGCTTTTACAGTATTCACACACACATACTGGATTAAATACCCACAGAGAATCTTGATGTATTACAATGGAGGCGGATCCCACATGGTTTAATTGGCCATTCCTGTCCCTAAATGTCAAAGTGAAATGAAACTCAGAAAATTCTAGATGATTGTTTTACTTCACTTTAAGAGTTATCTGTAAATAAGAAAAATGATCCGTTACGGCAAAAACAGTCTGTAAACTAAATGTACGGAGGACAAGCTCAAGACACAGAGAACCTGTCCTGAGTCCGAGTCTTTGGCAGATCCGACAGCTGCACTGGTCAGCCACATCTGCGGTGGTGCCTTCGTGTCTCAGAGGGTGACTCTGTAGGCCAGGCGTGTGCTCACCAACCTATGCAAGGGTCCGGGCAGTCCCGCAGGTAAGCTTCATATTGACCTTTGGCAACATCTATCAACGTTGTGAATACAGTCAGCTGAAAGGAAATTATTTTTACTTTAAGGATGTTTTCAATTCCAAGATGTTCTGACTTACAGAATTGGCTTTATTAAATTAACTACTTGATATTAAACAGTGCTATATGTAATGTATTATATAGTTAATATATTTATATTAATGTATATTATATTAATATAGGATATTAAATAAGTGTTACATATTATTATTAATTAAAGCAACCAACTTCAATAGAACCATTGTTCCAGGTCATGAATATAAATAATCTCAGGAGAGAACCCCAGTTCTTCACAGGAGCTTATTCCTGGGCAGCACACTGCTGCACCACCAGTGCTTTAGGACTAACTTAACCCTCCTCAGTGTGTAACTGACAGTCATGCAAAGCCTAATGGTGTATTAATACCATGGAGCATAAACAGTTTAGCTTTGCTTATCCTTATCCTTAAAATATTTCTAATATAGTGAGGGAAACTGCAGGCACACTGATTACAAAGCACACACGCAAACTCACATGGAGGTCACACAGACTGAGAGTCACCGGATTGTGAGCTCACACACAGACGATGTGGGCAGAGTGAGAGGGAGGGCAGGGTCCAGGAGCTGAAGGCAGGCTTTCTGCGGAAGCCAGGATGATCTGGATGCTAAAGGACAGTAGGACTTTGTTCTCAAGGGGGGCACTAGAGGCATGTTTATCTGAGGGAGAGCTTAGGGAAAAGGACCCAGAAGGGAAGGAACAAGTGGAATGGATAATCAGGGGAGCACATCCAGAACATTCGAGGCATGACTATTGGCAAATGGGATGATCAGAAAATGTTTTGCATTTTTTTATCTATAGTATGAAGAAAAGATAAAAGGATATAATAAAGTTTAAGGGAAACCCTAATTGAACAAGACACAGAGCTCCTGTGAAAATGGATTTCAAACTTTTGTTTTGTGAACTTTTAGGTGTGAGTACAGCATGAGGTTTCTGACAGAAGAAGTCAAGAATAAAATGCTAGGCTTAATTCAAGTGCCACGTAAGTAAAGCTGTAAACAATACTCTGAACAATCTGGACATCAAGCCACGGTGATCAGCTTCTTTGTTGCATTGCAAAAGTTAGGGTTTTAGCCACACAAAAATATTTTTTAAAAATCAGCCTTATGTTTTAGAAAAACATAAGTTCTGTGCTCAAACTGATATAATAGGGAAAGATAAAACATAGGACCAAATTCTTTCTCTAAAAGACCAAAATATATAATAGATATGTTTTAAAATACCTTGTTGAGGACAGGTTTTGTTGACAGGACATCATACAGGGTTGCAAATGAGATATTCTAAAACACAAAAATAGTTTTGTTCAGTAAATTAAATACAGAAGTCAGCAGCCTTATCCACGCGAGTGGGTCATGATAAACCAAGACATTCTTCAATCAACCTCCCCCCAATTTCCCTAAAAGAATTTCCCTTGGGGTCATTGTTAGAAACAAGTAACAGTTTTACTGTATTACTTTTCTTTCTCTAGCTTCCTCCTAAATTCTTTCTTGTTTGTTATTCTAAATTCTTGCCTGTTTGTTATTCAGCTTCACAGAGCAGTATCCATCATTAGAATAAGAAAGGGAAAGTACTGCAAAATTTTGCTCTTTTTAAGTTAAAAAAAACAAAACAAAAACTCAGTGGAGATTGTCTAGAGATACTGAATAAATATGAGGTTTATAAATTCTCTGAAGGCCAAAGAAAAATGGCAGAACTGAGGTAATCTTTAATGGTGACACTTTCTTTCTATATATGACATTGTAAATGTACCTCTGGGGTTATGCGGTTTAGACACGTCTTTGCAGGTGTCCTTCGATTGTCAAGGAAGAAGGGGTTTTTCCAACGGTCATAATTTGTTTCTACCACATACCATCGACCCTGCTTAGGATCCAGTCTAGATACAAAAAGAGAGATTCCCTCTTAGGCTACATGCCTTAAACTTGTGCATATATGAGTTTATGCTTTAGTTTCTACTTATTTTGCTTTACCAAATGTACTTACTCATATACATCCAAAGATTCTTTCCTGTCTCGTGTAATCACACAACCTTCCCCAGACTGGTTGCCTCCCAGGATAAAGTATGCTGGGGCCAGTATCTTGGTCTTGGTCAATATATTCTTGGCTTCTTCATAACTACATAGAAACATTTAAAAAAACTTTTAGTTGACTTATAATGGAAATGTTTAGCTCTGTGGAAACTAAAGGAAACCAAGTATCTAAGGAATATGTTTTTTAAAAAAGGATGGTAAGCGATGGCTCTAGGAGGAAAAATCCCTGATTCCTGTGAGGTAAAATACTGAGATGGGAAGAGGGAATTGTAGAAGGTCCCTCAAAACCGAAGAAGAAATAAAATGGCCCCAAGATATCATCTTCCACCCTTATTGTCCACGCCTTTCACTCAACAATAGAAAAAAGGGAAATAATATTAATTGCAGAACATAGGACTCAGTAAACCTTGAAAATTGGGGCTATTAAAAATTGAGATGGATTATCAAAGAAGACTACTAATTAAATCTTATTCCCTGGAAGGTACTAAAGATAGGATTGATACCCATTTATTCTAAGTTATTTGGATTCAGTGCAGGCTGAAGGAAAGGCAGTTTTGCTATTGTAAGATTTCTTCTGTACCAGAGCAGAATAATATAACTTCTAGAATAATATGTATTACCACTTAGATGAAGATTTTATTGTACAATTTTTCTCTTGTGTATGGGTGATTATTTTTGTACACCAAAAACATTCCATAGGTGCCCTTCATAGTGTCAATATCCCTAGTACTTTTTAATAATTCATATCCTCACTATAAAAACACACAACATGGACAGAGAAAACATGAATAATTCATATGAGTGTCAAGGTTCATCTAAGACATTCTGCATAGTTCCTCAATGGATGTTAAGCTGAAGCTTGGCAAATATTTTTATATTTTCATATGAATAATTTACAACAAATATTTGATAAAGCAACCAACCACTTTACCTAGTACTATTTTCCAGAACTGATCTAGTGATAAACCCTATCCACATGGCATCTTTCTTTCCCATAATCCATTCTAGGACACCTGGAAGAGATCAAACACAGTGTCAGGATCTGGAAAAGGTTAGACTACTTAACCAGAAGGCATAGTCCAGTCCTCCTAGTAAAACAGTTGTGAAACCCCCAGTTCACTGGAGAACACTCTACTCACCCAGATAACCCCCATTTATACTGAAGCGTTCATTTAGTGTCAGACTAAACAGTCCCTGAGAAAAAGACAAAGCAATGAAGTCAGAAACTCCAACCTTCCTCTTTAAGGTCCTATCACTGTACTTTATAGTGGTATATAAAGGGTTGGGTAACAGGAAATGCAAAGATAAATCAAAACCATGTATTAACAAGGCTTTTTAAAAAAGTTTAAAGCATCTGCACATCTAGTGTGTGAGATAAGTAGGTGGGATGTTATTGGCCACACCTTTCGGACAGGAAACTAAGGAGCAGAGAATTACCGCCGACCTGCCTAAGCGAGCAGCAGACCCAGACTTTGATCCCTCTGACACCTGGCCACATTCTCCTTATCCCAGAACAGGCTCAGAAACCTTCATTTCCTTTCTACTCTTCTCTACCATGCAACCTTAAACCTAGGAAAGGGACAAGAAGTACAAAGGGATGAACTGCGGCTCCATATTCTTTTTAGGTCCTCATTTTCTTAGACTCCACCCTTTCTTTACACATACTAAAAGCAGGACACAAAGCTACCTTTAAAATTACACGACAAATGGTTCCTTACCGGTTTGAATCCTGTTAACATGCCCACATAGCCTGCAAAGCTTGAAGCCTTGAAGACAGTTTTATTGTTTCTTTGGAAGTCCAAATTCACTGTTAAAGGTTTTAATTCCTCAGTTATGACCCAGGTATTATTATTTGTGTTCCACCTACAAAAGACATATTTCGGTGACACTTAAGAACATTGATGTTAATAGTGATGAATACAGTGATGAAAGCCAGGCATGACACTATGTGCTTGATCTACCTAATCGCCATGATCCATCCTAACAACAACCTTTACAATATGGATCGCTTCATCCCCTATTTTATAGATGATAAAACTCAGGCTCAGAGAAGTTAAGTAACTCTGCCAATGTCACACAGCCTATAAAAAGTGAGCCCCAGATTCAAATTTAGGTCTCTAATTACAAAGTTCTTATTTTTTCCAAAAGGTCAAGATGACAAATAAAATAGAATGCAGACATGCATGTGTGGCCTTCAGGCATCCTCCAGATTTCTTTTCACTAGGTACAACTCAGATAAAAGCCCCAAGTAACTAAGTGAAAGTGTGCCCATCTTGTCTTAACATTTAGGAATCCATTTATCTTCAGTTATGGTCATATTTTAGGCGTGACTTGGGACTTACTTTTCATCAATGTGATATAATCTACTCTTCTTATAGAGTGATACATAATGTGTTCTTTACTTACCCAAGAAATACTCCAAAATCCATGTTTCTCCCATGTAGCAGATGACCTATTTGAAAGTAAGCAGAAGAGACCCACAGTGGTAGTTAAGATAATACAACTAATTCTAAATCAAAGATGGGACACTTAATTTTGGTTAATTTATATTTATAACTGTTTCACCTAACAGTAGGAATTAAGAAGCATCCTGAGACCCTAATCTTTAACAAGATCAAACTGTTGTCACTGTGACATCTGCGAGACGCCCCCACAAAATCTGAGAGCACGGGGTTCCAGGTAAGGTCAGAATATAGGAAAAGGATCAATGGTGATTCTTTGTCCATTATCACATGGTTCTATCAGACAAAGATATCTTAGCCTCAACTAATGTGACTTACCAAATGTTTCCCTTCAGGCATTGTCACCTACAGCTGGACACCTCAAGGGTTAGTTGTAGGCAGACTTTCTACCCAGAGTATTAGGTCGAAAACCAGGGTGAGTCGGAGTAAGACATCCTGTGCCTTGTCCTCTGGGGACCAGCCAGGAAAAAAAACATGGGAAAGTGAGGCCATTATACACAGGGTCCCTTGGCTGGGAAAAGACGGGAGAATGTTTGTTCTGGGCCTCAAGAAAAGCAAATATGTCGTTACATATGTGAAGATAACGTAGTCCCTCCTGTGAGGATTTCTATCCAATCATGCAGACAGCTATAAGCAGACTATAAGGAAGGTAAAAACGTTTCTAGGCCTGAAACACTTATTCTGGGTTTTTTGCAAGCCTGAATTAAACTTTAATAGGTATTCTAGTGGTCTTAAAATAAGGATAGTTTTCAATGTACTTATAAAAATTTACCAAGGTATATTAAGCTGTTTGCAACATACACAGAATTTACCTAGCAAACCTGCATTTTAAAAGTTCTAATTCCATTTATTTAGAAAATTTTTCTTTTACATGGTGCTTTGCTCTGCCCACCCTCCCATGGCACACATTTATTTACCTTCTTTATCTTCTGTTATTATTGAAGTACACATGGTAAAAAATTCATAAAAAATATTGAATGAAATAATCTCGCCTATGAGAAAAGAAACAAAAAATTTTTGTTAATGTACAGAACCATGACAGTGTAAGAAAAATTTGTTTTAAGAAGTGTAACTATTTTCACTGTATGAGCGTGTGCTTTGGCCAGTCGGGGTGTGCCTACAAAGCTGGCAGGGTGGCGCATCCTTCACCAGCCTGTCCTCTCTCTAGACTCGAGATAAAACAAGTCATCAAAGAGGCAGCTACTGGGCGAGCTGAACATACAGGCAAGTTGGAATCATTCTACAACATGATGTCTACATTTTTTATCAATATGTTCCACTCTAAATTTTCTTTGGGGAGCTCAAATATGATAATTTAATACATCTGAGAAAGGTGATTTAAGAACTAGTAATAAAATTAATGCAGAATTGCCAAGAAAATCCACTGTAGAATATTTTGTATTTTGAATATTTTTCCAAAACTGTGTAATACCATTTAGCATTTAATTCAAAAGTATACATACAGCACACTTTGTCTCATTTAATGTTATAATAGTATGTTAAGCTTATGTTTTTTTTCACCCCCCACTCCAGTGTTTAGTGTATTTCCATTTAATTTCTATTTTGGTGAAATTTTATTATAAATTTATAATAATTTTTATAATTTATACCATTACCATATAAATCATCTGTTAATCTTAATCCATTCTTCTCTTGAGATGTTTAATTACTTGCTAGAGTTTTTTACATAATAAAGGAATTAGACTTGCTTCTTATAAAGGCTGCAAATATATATTTCCAGTACATCAACTATCTTTTTAAATCCTTTTTTATAGAAGCAAAACAAACAAAAAATAGCCACTTTTGTTGATAAATACTACTGATTTTCACAAATTTTCAATCATCTTTCTTATAAAACTGATGATTAAGTACTGGCTACTTAAAATAATGACTGCTGCTTTGCTAGCTCAAAAATAAAACTTTTGGGGTGGTGGGGAAAATCTTTTTCATTAATACCATAAATTGGAAAGTGAAATTTAAAAAAATAACTTCCAAGAACATCCATACCTAAGGATAATTTTAATGAATGATATATAAGACCTTCTCCCTAAAAATAAAAAATACTACCAGAGAAATAACAACCTAAATAAATGTTGAGATTTATAGTATTCATGGATCAGAAAACTCAGTATTACAATCTCAAAGTATCAGTAGGCTCTTTGGTCCAAGCTGACAGGCTGATTTTAAAATGTACACAGGAATACAAAAGGCCTAGAATAGCCAAGACAATTTTGAAGAAAAACAAAGTTAGTAGAATTACACTACCTACTTTTAAGACTATAAAAGATTTATTATTAAGGTAGGATGGTACTGATATAAGGAAAGACAAATAGATAAGAAAATAGAAAGTCCCTAAACAGAACCATGTATATAGTCACCTGATTTATATCAGAGACACCACTTAATTTACTGAGGGAAAGATAGTCTTTTAAATAAATGGTGTTTAATCAATTGGATATACCATATGAGGAAAAACCTGACCCCTAACTCATACCATATACAAAAATTAATTCAAGATAGATCATAGTAAATATAAAAAGTAAACATAAAACATCTAGAAGAAAATATACAAGAATATTTTCATGGCTTTGGGATAGGCAAAGATTTCTTAAATGTACACAAAAAATACTGCTCGTAAAAGAGAAGACTGATAAATTAGACTTCACTAAAATTAAGAATTATTCATCAAAAGACACCAGTAAGAGAATAAAAATGCAAGTCATAGACTGGGAGAAGATACTTGGAATACATATTATTTGGCAAAGAACTTATATCCAGAATATATAAAGAATTCCATCAAACTAATAGAAAATGGGCAAAGACCTTAATCAGGAATTTACCTTTCCCCAAAAGAAACCCCCAAAAAGAAAAGGTCAATAAACTGTTCAATTTCATTAGTCATCAAGGAAATGCAAATTAAAACTAAAATGGGATACTATGACACTCAAAAAATGGCTCAAATACTATCCAGTGAAGACGTATCAAATGGAGAAAACTAAAACTCTCATATTATGCTGATTGTCAACTGATAGAATCACTTTGGAAAACTGTTGGCAGAATCTACAAGGCTATACATACAGCTACCCTATAATCCAATAGTTCACTTCCTAGATATACATCCAAGAGAAATGAGTGTATGTGCCCATCAAAAGACATGTACTAGAATGTTTTTAACTGCTTTCTTCTTCATATCCACAATCTGAAAGCAACCCAGACACCCTATTTATACAGTAGCATACTACCTATAATGATAAGTACAAGAAACCACACACAACAGTTCATATTCCAGTTCTATTTATAAAAAGTTCAAAACTAATTTATGGTAAAGTCAGAATAGTGGTTACTTGAGGAGGCAGTATCATCTGTGAGGGGGCAGGAGGGGGCACTCTGGAGTGCTGGACTTTTCTATGTCTTGATCTGAGCTGTGGTTACGTGCCCAGATGCATTTTTAAAACTTCAATGAGCTGTATACTTAAGATCACTATACTTTATGGATATCATACCTCAATAGAAATATTTTAAAGTGTTTTACTAAATTTTTTAAAAGCTGCAAAGTGAACTTTACCTAAAGGTATATCAGTAACAGCTGCAATTCCCTTCAATTCCTCTTCAAAGGGGCCAGGAAGGTTGCCAAGTAGACCAGGCTGAAAAACAGATAAATTAACAATCATTCAACCTAGAAGCATGGTTTGAGATCTGGTTTTTGCCATAAAATTTGTTCCACATGTTGCTATCACAATAGGTGATAGCCACCACACCTGGCTAATTTTTCTTTCTTTATTTTTTTTTTTTAATAAAGAAAGGGTCTCTATTGCTCAGGCTGGTCTCCAACTCCTGGCCTCAAGTGATCCTACTGCCTCGGTCTCCCAAAGTGCTGGGATTATAGGGTTATTTTTACATCATATATTTCTAAAAGATTTTCTATGTAATACTCAATATCGGGTCCCTATACAGAGACCTATGATTCTTAGACTGTTTTTTCCAGCCTTGTATTTCCCCATTCTCCAGAGAGGGTAGGACTATAATAATTCCACCTGGATGACCTGACGTGACCCCCAACACAAGAACATCATCATAACAAGCACTCCTTATCTTCGCTCAAATTCACCCTCTAGCCATTGGCATATATCCTTATCACTATTTCCTTCCCACACTCACAGCAACAAACCTGCACTATTTTATTCCTTCACAAAACTGTTTGTTATGGTTAAAGGCTGATCTTGGGATAAGATGCATTAATTGCATTCTGTTAGCAAACAACAGACATTGAGCAAATTCAATGGTGGATATCATAATTTTATTCTCAACGACAACTACTCACTAACATCTAGATCACAATTTTAAGTTCACAGCCTTTTGCTGAGATAATGGGCTTAAAATTTGCAAGTCCCATTTTTCACCAACTTGGTAATTATATGTAATATGACTTAACTAAGCATATTATTTTTTCCCCTAGCAATTCAAAGCATTGCACAAGTGGAATGTTCCAGCCAACTTAACAAACAAGTGTGACTTAATGAACATGTATTAAACCCATTACATCTAGGCACTGTGCTGTATGTCACTGAATCCTTACAACTACCATATGAAATATGAAATATATACTCTTAGTAAATACTATTCTCCCTGATGAGAAAACTGAAGTTTCATCGGTTAAGAAACTTGCCCAAGGACACAAAGCTAGTACGTAACTGATCCAGCCTTAAAACCCAAGGTTGTCTGATTCCAAGGCACCTAAACATTTTGCGGTGCTGCCCTCCCAACTGCCACTCAGAGTAGAGGGGAAACCAGGGCATGTGCAGTATGTGGGGTCCTCTTCCTCTTTTGCTTCTGCCAACACTTTTTATTTTGGGGAAGTCTGGCAAGTATGAACATCAAGGACAGCCTTAATCCACGGCTCTAAGAGCATAAACATGAGGGACACCAGGTGTGATGCTTGGCAGGTACAAGTGTTAGAGGGAGGATGTTCCCTAGAGAACCTCACGGGTTCTAGCAACCAGGTCCTAAGTGTCCCGTTGGTTCCACGGAAATAAAAAAGGGGCTCAGAAACAAAGTCTTCCTGCATGACCAGGAAGAAAACAGAATGGTTTGGCGATTGCACAGCCATAAGAAAAACTCAACCCAAGTGAGTTTCAAGGGTCAGAGCTCCACAGAATACAGGGCTCGGCTGAGTAAGTCATTTGGTCACATCTAGAAAAATCTCTGGTTGTCCTGATATATTCACGCAAAATACTTAAGGAAAAAAACCAAGTTTTCAATAGTGAACGTACAATCCTCAGTATATATAAAGGGTAGGAAATGCCATACTCCCAGATGAAATCTGTCCATTTGCCCACTGCTCTGTAAAATAGTCCATACTTTTAAAAAACATGAAAGATCACTTAACTCCAAAATTTGCCACGCTGTCATCCCATAAATCCCCAGAATGTAAGTACCTCTGAAGTTTTGGCAGTGATTCAGAATAAATGCAAATTTGTCCAAGTTCTTGAGAAGAAGTTGTTGAATAGTGTCTTTAAGTAAATACCAGAGCATTTTCTGCATTCTATGTTTATATGTATATTTGTGTGTGCTCATAATTTATTGTGGAAAATAATATTTCTTACCAACTTTTGATCCACTATCTGCATAACTTTTCCACTTGGCACAAATGCATTTACCATGTTCTTCATGGAATTCATTAAAACCTTTAGCTGAAAAATAAATAAATAGATCACTTAATAGAAGACACTTTAAAGTCCTGAGATTTAACATCAAGATTGCTACAATAAAAATATACAGTCCTTTTGACTTGCCCATATGTAACTAAAATATAGAGTGCTATTTGAAAATATTTTTAATTAATATGTTAATACAATGAGTCCAATTTTATCTTTAAAATGACATTTGATTCTTAATTATTTAGATGAAGATGATACAAAAGGAAAGAAACAAAGGCAAAGTTGCAAAAAAGGACAAAAAGCTACAGAGGAATGACATCTTTTCCTCTACTATTTTTTTTCTATGACCTTTGAGAGAAGTATCTTCTACTATCATTTATTCTTACGTGGCAGAAAGGTATCAAAAGCACACTTTTAAACTACTTTATGGATAACTTCATGAAGTATTCTTTTAAAAATACAATTATATTCAGTAAAGTCAGAAATAAGAGATGTAAGCATCACAGCATACCTGTGGTGCCTTGTCAGCCATCAACTGGTGCCATCTTTTGTAGGGTGGTAAATCAAGATTTATGGTGTACCACGGAACTGGGCCCCTGTAGCTGTAAGGAGAGGTGCATTATCTTGAAATGTGGGAAGCGGTTTTTTGAGGGGGTTAGTTAGTTACATCTATAAGGGTACATGAGAGACATATTCTTAATAAGTGTAGAAGTTGGTTACTCAAAGCAAAATTTGCAGAGAAAGTTCATTTTGTACCCAGTGCTTCTGCCCTGTGTTGCACATACAGTCATAACTCGTCCCCGACACCTTGGCCTCGAAGTACACATTAGGAAGGGCTGGTGTGACCTGGTTATATGTAAGGAAACCAGCAGTGGCTCAAGAGCTATAACCTGATTGTCACTGATGGAAAACACCTGCCTTTTCTCCCCTCTCCTAGATATTTGCAGAGTTAGTCTAGGCTCTGGACGTTTCTCCAATTGGTTTCCCGGTCTCAGAAATCTCTCTATCTAACCAAATTATCGCCACATCATTGTCTGTAGTGCTGGCTTCAGTA
The DNA here is from genome assembly GCF_041146395.1 of Eulemur rufifrons. Taxonomy (NCBI): domain Eukaryota; kingdom Metazoa; phylum Chordata; class Mammalia; order Primates; family Lemuridae; genus Eulemur; species Eulemur rufifrons. The sequence continues at coordinate 11,383,664 of NC_090994.1, read as the reverse complement.
AGGTCACCTTTTAAAGCATAGAGTGGCAACATGTATTAGCTTCCCATGATTGGCTTCAAGAACCTTCACGATTGTCTCAGCCATCCTAATCTTCCCTACTATACACTTTCTCTCTTCTCATTCTTCTGTATTAAGTCCAAGCCTAAGCACTATTCTATTACATACACTCCCCAACTCCCTACTCTTTAACTTACACACAGCAACTTCTACTGTGAGGATACAGCGGTGTCCAGGGCCTCATCAATGGAGCTGGACCACATTTCTGGTGGACGAACCCTACAACTATTTCTGTTGCTACAGGAACATTATTTTCTGGCACTTATTACTAAACTGAAATAACTTTTAAGGGTGTGCCATAACATCAGCGTAAATCTATGCCTAAAAATAGCCATCCTTTGATCCACTGATCTGCTCTAGAAAAGCACAGAGTGCACTCTGGGTGTGCTACAGTGTTATCAGTCTCCTAAATTAAAATGTTATCTAGACTTATGTCTATAGCGGGGCTGGGTTATTTCCTCAAAGTCATGAGCTGTGTTTCTATTTGTACTTCTTCTGTAATGAATAATTACTTGGTTCTCTAAATATTGCTGCTGCGCTTGGAGCCCTGGTATATGTATGAGGTTTTATGAAGCTATTAACCAGCAGCCAATCGTGTTGCAATTTAGATAGAAAAGAAAAGCACTCTTAATTTGGGAAACATACATTTAAACAGTATCACAGTGAAATTTTATTTTTTTCTCAATGCACTTTCAAGTTCCCCATTTCCTTAGGAGCTGATATCTACATGAAATACTACAATACTTAAATCCTAGAAAAAAGATTTTCATTACAACAAATTCATTCCATTTCTGACTGACCTTAATGTCACATCTAAAATTTTGTCCCACAATTCAACAAAGTAATTACTATTCCCCCTATTATGGGGCAGGTGCTACATCTATTTGGGTTTCCATAAATCAGTGGGTCCCAAGATGTGTGTTTGACTTATGAACTCTAATCAGCTGCTCCTCCCCTATCATATCCAGCCAATCCCAAACCATGCCCCTACATCTGCCATAAATTCCTGATTCAGTCCAGAGCCTTGGACAGGCTCAAGGATTTCAGAGGAATGGGGAGAAAATTCACTCACTACAGTAAAGGATTATAATGAAGTGAGGTTGATGAGACCCCAGAAACCTCTCGATAATAAAACCTCCACTAATGAGAATTTTTTGAGAGAACTTTAATCTAATTAACAAAATTATTTTAATGACTAAAGCTTAGCCATAATCCTACATTTTGTCTCATTAAACAGTCTTCTAAAGTATTTTAGTATTTAACCTCTGCACTTCAATCTCCTACAGAAATAAAAGAGTGTCTACCTTAGGAGAGCAGCGAGGATTACACAAAATATGCAAAAAATACCAGCAATGGTATTCAATCAATAGTAGTTACCATAGGATTTTCCTAGTTTCATACAAACAATAAATATCATTGAATCATTCTTGAGACTTAGCATTTGCTATGTCCAGGTTATCATAACACCAATCATATCCCACATGGCTCCCCAGGTGGCCTGGAAACTAGACCGAGTGACACAACATGCACATACACAAATAAGAGAGCAGATGCCACGCACCCAGTGAGCAGTGGGAAAGAAATGCTTAATGGGATTCCGATGGATACAGGGGTGATCTGACTATCAGTTTCTGGATCTCCAGCATTGATTTGACTGGTCGTGCAGGATAAACAAGCATCTTTTTCTTCCTTCACAGCTGCCCATGCATGCAGCCAAAATCTATACTCTTGATTAAAAAGGATGACCTCACGGGTACAGGAAGACTATTTGTGATGCAAAGGTACATGAAACCACACTTCTCTCCCAGATCTCAAGATCCCTTTATAGTTGCAAGACAAGAAGAATCAGAGCAAAGCTGGGGATTTTTGGGTGTCCTGCTATACTCACGCAAAGTACTTTTAAGGAAAAAATCAAGTTCTCAAGGCCAGCGGGGTAGAAAGACATCCTGCAGAAATACCAAGGCAAGGAAAGAAACATGTACTTTATGTATTTGTGTAAATGTGTGTTTGTTTAGGTGCATGTAAGTGTGTATACATGCATGTACACATGCACATACCTAGACACACACATGCATGTAGCAACGTGCAACCAGTTAAAGGCCAAATCAGGGATGGTTTATGGTTTGCAGGCCAATCAATTCACAGACACAGGTAAAGCACACAAAAAAGGAAGTAGAAAAAAGTCCTTCAATATGGAAAATACTCCTTAAATGTTCAATGAATTGGGGCAGTGAGATCAACCAAGATGCAATCAGCAAGGCACTGATGGCCAGTATGATGCCAGCGATGACAGCAAGGAAGACCTTCAGAGAGCGGACCACTAAAGAAAGAGCTGGAACGTGCACTGGCTTTAGAATCGCATTGAAACTGGTTATCTCTACGTTACTTCCTGGTAGACATTTGCCTCTCTCTACATAAAGGTGAGTAAGTCGAAAGAATTTAGTTTATTATAGTTTCACGCTATCTGGGGCAGAGGCTGTTTAGAATACATAATTTAGATGAGTAGTACAATTAATCTGGAATGCTATAAAAACTGCAAATGTCATCTTGATGTTATTCTTTAAAGTTTGCTCTATTTTCCCCTACCCTCAGCAGACTACTTTCAGTGAGATGGAAGAGCAGGAAAAAACGTCACTATTCCCTACACCTTTTTCTTCTTTCCCCTGTCCTGTACCCTCTGGGCCTGTAAATTATTACTATGTCTTTCTCATAGGCTCATTTAACCACTAAAGATTTGGAAAGACCAAAATCTACACTAAAAATATTAATGCTAAGCACATTAAAACAAGATATTGACCCTTCTCTTATGTGTTCTAATCCCATCTTATCCTGAGTAGCTTTATCACATGTCAAGGTTTATTTCTAGAATGTTTCACATATGAAGTCTCATGATTTCTTGTTCCAATATAATTTGGTGGTTTATATTCAGGCACCACAGATAATCACAGGTCAGCTCAAACACAGGTTTGCATTTTCAAAGATGAGAAAAATGCTTAACAGTAGATAGAATTTAGTAGAGAATGAAAATCCCTTTTTTTCCTATGTCTCTGATAGGCTAGAAATGGACATTTTAATTATGGAGTATTTGCATATTTGTCTAAGATCTTAGCCAAATGCATTATACACAAACCCAAGGAAAAAAATCTTTGTCTCAGGATGGAAGACATGACTTAAATTTTTAGTCATTATCATTATTTTAGGAGAGCTCATCACATAGGAAAAAATCTCCACAAAGGTCAAAGTGAGTTTTGATCCTCTGATGTGTACTCACGTTGGTCCAGAAGGAGGATAGGTTGATTTTCTGCAGTCTTCTGTCCACTAAAAAACAAAGAAAACTAAAAGTTTCAGAAAATAGGTGTTTGCTAACTGAATACATAACTTTCAAGAGTAGTTACAATCTGTGAAGACAAAATCAAGTATGATTTTGCCCTTTTAGACTATTTCAGTGCCTCTTAAGTCTTTTCCTTGCAAGAAAATTTTCAACTTCCCAAACCATTAAGTGCATTTTCAGTCTCAATTCAACTTACACAAGTGCCAGGTGTTGTAATTTCGCTCTTATATTGTAAATATATTGAGTAACGAAGAAATATTAAGAAAGGAGATGGAAAATATGTTAGATGGGTTGATTTACCACTAGAAGTAAATGACTTGATAGGATGTGATACTACCTGAATGGATGACCCAACTCTATTGCACCCTGTCCTGGGATTTGCCTCCCAAACCAGATTTTCAGGGCACACTGCACAGGGCCCTTCTCAATCTCTCCGTAACTTACCATCCCAGCCTCATCTCCTGACACTCCCCCTCATACATATAGCTACCTGCAAGCACTTCCTGATCTCTTACCCTTTCATGTCCGTGCATGTGCTGTTTCCTCTTGCTAGAATGCCCCTTCTCTACCTGGGGAACTTTTGTTCTAACTTCCAAGATCCAGTTCAAATATTTTCTTTTTTATGAAGTCTTCATGTATCTCCCATATGAAAACACGCATCCCTTCCTCTATACACCCACAGCATTTGTACACAACCTCATTACCATATTTATAACATTGCATTATAATTATTTGTTTGTGTCTCTCTTCAATAATAGATTCTGTGCTCTTTGAGGTGAGTGAGGGCAGAGCCCCCAACACTGAGGTCACTGCCTCAGACAATGAGTAAGAGAGACTATTTCAGGGAGAGTTGCTCAAGCTTAGTGGCAAAACAATTTTCTCCTAACATAAAATGATCAAAAGGTCCGCACAGATTTATGATTCTTTTGGTACTAGTTCAACATGGCAAGTATATTTATCTCCTTTCCTTTGGAGGCCCAGTACTGTAAAACTAAAATAATTGTCTTTAAAAAGTACAAATCCACAGTAAGAGGAAGTATGGAAGAAAACTACTGGAACTGTAGTTTGAGCTCAGAAAACTTACCTGCTGCAAAATTTTTTTAACTTTTGATAGCATGGGAGAGTATATAAAGTAGGTTGACATCTGTGATTCAAACATTGTCAAAATGACCTTACCACTGAGTAAGTTTCTCATATAAGTGAGGTTTTGCCTTGTAATCTGGGGTCGAATTCATTAAGAAATAATACAAGTCTGTAGCAAAAGCTAATTTCCAAAGCCTTTAGGCTCAACAACAGTGGCTGAGGGCAGTTCTTGTTCAGAAAAAGTTTGGTCTCAGCTCTGAGCTCAAAAACTGTGTAAAACTTTACTGCTACTAAGCTTTATAACTGCTCTAAAATAGGAGATTCAGGATGTTCAGCTTCTATTTCTGACAAATATTCACAGAAATGATGATGGTTATGGCCACAAGAATGAAGCTCAAGGTTTACAATGCAGGTCCAATAACACATGTTAGATTCAAATATTTTCCACAAAGTATCTGAAACTAAATAATATAATTAATAACCATAAGCTTTAAACACCTTGCATTTTCACAAGTTTTGTGGATTTGCTCAACTCAGCCTTCTTCTGCTCACAGATATTTAGATATCTTAGCAGATTCCACTTCAGGTTATACTGAATTACTGTTTTCTCAACTTCTCTGAAAACATCTTTGCCTGTAGCTGTTTTACATAGACTATTCACAGAGGCTAATTCTTCAGCTACTTCAAACTCAGCACTGACTATCTCATATCAACAACTGATCGGTATTAGTAACTTCAAGAGCCAAGGAAAACCACTCCAAATTCCCTGCCGTGTTCTTTAATTGATATTTATGATGCTTCCAAAGTCTGGAACGACTGTTCTCACTTAAAGACACATGAACAATTTCATTTTCTCTGCACACATTTCTTCTGCTGCTACAATCAAATACAATTTAGTTAATGCTCCATTGGTAAATGGCTTTTGGACCTTTGCTAACAAATGAGCTACCTGCAGACTTGCTTTGGTTGCAACCTCATTTTACTTCCTAAAATTTGTTAAAAAAAAAAAAAAATCTGCTTTCATGAGCTACTCTGCTTTAAATTTTCTTGTTTTTCTGACCATTACTTTCCCATGAGTTGGGAATATTGTGATGTGTACTTAATCTGAGTGCTTAATTTTATTGTCGTGCCCTGGACAAGAGGCCCAGCTCCATCAGTGACATGCGGAAGGTCACACTGCTGGCGAAAGAAGCAGAGTCCGTGGCTTCCACTGCTCCATCACACAGCTTCCCACAGCGCGAACAGTAAAACCAATGCCTCAACTTAATTCCTAGCATGGAATATTCTGCATCCAGTTTGGGGCTTCCTATGATCACCAGAATCAACTCAGCAAGTAAGTGAAATGCAATGACTTTTTATCCCTCCCTCATAATTGTATTTGCATGCCCTGGGTTCTAAAGCCAAAATAAAAAACAAGTTATGGGCACATTTCTTACCAGACAACTGTGAGAGAAGTTGAAAATGCTCTGTCAAGTATTAGGAGAGAATCTGACCTGCCCCAGAGGTAAGAGCTAAAGAGCAACCTAGCAACAGTACACGCGGGAGTCTGAGGTTGATAACAATGGTAATCGCAGCTGCAGTAAACAGACAGGAAATCTGCATAGATCTGTCTGCAAGAAAAAAGGTAAATGTGAAAGAAAGTAAGAAAGCTAGCAGCCATGAGACCACAGTATTTCAGGTGTTTAGAAGACATCATCACCAGAGTCATTTACTCAAAAAGTTAGCTTTGGGGGTAGCATGGAGAGCTATATCCTCACCCTCACATAAGAATTCTACAAGGGACGCACAGTTTCAAAATCTGCATACAGCCCTAAAACAAGATTACAATGAACTTAATGTTAAAGTTTCTTACTATCCCTAAATTTAACTATACATGGTTTTCATAATAGACAACTTTATTAAGATTGGTAAAAATTTAAATAAATGATAGATAAAGATTATAAACGTAAGACAGGTAGAGACACTCTGTAACGGGCTTGGTATACTGTGCTACTCTATCAGAGGGGAGAAAAAAAATCAAACTTAGAAGCAATATTCTCTCTCTCCCCACCCCCCCTGCTTCCTAAAGGTGGATGTGATGAAAATCTGATGTTTCAATACATGTGAAACTCTCTGGAAAATGTTTTTAAAAGGTTTCCTGGGTCAGCGAATTCTCTAATTTTTCAAGGTATTTGGTAGGAACTTAGATCTCTTTGAAATTAATCAGTGTTTATGTCTTACCCACTCATTAAGAAAAACTACAGACCTACTGAACATAACCTACTTGGGAAAACAACATATAAAGTGAAAATTATTCATTAAGTACTCAGTGAATGCTCCATGCCTAACAGAAATGACATAACTCGTCCACCTCCTTAAAATATTTGAGTCCTACAGAATTAATAAGAACCTCAATGAACTGTACGCCTCTAGTAATATGTAAAAAAGTTCTGAAAGAACCTCTTAGTATTCAAATATTCGAAAAAAGACAATGAAAGATAATTTAAAATTATATAGCTCACACCAGTTTTCATACTCATCAGAAAAGTTGAAAAACTCTAAAACAGTTTTTAATTCAATTCTTTAATTCCTCAACAACTATTTTCTAACTAAGATTTGTTTCCTAAAGTGTTCTCTAAAACTTAGCAGACACACACTGAATAAGAAAAGGCGTATTTTAACGTATGTAACAAATCAGATGAGCAGTTAAATGTTTTCATTTTTCTTCTGGGCTTTGGATGGGATGGCACTCTATTTTTTTTTTTTTTTTTAATTTTTTCCTTTTTTTAAGAGACAGTGTCTTGCTATGTTGCCCAAGCTGGACTTCAACTCCTGGGCTCAAGTGATCCTCCCATCTCAGCCTCTTGAGTAACCAGGACCAGAGGGATGGGACCCTATGGGATGGCACCCGATGAAACTACTGATATTTAGGTAAAGGGAATGTGAATAAACCCTCCATGAGGAGAGGGACCCTGTCTACCTACTTGACTGGCCCATTCTTAGCACCGGGAACAGAGTCAGGCACACAGTAGGCAGTATCCGTTGACTAAGTAAACACATCACACCTGTGTGTTCCCTGCTTTGGCGTGCTGGGGAAAAGCAAACACCGAACAATGAAACTGGCTAGGCCAGATGGGGTTTATGAGATTTTTGGAAACTCTGTGAAAATCACTGCTAAAAAGCTGATTCAATAGCTAACGTCGACAATGTTATTACTTGTATGAGACACTGATGCATAAAAATAAGTTTGCTTTAGCAATTAATTACTGAGCATTATGTTTCATTTTCACACATCTCAGGAAGCTGCTCAGATTTGTAACTGAGAACAGTCATCTCTCCCACTCTAGTTTCTTTCCTCCTGATCACTGCTCAGCCCACTGCGCCCCCAGCATTGCTCTGACTAAGATGACCAACGACCTCTGGTTGATGGATCCTTGACATCTCAATAGTAGTCACCATAGCTCACCTGTCCCACTCTCTTCCCTGAGCTGCCTGTCACACTTACTCTCCTGTTTTGGCTGCTGCTTTAACTTTGCCAGTTTCTTCTCCGCCTGACATACACATGTAAGTTACTTAGCCTTCGCCTAGTTCTCTTCTTTGCTTCTCTTTCTCTGTCCTCTTTCCACCTGAGTTCATCTGCTCCAATGGCTTCAGATAGTATCATTTATGCCTACGACTCCCACAATCTCTCTTCTGAGCTCCAGTCCCAAGGGCGGACTGGGTATCTCTCTGTTACCCGGAATCCAACATAACCAAAAAGAAAATGATCCCACTCTTCAGCCCTGAGCTTTTCCCTCCCCGTGTTCCCTGGCAGTGATGCCACCATTCACCCAGCTGAGCACATCAGAAACATTCGGGGCATGCTGACACCTCACTTCCTTCTGCTCATTCTGCCTCCCGATGTTTTCCAGAACCATCTACTTCTCTCCCTCACCACTGGTGACACTGTCTTTCAATGCACCTTGTTTTCTCCTCTAGACTAGACACATGTCCACTCTCTCTCCCCTCCAACCCAGCACACTTCTGCTGTGCAACTCTGCTACCTCCAGACTGATCTTTTAAAAGCAAAAATGTTATCTTGTTGAAAACCATCCAGGGGCCTCCCATTGTTTTTAGGATAAATCTCAAAATTCTGAACAGAGTCTACAGAACCCTGGGTGATGTCATCTGGGTCGCCCTCTCCAGACTTTTCCTGTGCTACTCACATCACCACCATCTCTTAATAGGTTATTTAATAAATCAAATAATGAGGAATAACTCAGGAGGGCCTTAAAATATGCACATTGTGAAAAGCCTCAAAAACAAGATGTTCCAAATCAAATGATTTTTGTAATTTTAAGCCAGTCCTCGTCATTCATATTTATCAAAAGTAGTTCTGAAATATCTTTTGTTACCATGAGGCTACAAATAGCTTATCATATAATGAGTCAAATTGAAAAACTGCTTATTCTGGTCAGAATGAAATCACTAGACTTTTTTGAGATTCCAAAGGGCCTTTTGGCTGGCGGGTCCAGGATTTTCCAGCCCAGTAAAAAAAATCAATGAGGCTTTAGCACATGAGGATCCAAATTTTTATTCTGCCAAGTGGAGTTATTAAAACCAAACAAACCCCACACACATCATATCTACCTCTGCCGCTATTTTATTTTTTAAAATAGCATTTTAATAACAACAAAAATTGGGAGTCCATAAAATCAGAATAAAGGCTAACATTCTAAATTAGTAATTTTAGTTTTATGCCCTAATTTTGATATTTCACTGAAGATCTATGAAAACAGCTTCCCAAACTGACATTAGATTTTTGACAACAGCTATTCTAGAGTCTAGATAACAACTATTAAATTCTTTGAGAAGTATGATGATTCTTCATGTTCTGAAAATAGCTATTAAAATACTTTTGCTAGGAAAAGTATTGAGGAGGAAAAAAATACAAGCCCCTGACATCTGAAACTACTCTGATGTTGGTAGCTAGACCTCAATATTATTACAAGCTGGTCTGACACTCACGGCCAGGTTATATGTGTTCTCCCCTTGGACATAAACAATCTCAGGGTACACCTACCTCAGATAAGGTTATTTTGAGACATGATACAATGAGATAAAACAATGCCACCTCACGATTTTATCTAAGCACAGACAAAAAAACAAGGGCATTGTGCAACTCACAAAATACCAAACACTCCCTCCTCTTGCTAAATGAATGACTGTTACTTCTTTACCCAATTAGAATTGCCCCACTTTATAGAAGCATTCTATCTAAAGCAAACCCACGATTCCTGACCTACCCCCAACTCACACAACTACAGCCTAATTTCTGTAATAAGTTTTTTCCTAACCCACAGTTGCTCAAGGTGTAGGTTCCCCGCCTTTCCTCGAAGAATACAAAACCCAGTTTTCAATGATGGGCAATAACAGTATCAAAGTATTGACTTCTTTAAAAATTCCCATAATAACAACTACTCTCATGCAACTTAATTCCCTACCCATACTAAAGCCAAGTGATTCTATTTTTCCTTATAGCCTTTCAATCCTGTATACATGTATATACTGTGTACTTTTCTATTAGTGAGATCACTGTACATACTATTCTGCTTTTATCTGCTAAACATTATATCGGGTTTTAATGGCTGAATAATATCCCATCATGACTTTATTCTTAAAGCATTTCTCCTTACAGGAATCAAACAATAAAAGAGGAGAATGCACATCCTGCTCCCACTTTCAGTATTCTACCTAAGCTGTTCAATACCACTGTCATCTAGCCTCAGGTCAGACGCACCGGGTTCCTGTTTATCCAACTGTTGACAAAGACATATGCACTCTTATTGCTTTTAACGACATTAATTATGAAAGAGCACTGGGCGTCAAGAGGCTTAAGTTTAGGTAAGCTTCGATACACAATACTGTGTCCTCTGGCGATAGATTTTCTCCCTCTAGGTCTACTTCCTCTTCTGTAAAATAAGGAGTCACGCTGGTCCCTCACTGTCTCTTGCAATTTACCCAGTCTGTAGCCCTGTGACTCGCTAGTGGGAAAGAGCCACGGGACAGGCGTTCCCATGACTCGGGACCAGAGGCCACCGGGGTCACGCTGCCGGGCCTGCTCGAGGCTGCTTCCCGCGCCCCGGCTGGGGACCACTCGCCTTTCCCAGGGCCCTGCAGGATCCTGTGCTGGAACTTCTTCAGGAGAGAGCACCTGGTCATCAAGCAGTCTGTCGCTTGATTGAGTAATACACACAAACCGACGTTTTATGTGAACGTTTCAAAATGCAAAACCCTGGTAAAGTTCAAGTACAATCACTCAAATGTGAGGATGTGCGAATCACACCCAGCCATTCTGCAGAGATTAGGATTTCCCTAAAAGGTGTTCTAGTTCCTAGTATCGAATCAACCGGGGACGGGGTTCAACAGCCCGCTGTGCACCCACAGCCCCGGGCACGAAACCACAGACCCCCGGAAGGACGCCGCTCCGCCCGCCCCGCCACACCTGCGCCCGCAGCTGCACTCCCCACTCCGCGCCTGCACCTGCGCCCGCAGCTGCACGCCCCACTCCGCGCCTACACCTGCGCCCGCACCTGCACGCCCCACTCCGCGCCTGCCTCAAGCTCACTCACCGGCGGCGCGTGTTGCGCCACTGCACAGGCGACGGCCGCAGCCAGGAGGACCAAAGGGAGGCGACTGCAGCCCATCATCGCTCCAGTGCCGACGCCTCTCCGACGGGCGCCCGAAAATGCCTCTAGAGGGATCACCTGGGCCCCTCGCAGGCCGCGCCCCCACATCCGCGTGACCTGCGACCCGGGACGCACCACTCGGGGCTGGAGGGGGGTGGGGATCGGAGGAGACCAAGCCGAAGGGAGAGGTCGGGGCTTTCAGTGTTTCAGTGTCGTGGAAGGAGCAGTGGGCAGAGGGGACCTTCGGGCTGCTGAAGAAACCTGCAAAATGTGTCAGCGCGCGCGTCGGGACATGATGTCGTCCCCCCCACACCGCGGACAGTGGTTGGGCCGAGCCGGCGCCCCGCCCCTGCGGGGAGCCGGGCGCTTTCCCCAAGTCTGGCCCGCAGGAGTCCGTGCGCAGGGCACTGCGGGGGCGAGGGGCGGGGCCAGAGCGAGGGGGCGGGGCGAGATGGAGGGGAGGGGCTCGAGGGGGGTTGTGGGACCAGGGTTGGGGAGCGGGAGGAGGGCAGGGGGTGCTTCCGGGGGCTCCCGCCGGGTACCCCAGCCGGCCTGGCGAGGTCTACGCTCGGGCCGCTCTGTGCCTAATGCCCACGAAACGGACCCGCAGAGTCTCCCAACGCGAAGTAGCGCCCGCCCTGACCCGTCTTTGCCCTCTGAGGAAAGCTGGCCCCGAGCGAGGCAGGTTGCTCCCCCCGCCCATGGGGGACACGGGACGAGGCGCAGCTCGAGTGGCCGGGGGGTGGGGGACGAGTGGGCTCATCTAGTCCACTCGGACACTCCGGCCTGTGACTGACCCCCTTGGGCTCCCACAGCGGAGCTGACAAGTCACAGAACTGAGGCTCTGGCTGCTGGCGCTTAGACTCGGGGACGTGACCAGGCAGGCCCGGCGACCCTTCTCGGGCTCGTGTATGCGGCCGCTGGGCGGCTGCGTGTTTTCGCCCAACTCGGGGACGACTGTAGCGGAGCTGAGTAGACCGGGGAGGAGCGCGGACGCGGGCACAGGGCACAGGCTGGGCTTTCGTGCGAGGGACGCGAGGACGCCAGCGCCCTGATAGGGTGAGTGACTTAGAAGTCCAACAGGAAATCCTGCCCTCTGGGTTGCACTTCCTGCTTGAGCCTCTGTGACATCCCAAGCAGCATTTTTAAAATGTTTCAGTGAAACTCAGAACACTGTCACTAAAATCTTCATATGTTTCTTTTGCGCGCGCGTGAGAGAGAAAGAGAGAAATTGCAGCTTTACCCGTTTGTGTTACTTCTTTAGAAAATTCAGACTCTTTTGTTGGAGGTTGGAAATGAGAAGTTGATGTTTTATTTTTTTTCCCCCTAGATTTTGGAGAAAGGAAAGTAGATGACAGTGTTCTTTTGAAGGAGGAAGTTTGACTTTTGAAACATATCCCGTGATTAAAGCGCATTTGGGTTCTTGAGTAGTAAGCAACCAGATGGTAGAAATAGTCATTATTAAATAAAAGAATATTTAATGTGCTATGAGAATATTAACCGGTGACTATGTAGTCTGGCAAAATCAGTCTCTTTATGAGGAAAACGTATCAATTGTCATAATATTCTTAGGTACAGCTTTCATATGATGCCTATTACACATTGTTGATTTTTTCAGACAAAATTTAGATCTGCTTCGCTAAAATTATACCATTGTATGTATGTCTTTTACTTTTTTACATACACTTTTTTTTTAACCTCTATTTTTCGATACTAGAAAGATACAGAAAATCAAGGCAAGGTGTGTGGCTACAGGAAACTCTGCAGTGGTTTTTGGCATACTGACCTATTCATAGAAAATGACATTTAAGGGTACAAATGAACGATTATGTCCATGGAAAGGGTGATTCAAATACTGTGCAGAAACATCAAGTTTAAGACTTGGATAACCTGTTTAGTACGCAAGAGTCGGCATAAGTAATCTAATTGCTTATGGAATAGCTGAAGTTCTTGGCAAGCTGTGGACTTCCTAATCTCCTACCTAACATACTAGGTTCCTGAGGTGGAGCCTTGATTTAAAATCATTGCAACCTAACCTCTCCACCCTAAACAGAATCTATCACATATAACACCACATTACCCAGAACGGGTTTGACTTGATTTCATAAAACTGAATATTTTGTACTAGAAGGTCAAGAAATATAGAGATAATGTTTCAGTCTGAAAAATAACCATTTTAACAGAAGTATTTACCAATAGATTATTTACAATCTTATTTTTTAAAAAAGGTTTCATATATTTAAGATGTTTTCTGAGTTTCAAAACAGGTATTTGGCCGGGCGCGGTGGCTCACGCCTGTAATCCTAGCACTCTGGGAGGCCGAGGTGGGCGGATCGTTTGAGCTCAGGAGTTCGAGACCAGCCTGAGCAAGAGCGAGACCCCACCTCTACTAAAAAAATAGAAAGAAATTATATGGACAGCTAAAAATATATATAGAAAAAATTAGCCGGGCATGGTGGCGCATGCCTGTAGTCCCAGCTACTCAGGAGGCTGAGACAGGAGGATCGCTTGAGCTCAGGAGTTTGAGGTTGCTGTGAGCTAGGCTGACGCCACGGCACTCACTCTAGCAACAGAGTGAGACTCTGTCTCAAAAAAAAAAAAAAGGTATTTGTTCAACTCTTCAAGAATCTACGAGGATTGATTCTAGAAGGAATCTAGATAATAAAACATGGAAAATGGAAAATAAGAGGTCATACAAAATTATTACATGTTCTTTTCCTCTGGTAACTATCACTAAGAAAGATTACTCGATTTATGTTTCAGATAAAAAAAAAGTTCAATCATTACCTTCAGCTTGAGGTATATTGACACTGTACTTTATTGCATTACAAAACTACAAATTTAGTGGTCACATTTAATCTAATTGTCCCCACATATAATGTCAAAATAAGTTATATTATCCATCACTTTGTATTTATCTTTCTTCTGCTTTGTGAAACATTTTTGATGTTTTGTTGAATCCCTGACACCCTGGACATATTAGAATTTGAAGAGCCACTTAAAAAAAATCCTTTCTCTTATTTCCAGTTTCCTTGATGAGACTTACGATTCTGACCCCAAAATTATTTTCAATTCTATTCAAATCTAATAATCTCTAAATGTTTTTGTCATTATTACTTCATAATCCTGCACAGTTCCATTTTTTCATAGTTCATATTACATAAATAATTAGTTACTTTAACGTTCTAACATGTCATTTCTAATAAGTCTGTAGTGAATTTATTCTCACAATAAATACGGAGCACCTAACATAGGTGCTGGATAAATGAAGAACAAATGATTCCTTCCCTTCTAGATTTTTAGTTGAAAAAAATGAAGATGGAAGGGGAAAATGTAAATCAGGCAAATATCTTGAAAAATTTCAATACATTTGGTTCATTATTCTAGACTCTACCATCTGTTTTAATATTGTACATTGGCAATGTTTCACCAACCTCAACTCCACTCCCCCATTATGTGACAGCTATGTGACTTGGATGAGATATACCCATATCCTTATCCCTGGGGATGGGCCATGATTGACATTTAAAGTCACCCTATCCCTCTGGGAACCTGCAGCCTCAAGGCCACATGTGGCGCTCCAGATCCCCAAGTGCAGCCCCTCCACCCAATCCAAACTTCACAGGACAAATCCTTTTAATAAAAGATTTATTTGGATTCAATCAAAAGGCCACACTCAGGGATCCAGAAGGCCACATGTGGCCCCAAGGCCTTAGGTTCCCCACCCCTGGAGGCCTTAGTCACTCAAATGCTTGAGCCAGACAAGCTATGGTTTGATGCTCAGCACTTTTGCCCAGTGGTTGAGGCAATTGTGCTCTCTCTTCTGATAGGAAAGAGGAAGTTGGTAGTTCCCATTGCTGCTGGCATGTGTGCTATAAACTTGCAGGGAGCCGCCTAAGATTAAATAGATACCATGGACAGCACAGTGGAAAGATGGAAAGAAACTGGGTCATTGATGACATTGTTGAGATGCTAGGTCAGCCAACTACAGAGCTTGTCCAACAACTGGACTCTTCATTTACATGAGCCTCTACTCTTCTTTGTTATTAAAGCTAGTTCAGGTTGTTTTGCTTGCATTTGGAATTACTGTATCTGAGAGTATCCTAACTGATACACGTATAAAAGTAGGTATTTCTCCCTTCTCAAGAGCAGAGGAGGATGTACTGTAAAGCTGTGAAACTCATGTTTTATACCTTCACTTGCTTCTGCATTTTCCCAGCCTTCTACCAAATTTTATACCTGTAATGTTTTTTTCTTTTCCTTGAAAAGGACCACCTAAATTGCGTAAGCTTCAGGCCTCACAAAACCTGAATCTACCATCAGATGATTTGGGAAGAAAACTTCTACCTTTCTCTCCAATGCCCTCCATTCATGCCTCACTAGGGAAGGAGTGACATTTCTAATTGCTAACTAGCTGAAAGAATCATAGCACACACATGTCCTGGCCTCTCTCTCTGGCTCCCTCATTCACATCTGCCTGTCCACAGTGGTGAGTTCACTGCAGCAAGCCTGGATGAGAAGAACAGAAGTGGAAATAGTTGCTGCATTCGAGGACATTTTCCCAAACTGGCACATCACCAACAAATTTTAAAAACACTGTGTCAACAAGATGACTGTGAAGACTGAAGAAAGACACCCTGAGAGTTCTGGAAGATGTGGAGAGAAAGTAATCAAGGAATGGAGCCCCTAAGTACTTGCACCCCCTGCTATCAGGGTCCAGGTCCTGCCCTCAGCTTACCCCTTTCATGTTAGAAACTGGCTGTGCCCCTGGGAAGAAGTTTGCATTTGTCAAATGACTGAATGCACAAATTCATTCTAGAGGAAAAGGCATTGGAATTGAAGATCAACCGGAAATGACAACAGAAGCCAACAATAGCAATTATGATGTGTGTATAAAAAGTACTAAATGACCATTAAGTACAAAACAGAATACTACGTGCTATGGAAGATACACATGCAGTAAAATACAAATTCCAGATTTCCAGATCTCAGGGAGTTTACAAATTTACAACAGAAAAAGGATATAACATTGATATATATGCACACAGATACACAAGGGGACTTCAAAAAGTTTGTGGAGGCCCATCTGTATTGATATGGGGGGGAAAAAGTTTGTGGAACATGAAATTAAAGGTAAAAATAAAAATATATAAACTGTATTTCTCAACATCAAGGTCAAGACATTTTTGTAAGTGATGGTATCAGCCATTTAGTCCATTCCAAAAGAACTGAAGTTCATAGGAATTTAACTATGTCAATATAGTTTTTTATACATTATTTCTTTAAAAAATGGGTGTCCTTCATAGACTTTCTGAGATTAGGAAACAAAAAGAAGTCAGAAGAAGCCAAATGAGGACTGTAAGGTAGATTTTCCACCAAAGTTGTCACAAAATCGCCTTTGTTTGATAAGAGGAATGAGCAGGAGTACTGTTGTGGCGGAGACAGACTTTCTGGGCTCCTGGGCATTTTTCTGCTAAAGCTTTGGCTGACTTTCTCAAAACACTGTCATATTAAGCAGATGTTATTCTTTATCCCTCTAGAAAGTCAACAAGCAAAATGCCTTGAGTATCCCAAGCAGCTGTTGCCATAATCTTTGCTCTTGACCAGTCTGTCTAGCTTTGACTGGACCACTTCCTCCTCTTGGTAGCCATTGCTTTGAGTGCACTTTGTCTTGCCCTGGCCCCTCTCCATCTGTTTCTGTTGGTAATTGTCAGTCCTCTTCAGTTAGGGCACAAACACGATGAATTTTTTCTTTACAAATTGATGTGGATGGTCTGTTGCTGTGGGCATCATCTTCAACATAGTCTCATCCCTTCGTCAAATGAGTTATCCATTTATAAACTGCTGATTTCTTTGAAGTGTTGTCCCCACAAACTTTTAGTAAAGGATCAGTAAATTCACCTTTCTTCTACCCAATCTTCACCATAAATTTCATGATTGTTCTTGCTTAGATTTAAGTAGAATTTGTGTTGCTTGGATAGGGGCCCTTTCAAACTGATTATCTTATCCTTTTTAGTGCCTCAAACTAGACTCTGTTCAGACATGTTATAATTAAGTTAGTATGAGTTTATTTTGGTGTAAAAAATTTAGAAATCCATGTATAGTTTTTTCATAACATGCATTTTCCATGAACTTTTTGAAGTCCCCTCATATATACATACTTATGAAGGCAGCTGCAATTTAAACATATTTTATATCATGTTCAGTTATAGTAGGTTGATAATATGAAATTACCATGTTTGTAAATAAAAAGGTATTTGAACATTAACACCTTCATGTAGTCAACCTAATTGTACCATCATCCAAAACATTCACAGTTACTTGACTTGGCTAGGAAGCTGGGTGCCATCACACTGTAGTTATCTGCAGACCTCTGGGGGGGCTCCTGCTTCACCTCACTCCTTGAAGGTTTTCACACCTAACTCACTGTCACCCTTTCTAATACAATTCTTGCCAACTTTCTTGGTGATTTCAATATCAACAAAGACAATCCTTCCAACATTTTGGTTTCTTGACCTCTTTTCTTACAATGTTCTTGGACTCTATTTTACCTCAAACACCCGGTTCCATGGTTATATCTTAGACATTGGCATATTTACATCATTTTGCTTCTGGGAAACCACTCTCTTTTGATCCTTCTCTTGCTCACTGGCCAGATTTTGAATATCCTCTGTTGGTTTCTCATCAACTGACCTCTATATGTAGGAGTGTCCTGGGGCTTGGTCTTTAGACATGTTTCCTTTTTTATCTGTGCTCACCCCCTATGTGATCTCATCTAATCTCATGGATTTACTCCCACCTGAATATTGATGAGTGCTGTGGATTAAATGTGTCCCTTCCAAAATTCAAGGGGTAGTATTAAGAGGAGGGTCCTGTAAGAGGTGAATAAGTCATGAGGGCTCCTCCCTTGTGAATGGAATTAAGGCCTTTTTAAAAGAGGCTTCACCTGGCATCTGGCCTCTCTTGCCGTTCTGCCTTGTGTCATGTGAAGACAGTTAGAAGGCCCTCACCAGAGGCTGGTGCCTTGATCTTTGACTCCTCAGCTTCCAAAACTATGAGAAAACAAATTTCTGTTCTTTGTACATTACCCAAGCCCAGGTATTTTGTTGTAGCAGCACAAACTAAGACAATGACTCTCAAATGTATGTCACTAGCTCAGACCTGTCCCCTGAATTCAGACTCTAGCTACTTCTACTTTGGATAGCTAATAAATTCTTAAATGTATCATGTCTACAAATGAACTTATTTTCCCTGTCCCAATTCACACCATCCCTCCCCCAATCTTCCCCATCTCAGTAAATGGCAATTCCATCTTTCTAGTTTGCTTAGGCCAAAAATCTTACAGTCACTTTGACTTTTTATCTTCTTACCCTACACCAAATATACCAGCAAATCCTATTAGCTTTACCTTCAAATATGTGATACCCAGAATCTGGCCACTTCTCCTGCCTTGGTCCAGGTTACTTTCATCTGGATTACTGCAGTAGCTTTGTCATTGGTACCCCTGGGTTCTCCCATTCTCGATCTAATCTCCATCTAAATCAGTGACATGCTCCTCAAAACCCTCCAGTGACCTTCCACCCCACTCAGAATGAAAGCCAATGTTCTTACCATGGCCTGCAGGCCACTTTTGGTCCAGCTAGCCCAACTCATATCCTACTAGTTTCCCCCTTCCTCATGATACTCCAGCTGCATCAACCTTTTTTCTGCATTTCAAACATGCCAAGTATGCTCCCTTTGCATGTACTACTTACTCCCTCAGTCTGGAATGTTCTTTCTGAGATATCCTTTTGGCTCACTTACATGCTTGAATAACCTCTTATTAGGGAGGCCTTCCTATAGCATCATATATAAGACAGGACTCTGCAGGTACTCCCTGTCCTCCCTACTCCGCTTCACCTGATATGGTACCTACACTCTTTTTTATTTGTTTAGCATCTGTCTCCCTCTGACCAGAATGTAAGCTCCATGAGGACAGAGATTTTGTTTTGTTTACTGCTATGTTCTCGTGCCTAGAACAATGTCTGGCATACAGTAGCACTTAATGAATATTTGCTGAATAAATGAACTACCAAAAATAACTGCATTGGCATTATAATCCATGATGTGTCTACCAATATAGATATAAGTATAGATATAAATCTATAAATATAGATATAAATCAAATTAAGGTTACTAACTGTCTTCTCCTGAGGACTGTCCTTTATTCTGTTACATACTTCCTACTTTTAAAAAAAATTTATGCTTTTTAACAAAATGATGGCACTAGGAGAATTTTAAAAATATTTCTGCTTAGCAAAGTAAAAACTTACTAACCCTATCTAGATAATACAAAAATATTTTGCATTTATTACTGTTCCCTTAAGTTAAAAAGTGTCAAACTGACTTTGTTCTATCTATTTCCTTCTCACTAACCCACCAACACTTTTCTATCTGGATATTTCACCAATCACTGTGACAAACATGTTCTTACTGAGGTACCCAGTGAGCTCTGTAATGCAAAAGATGATTTTCATTTTACTAGATCTCTCAGTATATCAGATAAAATTGACTACTCCCCCTTCCTTAAAAAGCTTCCTTTTATGGCTTCCGTTCCACTCCATTGTGCTGGTTTTCCACGTCCTTCCTTGACTTCGTTTCCCCAGTCTTTTGCCAGCTCCTCTCTACCAAATCATCCTAGTGTTGGAAATCCTAGGTCTCTGTCTTACTCTACACTGTCTCCCAAGGTGATCTCATTCCCTCCCAAGGCCTCTGTGTCCAAATTCTGTACCTGGTATCTACCCGTGGTACTTCATAGGTGCCTCAAGACAAGTCGGAAACTGGATTCATCAGTTTTCCTACCTGCCTCCAAATTTCTTCCTCCTCTTCAGTAAATAACATCACCACTTACTGTAATACTCAAACCAGGAATTTAGGAGTTGCCTTGACTCCCCTCTTTCCTTTATCTCCTACATTTAATCTTAATCATTAAGACAGTTAATTACATTTTGAGCAATTCTCAAATCTGTCATCTTCTCTCCACCCTCCCTTGTAAGCATCCTAGTCCAGGCTACTATAATTTCTTGCCTCCACCCCTGTAATGAATTTTTGCCTGACTCATAGTTTTCTTTATCACTTTTCTCCAAAACATCCTCTAAAACTGCAACCAGAATGGTCTTTTAGAAGTGCAAACCTGATAATATCTCTTCCCTGTGTAGCCTTTCAGTGATTTTCCATTACCCTCATGGTCAAGTCCTGAATTCTTAACATGGCTCAGAAGGCTTTGCTCCCAAGCTGGATTGCGTCTGGCTTCATTTCTCATTGCTCTTCCTTACTCATTCCCTTCCAAGCAGAAAGCAGTTCCTCCAAAGCACCCTACTCTCTCCAATCTCAGTGTTCCTGCTCGTGGGGTTCCAATGCATGGTATATTTTCCACTATTCATCGCTCAGAGTTCAGTATAACTTATGTCCTCCTTAGAGAAGCGTTCCCTGACCTACATCTCTCCAAAGTAGATTTGTTCCCCCATTAATGAATTGTCAGATAGCCTGTAATTTTCCTTGCCTGTACTTTGCATACTTATAATTATTTGATTGATCATTTATGAATTATTTAATGTCTGACTTCCTTAATAATCTATAGATTCTATGAAGACAAGAATCATATTTATGTCATTCATCAGCATATCTGCAATATCTAGCATAACGCTTACCATACTGTTGGGCCATGATATGCTATGATTGATTAATTGACTACTTATAGAGTGAGGACCTACCCTCTTTAAATAACAATACTTTATGGGAAAATGCATTCAGGTTCTAGCCTGGGTTCTACAAGCCTGTCCTTCACTCTCCTTAACCACATTTCTTTCATTTTTTTTCTTTCTCTCTCTTGTTCTCTCCATACACAAAGAAATGGCATTCACACTCTCCAGCATATAGGTATGAAGTGTCTAATGTGATAGGCATTGGAAGTGTGGGTTCTGGAAGAAAGATTGGGTCAAGAACCTAAATATGAGGCACCTTGAGGATCAAGTTTGTATATCAGATTATATATGAGATAAGTTTTCTTTTTATTCTGCAGGTTCTAAAGTAAAGTTTTAGGAAATTTTTTTTTGTTCTTGTAAAAATACAAGAAGCCAACCAAGCCAATCACAACCCTATGCCTCATTTTATTAGGATCATGTAGGAAAAGATAAAATCCACTCTGGGACACTAATGTTAGATCTATAAATCAAATGCAAACGTCTGAAGGCATGGGATCTACAAGTTGTGGAATATGAACAAAATTAACCAAATGACTAATCCCATTTACTACCACAAACAGTGAGTAAAAGTCCCCACTATTTCATGTTCTTGCGAACTCTGGTATTAACTGATTTTTAAATTTTTATCAGCCTGGTGACTGAATATGCTATCTCGTCGTCGTTTTATTTTGCATTTCTTTAATTATTAGTGAATCAGGGTGTTGGAATTGGCTTTTATTGGCTCTCAAGAGCCACTTGGGTTCAGTTCCATCACACAGGAAGCTTGAATAGTCTATGATATTTACCCTACAGAAATAAGCAAACACTACAAGTCAGAGCTTTCTGGCCACTGGAGGGCCAGTTGTTAAATATTAACCAGTCCATCACTGTTGATAAGGCTGTTTACTCATCTCTTTATGGGCTTTTGTTTCCTCTTTTTGAAACCCTTGTTTGGTTTTGCCTATTTTTTTAAAAAACTGGGCTATCTTTTTTTTTTCTTTTTAACATATGCACAGTTGCTCTTTATGTATCATAGATACTAATCTCTAACCAGTTAAGTGTGTTACAAATATCTTCTCCCAGAATGCAGCTTGTATTTTCATTCCTTTTCTGTGTATGTTTTTTTATAATCCTTTAAAAAAATTTTTTGGACATTCAAAAATCTGTATGTAATTAATATGTACAACTTGACGAGTTCAAAGATAAGTATATACTCATAAAACAGTTCCTGTAATCTATGCTATAAACCTATCTGTCAACCTCCAAAAGTTTCCTCCTGACCTCTTATTATTATTTTTGTGATAAGAACATTTAATATAAGATCTATTCTTTTAGCAAATTCTTAAGTATATAATGCAGTATTTTTAACTGTACTCACTATGGTATACAGTAGATCTCTAGGATTTATTTATCTTTTATAAAAAAAAAAACTTTGTATCCTTTGACTAATACCTCCCCGTTTCCCCTTCTTCCAGACTCTGGCAACCACCATTCTACTCTGCTTCTATAATATGAATTTGACTGTTTTAGATTCATCCTATAAATGGTATCATGTAGCATTTGTCCCTCTGCATCTGGCTTATTACACTTAGCATGAAGTCCTCCAGGTTCATCCATGTTGTAGAGAATATGCAGGATTTCATTATTTTTTAAGGCTTAATGTTATAACATTCCCTTGTCTGTGTATACCACATTTACTTTACCCATTCATTTAAGTTCATCTCTTGGCTATTGTGAATAGTACTGCAATAAGCAAGGGAGTACAGATATCTCTTTAAGATCCTGATTTTAATTCCTTTAGATACGTAACCAGAAGTGGGATTACTGGTTCATATGTAGCTCTAATTTTAGTTTCTTGAAGAACCTCCATGCTATTTTCTATGGTGGCTGCACCAATTTACATTCCCACGAACAGTGTACTAGGGTTCCTCTTTCTCTGCAACTCCACCAATGTTTATCTTTTTATTTTTTTCTTTATAAAAACCATCCTCATAGGTGTGAGGTGATATCTCATTGTGGTTTTAATTTGAATTACTGTAATGATTAGTGATATATAAGCACTTTTTCACATATCTGTTGGCCATTTGTATGTCTTTTTAGAGCAATGTTTATTCAGTTCCTGTGTGCATTTTTAACCAGGTTATTTGTTTTTTTCTTTTTGCAATTAAGTTATAGAAGTCTCTTATATATTTTACATATTAACCCTTTATCAGATATATGTATTGCAAACAATTTCTCCCATTGTGTAGGTTACCTTTTGCCTTATTGTTTCCTATGCTGTGCAGAAGCTTTTTAAGTTTGAAGTAATTCCAGCTTCTTTAGGAAAGCATTATGTGCTATTTTGTCTCAGTAGATGGAAATGTTTTGCAAAAGAGAAAACTGTAATCAAGTGTTTAGAACATGCTTTTGAAGGATGTTTCTTACTTTTGTGTTTAATACCTTATTTTGATGGGTTTACATATATACATTTAAAAGCTAAATCTAAAAATGCTTTAGAAGCATTTTATGCTGTTTTCTTTCAGTGAGGAAAACTGTCTCCCAAAGAAAACTCTCTAAGCACATGTTTAGAACATGCATTTGGAGGAAAATACAACATAACAAAATCTACAAGACATAGTAAAAGCAGTGCCAAGAGGGAAGTTGATAGCAATAAAGACCTACATCAAAAAAGTAGAAAAATTTCAAATACAAAACATAATGATAAACCACAAGGAACTAGAAAAGAAGTGGGGAGAAAACCCAAAATTATGAGAAGGAAAGAAGATCAGAGCAGAACTAAATGAATCACAAAATATGAAGAGAAAACAATCTAATTAAATCATTGTAAAAAACTGATATCAAAGGAAGACTGCAAGCTTGGAAGAGAGAAAACAAAAGAACCACAAAACCAAAGAAAACAATGTTTAAAATGGTGATATTATAGAAGCAGACAAGAGCAACATGGCAGAATGCAAGGTTCCTGACTCTCCTTCTCCCCCATATGCACTGAGTCAACATCTATATATGGATCAATCCACTCTGAGAGCAAGTCAGAAATAGGTTGAGAAACATAAAATGGGTAGGAAAAGGTAAGGCACACTCTGGCACAAACCCCATACAATTGGGAAGGAATCCCCACACCCAGGTTGACCCTGAGGAAAGAAGGCTCTGGACCACGTGGATAGAACTCAAACTTTAAGGTTCCCCATGGTTTGGCTCCTAATTCACCAAGCTCTGAGAACAAAAGGGATTAGGCCTACACAAGTCTGCGTAGACCGTAGAACAAGGTGGAAGTTTTATACAAACATACAAGTACTTCCAGGGCTTTTATCCCTTGGGATAAGAACAGAGAAGGAGCTAAAACTCAAAGCTCTTAGGATCTCTCTGGAAGGGGTTTGCCAGGGTACTCCACCAACTGCTGCTGTGGACAGATGAACTTTTAACTAGCCTGCATCAGGGAGTTAATTGGCCAGCAAATACAGACTTCTGGCAGCCTGAAGAGAGTTCAGCACTTCCTGATTCTTCTCTTCCAGCTTGCCCCACCAGTAAAATAACTGCATCTTAAACCTTTTAGCTTTGGAAGAAGAGACTAGATATATGCCAGTCTCCCTAGCAAACAGTACTAAGACGTTTTAAACAGGCACACATGTACTTCCAGGATCTAGGTATACCTCCTGGGAGCAGGGCAGAGAAAGGGCTAAAATGTATAGTTCCCAGTTTCTTTTCAGAAGGAGTATCTTACATATCCTTCTAGTGGTACTTGATGGCCTGCCTTCAGGTAGTTAGTGGGGCAGGTAAATAGACCTCCAGCAGCCTGCACAGGGACTCTGTGCTTCTTTAATCTTCTCCCCTGTCTCCACTCTTGGTAACTCCATGTCTACTGACTCTTCCTGGAAGGAGTTTGTCCATGCATTGAGTGCCACAACTTCTAAAGCTCTCACCCAAGAGACTGCCTCATTATCCACCTATCCCTGGGTGTCGCCCTAGACACAGTAAACAAGAGGTAGACTTAAAAGGGGACCTCTCCAGCAGCTATCTCCCTAGGATCAGAGACTGCAGTCTGAGTGAAAGTACAGGTACTGCCACAGATCCTCTACCTGGCTTCGTGCAGAGAGTCGGAGATAAATGCCTATTCTCAGATTTACCCGGAGGAGAGAAGGAACTGAACTAGACATTTAACACCCAACCTTTGCAGGTACATCTAGAGGGTTTGGATTCTATTCGACCTGTCTTGGGGTATAAAAGGGTGTGGCACATCTTACTCTTGTCAGAGCTACCACAAACCGAGGCAGGACTTTGGAAAAACACAAGGATTTGAGAGGTACCTAAGAATTTCTGATTGGCTGGAATAAATCAGGACAGTGTTATTTCGGTGAAATACTGTATTCACCAGTTTGTACTTCATGCTATGCACTGTGTAAAGACACATGTAAAAGAGCATTATAAGAGGTCCACTTGCCTCAGTGAATTAGATTAGTGTCATTTCCTAGAATCACTGTTAGCACTCTGAGCTGCATGTTATTCATTCTCTAAAAAGACACGTATAAAAGATGTATGTAAGAATGTTTGCCCTCTGGATGAATCAGGATAGTGTTATTTTTGTGAAACACTGTTAAGCGTTACCTGCTGTACGCTCTATAAAAATCATGTACAAAAGATATTTCTGAGTGCTAGTTTCATGAATGAGTCAGGATAGTGTTATTGTGTCATTTCTGTGACACACCTTGTTTACCACTCTGTCCTACATGTTATAGTCTCCCTATCGAGGTAGTGTATGATTTTAATAGCTCTTTTTACTTGAATAAATTAGGTTACTGTTCTTTCTATCTAACCTTGGGTTCACGAGTCTATGCAGCATGCTGATACTCTCCAAAGAGACAGGTGTAAAATATGTTTGTAGGAATGCTTGTTGTGTGAATAAATCGCAATAGTGTTTTTTATGTGAAGCACTGTGTTCAGCAGTCTGTGCTATGGGTTATCCAATATCTATTGAGACATGTGTAAAAGATTTTTCAAAGTACTCTGTTTGCGTTAATGCATCAGGATAGAGAATGTTCTGTGAAGCATTTTGTTCAGCAGTCAGTGCTGCACATTATATTTTCTCAATAGGCATAAGGGGGAAAGATGATTCTAAGGGCTGCTTTTCCCTGGATGAGTCGGGATACTGTTTTTTCTAACACTGCGTTCTCTGCTCTGTGCTGCATTTATACGTTCTGTAAAAAGCCACATGTAAAAAATGTTTCTAAAGGTGCTGGTTGCGTGAACAAATCAAGATAGTTATATATGTGAAACACTGTGTTCAGTACTCTCTGCCACATGTTACACACTTTCTAAAGACATATGTATAAACATGTTTTTAAGAGTGCTATTTGCTAGAATTAGTGTAATATTATTTCTCTGGAACATTGTGGTTTTGTTTTCTAGGGCTGCCATAACAAAATACCATATACTGGAAGGGTTACAGAATGGAAATTAATTTTCTCACAGTTCTGGAGGCTAGAAATCCAAGTGTTGGCAGGTTTGATTTCTCTTGAGCCCTCTCTTGTTGGCTTGCGTATGGCTACCTTCTCACGGTGTCCTCACATGGCCTTTCCTCTGTGTAGGTGCAACCCATTGACATCATTTTAACTTAATCACCTCTTTACAAATTTATCTCTAAATATGGTTACATTCTGAGGTGTTAGGGATTGGGATTTCAGCATATGAATTTTGAGGGGGACACAATTTAGCCTGTGTTCCTCAGTCTGTTGTGCCTATTATCCACTCTAAAGCAATGTGCATAGGTGATGTTTATATGAATGCTTGCTGTATGGACGAATCATGATAATTTTTTAATGTGAATCACTGTCCAGCACTGTGCTGCATGGTATGCAAAGACATACATATAGTGGTATTGCAAAGAGCACTAGTTGTGTGAACAATTGATACTGTGAAATGTCTTGGAAACACTGTGTTCACGACTCTGTGCTGCGGGCTATACATTCTCTAAAAAGCCATGTGGAAAAGATATTTTTCAAAATACTTGTAAAAATGAATCAGGACAGTTTTATATCTGTGAAATAATGTGTTCAATAATATGTGCTTCGTGTTACATATTTTCCTAAGACACATGTATAATAGATGTTCGTTAAGAACCATGATATGAATGAATTAGTGTAGTGCTAGTACTGTGAAACACTGTGTTTAGTACTTTATGCTGCCTTTCATACATTCTCTACAGATACATGTGTAAAAATATTTTGAAGAGTGTGATTGTGTGGCTGAATCAGTAGTTTTATTTCATTGCATCATGCATTCAGCACTCCTCTGCCCGGTATACACTCTGTAAAGATATGTGTAACAGTTGTTTCTTCGAGTGCCAGTTGCATACATCTATCAGTATAGTGTTATTTAATGAAGCGTTCTGTTCAGCTTTCTGTGCTGCATGTTAGACACTCTCTGAAGACACATGTATAAAGGAGTTTCTAAGATTTCAACTTCTGAGTATGAATTAGTTTAGTTTTATTTCTTGGAATTAAACTGAGTTCAACACTCTATGCTACATGTTACGCATTCTTTACGACACATGTAAAAGATGTTGCTAAGACTGCTATTTATATGCATAAATCAATGTGGTGTAATTTCTGTAAAACTCATTGTTCAGCACTATTGCTGAATGTCATGCACTCCATAAAGTTTTATGGATCAAAGATGTTTCTCAGAGAGCTAGCTGTGTGAATGGATCAATATGTCTATAAAACACTGTCATCTCTATAAAACACTATTTGCAGCATCCTGAGATGAATTATATAATATCTCTAAAGAGACACGTGTTAATTATGTTTCTCTGAGAGCTGTCGTAGTCCATTTAGTGTTGCTAGAAAAGAATGCCTGAGGCTGGATAGTTTATGATGACGAAAAGAGGTTATTGGCTCACAGTTCTTCAGGCCGTATAAAGAATATGGTGCCAGTATCTGGTCAGCTTCTGCTGAGGGCCTCAGGCTGCTGCCACTCATGGCAGAAAGCCAAGGTGAGCCAGAGATCACAGGGTGACAGAGGAAGCAAAAGAGAGAGGAGGAGGTGCCAGACTCTTGGCCTCTTAGGGGAACTAGTAGAATGAGAACTCACTCACTCCCCACCCCAGGGAAGGCATTAATCTATTCATGAGGGATCCACCCCCATGACCCAAACACCTGCCATTAAAACCCACCTCCACATTGGGGATCAAATTTCAACACGAGGTTTGGAGGGGAAAAATATCCAAACTATAGCAAAAGCTAATTGTGTAATGAACATATGCAATGTTATTTCTGTTAAATCATACATAGTGCTCTCTCTGCTCCATGTTATACACAGAAAATAGAAATACATAATTGATGCTTTTAATATTCATATGTGGCTCAATAAACTAGTATAGAATAATTTCTATGGAAAACATTGTGTGTATAATATTTGTAATAGTGCTAGGTGCGTAAATGAAGATAGCGTTATTTCTGTAAAACACTGTGTTCAGCACTCTGTTGCTTTGTTGTATGCTCTAAATACAAAGGTGTAAAAGATATATAACAGTGCTAGCTGTGAGTTTGAATTATTATACAGTTGATCCTCGAACAACATGGGTTTGAAATGCACAGGTTCACTTATACATGAATTTTCTTCCACCTCGCCACCTCTGAGACAGCAAGACCAACCTCTCCTCTTCTTTCTCTTCCTTAGCCAACTAGTACAATGTGAAGATAATAAGGATAAAGACCTTTATGAGAATCCACTTCTAATTAATAAATAGTGAATATATTTTCTTTTCCTTAATTTTCTTAATCTTTTCTCTAGCTTTTTATTGTAAGAATACAGAATATAATGCATATACAACATATGTGTTAATTAACTATTCAGGTCATTGTTCTGGTCAGTAGAAGGATATCAGTAGTTAAGTTTTGGGGGAGTCAAAATTATACATGAATTTGTGACTGTATAAGGGATCAGTGCTCCTGACCCCTGAATTGTTCAAGGGTCAACTCTAGTGTTATTTCTGTTAGGAATGTGTCAGCATCCCAGGCTGTGACTGTGACATACTACTTTTTAATCTCCGTTATAATTGTCGGATAACTCTATATATAACTCTACATATAGTAGAACCCCAATAAGTTAAATTAGATAAGCAAATTAAAATGATCTGTATCTTTAAAGAAATTAAATCTTTGTAGATGAATGTGAAATCTTTTGTAAACCATTATATATATCAGAAGGTTAGTCATATACTTGATGTTTTATGTAGTAAATCTCTCAATTAGTAACTAGCAGAACAGGTTCTAGCCCTAGCTCTGCCAGTAACTAGCTATTTCACCACAGGCAAGACACTTTCTTTATTTGGATCTTAGTTTGTAAAGGAGCAGGTATTGGGCAATAGAGCATAACTGTGCCTTTTAATCCCAACTTTCTCCAACTCATTACTCATAAACTACATGTGTGTGTAGATTTTATTTCTGTTCTAGAAACTGTAGCCTCTATCTCTGCATTTTTTATTGACACAAAATATTTTGCATTACTTATGGAGGACATGTATTGGTAACACGTACAGACTGTGTAATAATCAAGGCAGGGTGTTTAGGGTATCCATCACCTGGAGTATTTATCATTTCTGTATGTTGGTAACATTTCACTTCCTCTCTTCTAGCTACATTTATACAATACATTGTTGCTAACTATAGTCACTCTACTCTGCTATGGAATATTAGGGCTTGTTTCTTCTATATAACTGTATGTTTATTCCCACTAATCACCCTCTCTTTATCCCCTCTCCCACCCACACACACTTCCACCCTCTGGTATCCATTATTCTATTCTCTACCTCCTTTTAGCTACTACATATGAATAAGAACATGCAGTATTAGTCTTTTTGTTCCTGGTTTATTTCACTTAACATGATGACTTCCAGTTCCATCCATGTTCCTGAAAATGACAGGTTTTCATTTTTTTATGGCCAAATAGTATTCCATTACATATATATACACACACTGTATTTTCTTTATCCATTTGTCCATTGATGGACACTTAGGTTGATTCCTGATCTTTGCTATTGTGAATAGTGCTGATATAAACATGTTTTGTGAATTTACCCCCTTGATATTCAAATTTCTTTTTGTTTGGATAAATGTCCAGAAGTGGGATTCCTGTACTGTATGGTAGTTCTGTTTTTGGTTTTTTTGAGGTGTCTCTATACTCTTTTCTATGGTGGTTGTACTAATTTAAATTTCCACCAATAGTGTATAAGGGTTCCCTTTTCTTTGCATCTTTGCCAGCATCTGATTTTTTTTATCTTTTTAATAATGGCCATTCTAACTGGGGTAAGGTGATATCTCTTTGTGGTTTTGATTTGCATTTCCCTATGATTAGTGATGCTGAACATTTTTTCATGTATCTGTTTGCCATTTGCATGTCTTCTTTTGAGCAATGTCTATTCATGTCCTTATTCCACTTTATAATGGGATTATTTGTTTTTTATTGTTGTTTGAGTTCCTTGTATATTCTGGATCTTAGTTTCTTGTAGGATAAATAGTTTGTAAATATTTTCTGCCATTCTGCAGGTTGCCTGTTGACTCTGTTAATTGTTTCCTTTGCCATGCAGAAGCCCCTGGTCCACAGGTGGCATGTGTGGGTGGGTGCCAGCTGTGGGGACAGGAGTAGGCCACTGGTCTTGTCCTTAGGCCCCTGGTAGCACATTCAGGCATTGGCTGTAATAGGCAGGGGCAGGGTGGTCCTCAAGCTGCCAGCAGAATCCTCAGGTGAGGGCAGTGGTGGCTGTGCTGTGGGTTTGCCACTGAGGAGGGCAGGGCCCCTTTCAGTGGGAGCAGTATATTCAGGCAGCTGTGGCCTGAACAGTTTGCTCACGCCTCATTCCTGGAATAGCCCACAGCAAATGTAGTGGTATTTGTCCTCAGGGTGTGTGAAAGTACCTGGCCTCCCTTTGCCCTCCTTGGCCCGGCAGAAGCAGCAGCATCGATCCCACAGCAGGACTCAGTCCATTAGGGGCTGATCTCTCAGAATGGTGCCATGCTGCATCTGCTCAGGGATCAGAGCCTGTGGGACTTCACATGAGCTCCCGCTCTGGAGCAGTGCCTGTGTCTAACCTCTAAGCAGCTCCCTCTGTTAGTCTCAAGGCCTGTAAGGATTGAGACGCTCTCCCAAAGCTAGGATTGTAAAGGTCTATGGTGGACATGTGGAGTCCTTAGGGGAGGGGGTTCTCTCATTTCCCCTTTCCTCACAGCCAGGAGCTTCTCTCAGCTCCCAGCCAATCCCAGTCAAGTGAGCTGTTCTGAGAAAGCCCAAGAAACTGCAAGAAAACACAGAGAAGGAATATATAAATTTATCAGAGAAATTTAACAAAGAGATTGAAATAATTTTTAAAAATTCTGGAGGCGAGGCCGGGCGCGGTGGCTCACGCCTGTAATCCTAGCACTCTGGGAGGCCGAGGTGGGCGGATCGTTTGAGCTCAGGAGTTCGAGACCAGCCTGAGCAAGAGCGAGACCCCATCTCTACTAAAAATAGAAAGAAATTATATGGACAGCTAAAAATATATATAGAAAAAATTAGCCGGGCATGGTGGCGCATGCCTGTAGTCCCAGCTACTCGGGAGGCTGAGACAGGAGGATCGCTTGAGCTCAGGAGTTTGAGGTTGCTGTGAGCTAGGCTGACGCCACGGCACTCACTCTAGCCTGGGCAACAGAGTGAGACTCTGTCTCAAAAAAAAAAAAAAAAAAAAAAAAATATTCTGGAGGTGAAAAATATAATTAATAAACTGAAAAATACATCAGAATGTCTCAACAGCAGAATTGATCAAGCAGAAAAGCAATTAGTGAGCTTGAAGACAGGCTATTTGAAAATACACAGAGGAGAAAAAGGAAAGAATAAAGAAGAATGATAAATGCTCACAATATCTAGAAAATAGTCTCAGAGAGGTATATCTAAGCATTATTGTCCTTAAAGAGGAAATAGAGAAAGAGGTAGGGTTACAAAGTTTTTTCAAATAAATAGTAACACAGAACTTTCCAACCCTAGAGAAATTTATGAGTGTACAGGTACAAAAAGGTCAAAGAACACCAAGAAGTTTCAACCCAAATAAGACTACCTCAAGGCATATAATAATGAAACCTTCAAAGGTCAAGGATAACAAGAGAATCCTAAAAGCAAAGAGAAAAGAAGCGGATAACATATAAAGGAACTCCAATATTTTTGGCATCAGACTTCTCAGCAGAAACCTTACAGGCCAAGAGGGAGGGCGATGGCATATTCAAAGTACTGAAGGAATAAAATTGTTAACCAAGCCAGGTATGGTGGCTCATGCCTGTAATCCCAGCACTTTGGGAGGCCAAGGCAGGAGAATCACTTGACACCAGGAGTTTGAGACCACCATGAGCAACATAGCAAGACCCTGTCTCTACAAATATAATTAAAAAAATAAAAAAGTCATCACCATGACTACTGCCTGTAGTCCCAGCTACTCGGGAGGCTGAGGCAGGAGGATAGTTTGAGTCCAGGAGTTCGAGGTTGCAGTGAGCTATGATGATGCCACTATACTGTAGCCCAGGCAATAGAATAAGACCCTGTCTCAAAAAAAAAAAAAAAAAAAAAAGTCAATGAAGAATGCTGTATCCAGCAAATCTATTTTTCAAATATGAAGGAGAAATAAAAAATTTCCCAAACAAACCAAAGACTACCATACCTGTCTTATAAGAAATGCTAAAGGGAATTTTTCAGTCTGAGAGAAAAGGATGCTATTGTGCAACAAGAATAGCATGTGTATAATCTGAAGGTATAAAACTCATTGGTAATGGTACGTAGACAAATTCAGAATACTCTAATACAATCATTGTTGTGTATAAACCTCTCATCCATTTAGTATGAAGACTGAAAGGCAAATCTGTCAAAAATAATAACTACAACAATTTGTGAAAAGATAAATACAAAATGATATAAATTGAGACAATAAAAATTTTAAAAGTTGGAGTGGGGGATAACCCACTTTCACCAATGGACAAATCATTCAGACATAAAATCAAGAAAGAATCATTGGGATTAAACTATGCATTAGACCAAAGGGGCCTAACAGACATTTACAGAACATTTTGCCCAACAACTGCAGAATGAACATTCTTCTCATCAGTACACAGACATTCTCCAGAACAGACCATGAGTTAGGGCACAAAACAAGTCTCAACAAATTGAACAAGATCAAAAATTATATCAAAAATTATATTTGATATAATAATTTTCTGCAACACAGAAAATGTGTTGCGTTTTCTGACCACAATGCAACCAAACTAGATATCAATAATAAGAGGAACCTTGGAAATACACAAACACGTGGAAATTAAGCAACATGCTCCTGAATGATCAATGGGTCAAGGAAGAAATTAAGAAGGAAGTTAAAAAATTTCTTGAAACAAATGAAAATGGAAATATACCAAAATCTATATGATACAGCAAAATCAGTAGGAAGAAGGAAGTTTATAGCAATAAACTCCTATATCAAAAATTAGAAATACTTTAAATGAACAACATAATCCTGTGTCGGAAGGAGCTAGAAAAGCAAGAACAAATCAAACCTAAATTTAGTAGAAGAAAAAGAATTAATGAGCATAAATAAATGAAGTTGAAACTTAAAAAGATACAAAAGGTCAATGAAATGAAAGCTTGCTTTTTTGAAAAGATAAAATCAACAAGCATTTACCTAGACTAAGAGAAAAGAGAGAAGATTCAAATAAAATCAGAAACAAAAAAGGAGACATAACAACTGATACCACAAAAATGCAAAGAATAATTAGCAACTACTGTGAGCAACTATATGCCAAAAAATTGGAAAACCTAGGAGAAATGAATAAATTCCTGGACACATACAATCTACCAAGATTGAACTATAAAGAAACAGAAAAGCTGAAAAAAACAATAATAAGTGATGAGACTGAAGCAGTAATAAAAATTCTCCCATCAAAGAAAGGCCCAGGCCCTGATGGCTTCACTGCTCAATTCTACAAAACATTTAAAGAAGATATAATAACAAATCTACTCAAACTCTTCAAAAAAATTGAAGAGGAAAGAATTCTACCAAACTCATCCTATGAGGCCAGGATTACCTTGATACCACAATCAGATAAGGACACAATAACAACAAAAACACAGCCCGATATCCCTGATAAACAGAGATATAAAAATTATCAACAAAATACTAGCAAACCAAATTCAACAACACATTAAAAAATCATTCACCATGATCAACTGGAATTCAACCTAGGGATTGAAGGATGGCTCAACATATGCAGATCAATAGCCAAGATATTGAATCAACCTAGGTGTCCACCACTGGATGAATGGATAAAGAAAATGTGGTACATGTATACAATGGAATATTACTCAGCCATAGAAAAGAATGAAATCCTGTCATTTGCGGCAACATGAATGGAACTGGAGGTCATCTTGTTAAGTGAAACAGGCCTGGCACAGAAAGACAAAATCACATCTTCTCACTCATATGTGGGAGCTAAAATGTGAATCTCATGAATATAGAGTATAGATTTGCTGTTACCAGAGACCAGGAAGAGTAGAGGAGAGAAGGAGATGAATAGAGATTGGTTAATGGGTACAGAAATACAGTTACATAGAAGAAATAAGACCTAGTGTTTGACAGATCAGTAGGATGACTATAGTTAACAATAATCTATTGTATATTTCAAAGTAGCTAGAAGAGAAAATAGCTCGATGAGAATATTTTAAAATAGCTAGAAAATAATTGGAATGCTCCCAGCATAAAGAAGGGAAATGTTTAAGGTGATGAATATACCAATTACCCTGATTTGATCACTACACATTTTATGAATGTATCATAGTATCACATATAACCATGTACATCTGTCATATGTCAACAAAAAAAAAAAAAAAGGAAAAAAAAAACAACAAATCCCACTGACATTTTGTGGCTGAAATAGAAAAATCCAACTTAAATTCATAAGGGATGTTAAATAGCCAAAATAATCTTGAAACATAAAAACAAAGTTGAAGTCTCCTGATTTCAAATTATATTACAAACCTGCAGTAATCAAAATAGCGTGACACAGGCATAAAGCAGACATACGGATACAAATAGATATAAAGACCTATAGACAGGAACAGAGTAAAGCCCAAAAGTAAACCTTCACATATATGGTCAA
Organism: Eulemur rufifrons; assembly: GCF_041146395.1. NCBI lineage: Eukaryota > Metazoa > Chordata > Mammalia > Primates > Lemuridae > Eulemur > Eulemur rufifrons. The sequence continues at coordinate 11,348,665 of NC_090994.1, read as the reverse complement.
ATAATATTTGACAAAATGTCAAGACCATTTAGTGGAAAAAAATCTTTTCAAAAATGATGCTAGGAAAAGCCAGTCAGTAGCCACATGCAAAAGAATAAAGTTGGGCCCTTAAACTACACAATATGCAAAAATTAACTCAAAGTGGATCAAAGACCTAAACATAAGAGCTAAAACTATAAAACTCTTAGAAGGAAACATAAGCAAAGCTTCACAACATTGAACTTGACAGTGATTTCTTAGATATAACACCAAAGGCACATGCAACAAGAGAAAATAAGACAGCTTGAACTCCAGAAAATTAAAAACTTTTGTTCCTCAAAGGACACTATAAACAGAATGAAAAGACAATCTGTGGAATGTGAGTAGTATTTACAAATCATATATCTGATTACAGACATATCCAGAATGTACAGAGAACTCCTGAAAACAACAACAAATAACAATTCAAAAATGAGCAAAAGACTTGAATATTTATTTTTGCAGATGATATACAAATTCTCCATAAGCACACAAAAAGATGCTAAGCATCATTAATCATTAGGGAAGTGCAAATCAAAACTATAATGAGATATAACCTCATAGTCATTAGGATGGCTACTGCCAAAAACCAAAAAATAACATGTTTATGAGGATGTACAGAAATTTCAACCCTGTGTAGTCAACACTATAGAGGGGGATGGAAAATGATAAAGTCACTGTGAAAAACAGTATAGCAGTTTCTAAGGAAAAATAAAATTAAAAAAAAAATTACCGTATGACCCAGCAATTCCATTTCTGGGTATATATACAAAAAGGACTCGAAAGCAGAATTTTGAAGAGAGGTTTTCACACCCATGTTTATAACGGCACTATTCACAATAGCCAAGGGGTGGAAACAACCTAAGTGTCCATTGATAGATGGATGGATAAATAAAATGTGGTACATAGACACAATGAAAGGAAATTCTGACATGGATAGATCTTGAAGACATTATTCTAAGTGAAATAAGCAAGTCACAAAGGGAAAAATATTGTATGATTCCACTTCTATAAGGTCCCTAAAGTAGTCAAATTTATAGAGGCAGACAAAAGAGTAGTGGTTACCAGGGGTTGAGGGATGGGTAGAATGGGGAGTTACTATTTAATGGGTAAAGAGTTTCAGTTTGGGAAGAGGAAAAGCTTCTGTAGATGGATTGTGTTTATGGTTATGTAACAATGTGAATGTTCATAGTATCTCTGAACCTTATGCCTAAAAACAGTTAAGATGGTAAATTGTATGTTATGTATATTTTACCACAATGACAAATTGTATGTGGGATACAGTTAAGAGAATCTTGTTCTCTCCAGGGGAGAAGGGAAGTGCAGAGAGGTACAGAGATGTGCATGTGACTATTTGAAAATTAAAAGTTCTCCTTAAATAAGAGAGAGAATAAACCAGTTCTGATTATTAGTTATGTGACTTTCTGCAAGTGGGTAAACCTCTCCAAGCCTCAGTTTCCTAAACAATAAAAACACAAAGGGTGATATTTTTCCTTTATTGTTAGTGTTCTTTTTCTTCCCCCCTCAGATGGATTGCACAGCCTACCAATCAGTGCTCTTAGGGCATGATTAACACTACTGTTCGCCAAAGCAGGAACCCCCCTATTATACCTGCCTATTCCTGTGCATTCCACAATAGAATGAATGAATGAACAAGTGAGTGATTACTGTGGACTGTTCTGTTTCTTTCTATCTCACGCTTTCCTCGTCTACCCATCCCATGTGCACACAGGCACAGAGACACACACACACGCACACACACACGCACACACACACGCACAAAGACATGCAAATTTTGTAAATCTGTTCTCCTCCTACTCTAAGAATCACCAGATTTATTTTATTGACTCTCTTTTATGGCCAATTTTCTTCCTAGCATTTTATATCTTTTTTGGCAGTTCCCTGAAGGAGAAGGAAGTATGCATTTTGTTGCCAGGCAACGAGTATCTCCAGAATGCACATTGCTTTTTTTAGATGGAAAAGGGAGTGTTTAATTTTTGCAGCTGAGGTTTGATTTCAGTTCTTGAAAGGTCACTCAAATAATTGAGAGTTATGAAGAGTTTCTCAGTGCAACTTGTAAGCCCAGTCTTTCCCTTTTCCCCAGGTTAGGACCAGGAACTTTCAGCCAAGTTGTCCCTGTTCAAGGTCTCCTACCGTATTTTAAGGGAGATACTTCTGTCTACAAATAGCAACAAGCCCAGCAGGTCTTTACAAAAAGGCAGATTTTACTTAGCCTGAGAGGCAGGAGCAAGCAGACAAAAAGCAGGAGCATGTAGATAAAAAGAGATGTTTTAGATATTATAGATATGCATAAGGAAACATTTGTGGCAATAAAACAATCTAAATGATATCTTTTATGGGGAGGGGGAGTTTTAGGGTGACTGCAGGAGGGAAGAATATTCCTTCAAGATAATAATGGAACAATGAAGTCAGATGTCGTCTCCTGCACCTCATTTCATTTAATCATAACTCACACACAAATGATCAAAACACCTTTTTTGATTTTCATCTTTTTTATATTTTTCATTTGACTTTATTGAAAAGATTGGTAAAAAGTAGGTTTTGAACTTTTTAAGGATGACGTATCTGTTCACTTCCCTTAGAGTCTATGGTCCAATGGGGACAATGAATATTTTAAATTTTCTATCTTACTTATTTTTTATTTATTTATAATTTCCCTTCTCTGTATTTCCCTATGTGTTCTATTACCTCGTCACCCAGAAGATGCCACTGCCACTATTTATATCATTCGTAAATAGACACAATCTCACATGCCACCTCCTCCAAGATGCCCTCCAGTTTCTATTATTTTTTCCTCTGTGATCTACATGTCTGTTCCCGTGTGAGAACGTTTGGCTCACTGTAACTGGTAAAAGAGTTAGTTGGTTAAAAGGTTTGACAGCCCAAGTAGTTTGTGAATAATGAGAAGGTTTGGTTCATTTCTGTATGCCCCTAATGTTTAGCATATGAGTGAGTACTCAGTGCCTACATAAATGAGCTATGGTTATAGGCAAGTTTATCAATAGAGATTTCACAGTATTCTTGTAGTCTAGCACAGAGTCTCTTTCTTGGGTGTGAAAGTTCAAAGTCATGATTCAAAAACATATGGCAAGATCTTCAAGAATCTCCTAAAAAAGAAAACATTATATCTAACACAGTTTTATTGTGTATCTTCTAATCCTTTGAAAATGGATAACTACTGTAGAGTTAAAAAGGCAATCAGCCAGTTAATAAAAGTGTTAAATTAACTAGAGTATTTGAAAATAAAGCCACACTGACCAATAGTTGAAAGAAAAAAAAACAATGGTAGATGCATTATAATGACACTGACAGTTTCATTTTTTTCCCTTGCCCATCAAGCGCTAGGTGCCATAATGCCTTTCTCAGAAACAGTATGTATATATATTAAACTGGAGGCAAAAAAAAAAAAATCCCCTTTCTAATATAAAATAATCACTCTGGTTCTTTAAATAGTGAAGAGCAGCTGCCATCTAGTGACTTGTTGCTTAGCAATGCTGCTGTATACCTTCTCTCCTCTCTGAGCTAGGGAGTCCTTCCCACCCTATGCTGGGATTGAAGCATTGGCATTTTTCTGGAAAACCACTTTTCTAGCCTTCTGTTTTTAAAGCTGTTACCAGATCAAGTAGAGTAACTAATGAATTCTAAGTTTTGAAGTTCAGGCAAATGAAAGGGCAAAGTGAGAGCTCACAGACATACAGGCTTCCATGTGTAAATCGGAAACCACCTAGTAATTATGCACTTGCCCCAGTAACAGGAAGGAGAGTAGCGCAGAGGAGGTGAGGGAACTTTTTTTTTTTTTTTAAAAAAAAGCAGGCAGTGACTCCCGGCATCCTTCAAGATCTGGTGCAAAAGAGAAGGACAAACAAAAACAAAATTCAGGAAGATAGTAGCACAGTGTCAGCCTTTTTTGTTGTTGTTTCTTTTCTTTTTTCTTTTTTTCATTTTTTGGTTGAAGTCAAAGTTCTACACATAACTGGTTAAAAGGTAATGGAAAAATTTTGTGTGAGATAATTGACAGAAGTTCTTTCTTGATAACCTTTAAAAGCTTGCTAATTGGTGATCCTAAAGGCTTTCAAACGAAAGCCAGAAACAAGCTAAATGCATCCAATATGTGACAAAACTTAACAAGCGATAGGAAATCAATTACTCTGTGCAGTCACACCTCAGAGATAGTACAGGTTTGTTTCTAGACCACTACACTAAAGTGAATATCACACTAAAGTCACACACGTTTTTTTGGTTTCCCAGAGCATGTAAAAGTTATATTTACACTATACTACAGTCTAAGTGTGCAATAGCATTATGTCTAAAAAAATGCCTACCTTAATTTAAAAATACTTTATTGCTAAAAAATGCTGGCACAGAGACACGAAGTAAGCGCATGCTGTTGGAAAACTGGCACCAACAGACTTGCTTGACACAGGGATGCCACAACTTTTGATTTGTGAAAACACACACTATGTGTGAAGTGCAATAAAGTGAAACACACAATAAAATGAGATGTGCCTGTACTCACAGAGAAGAGTATTCTAATTAGCTGCAAGCCCTCGAGAGGATATGAAAACCCTAAAACACTGCTTAGATTTCAGTGTGCCATAACTTACCCATTCCAATGTTCTCATTTGTCTCGTATTCAGAAGTGAGAACTCTTATTGTTCCCTCTCTCATGTTCTTGTGTGATGAAGGCAGCAGTGTGGCACACTAGGGAGGGGTGTGAGGTTGGGTCTCAGCCTGCTGAAGGAACTGGGATAGCACACATACTTTCTGGGTCTGGGTTTTCTCATCAGTCAGACCAACTGATCAAAACATTTCTTTCTTCAGGCTTAAATTTCTTATTCTGATCTTGGTCTTATCAGCTATGACGTCCGGGAAAGCCACAACCTTTCTGATCCTCTGACTCCACCAGGGGAAAAAGTATCAGGGAAACTGGGCACCGTGATTCTAAATTCTTTCCAGTTCTGTATTTCAATGATTTCTTGTTCCTTCACCAAGGAGATAATAGAATGAAAAGGACTCATGTTTGAATGAACAAAGCCACGGAAATCACAATGGGAGTTTTGGGAGAAAGAAGGATAGCATGTATGACCCAGGATCATTACATACTGGAAAACTAAGCATGAAATGTATTAAGAAGGAAATTCTTCATCAGCAAAAACAAACCAAAAACAAGGCACATCACCACCCATTTCCCTAAATCCTTCCGTCAGATGTTATTTACAAAACAGAGAGAGGCAAATAGAACAATAATACCTCTCATCTAGTGTGCACACATGTATAGAAATCTGAAGAATGGCAAGCTGATAATTCCAATGTTTAACACCCGGCTCTCCAGTGGGGATTTCCTAGACATGCAGCTGCAACCAACTCAGCACAACACTAGATGGCAGTAGATATGGTCAGAAATGAAGCCTTATCTAGTGATTTGAAAATCAGGGGAATTAATTCCCATCTACAGCACAGTTCATTCCTACAGATTTGTTGGACCTATTATTCTGCTTCCCCGTAGCAATAAATCTTTTTTTAACTCAAGCATCATATGACCTTGGAAATCATGTAGACTTGGAAAGGTAATAGATCTTTGAATGATGCCTTATGAAGTCATTCTGATGGTTTCCAGATGATGATGAGTTTTAAACATGTTTTAATACTGAATTGTTAGGTCCTGAAGATGCCTGTCTCGTGTCTTGTTGTGAATGTTAATAGGCCTTGCTTATCTTTCTCCTTTCAATATATGTATTTATCCACTTGTATATACATAGCTACTTATATAAACATCGGAGTAAGCATATATAAACAACATGATGGACCTGGCTGCTTGATATAGTGTGTAGAGCACTGGACTAATAGTCGAGAGACTAGCTGGAATTATTCAGTGCTGTTCATATTACATCCTCCATCATTTCAGGCCCAGGTTATTATAAATGGTAAATTAAGGATTGAGAGTATAGGACCCTTAACTAAAGTCTCTTTTAGCTCTAACATTTCCTAATTCTATATTCCTCCTAAACACAATTTTAAACCACCTTAGACAAAGAAGACAATATCCTAGTGCTACAGAGATCAGAAACATTTTATCTCAGTTATATAATTATCTTTTCTTCTGATAATCTCCTGGGGAGAGAGGTTAAAGCTAAATTGACAAGGGGACAGGATCAGATCTTATTAACTGTTGTAATTTTGTAACTGTAACCCTTGCTTACTGGTGACTAGAACTAAGCACAACAATTAAACAAAATACCTCCATGTAATACCTGGACAAATGTCTTTACTTGGTGTCTGTGGCCAGGCTATAAGTGCCATGTACCCAGGAGAGCCAGATAATGAGGAAGGATCATGTATAAATGTTCTTAAATACCACTTCTGCAAAAAAAAGGATAACAGTTTAAAGTGATAGTGCTTGTTTTAAATCCAGGGACAAACACTTCAGAATAATAAATGCTTTTTCTGGTAACAGTACCTGACTGTGGGCTGTTTGCATTTTTGGCAAGAAAGGAGAGAAGAGCACTGAGATAAACAGCAGCTTAATTCCTTTGTTTAGCCATCAAGAAGTAATTACCTTTCAGTTTTCCAGATACCTGCTAGAAAAACTCATCAAAATGTTTAGACTATCCACAGAAACAGACTCAAGTAGAGCGTAGACCCTAGAAATGGATACAGCTGGATAGGTCCAAAGAGCATGAAGAAAGCCTCCATGCTCACCCACCATGTGAACAGAATTCCCAGCATTGTATGGAATCATTATATATTCATAATGTTGCTGTCTTATTCAAAATATAAATACTTCCCAGAAGAGATCACAGGGAAACTGATATCTATTAGTCCCCTAGCATGCATTGTTTTATGCTGTCAGTTTCTCTCTAGCATCCAGCAGATTGAAGACCTTGGAAAATAGAAAGTGTGAGAGGTGCAGAGAGTAAGGGAAAAATTGTGTGCTGTGTGCCATAGACAGAAATCTCGTCTACAATATTCCTAGTTACTTCAGCCTATCTGGCTTGCAGACCCTCCAAAATCCCCAACAACTTCCCATAGCTGAACACCAGTTTGTCAGTGTACCTCTTAAGACATGTTTCAAAGAACTAAGCATGTGTCAGTTATATGTCTGAATGGTTGGGATGCCAGGTTGCTGAGTGCAGGCACCAGGTCCCTCAGAGAGGAAAAGGAGCTAAGAGGTGGATTTCACCTTGGGCTTATTTCCCCTGCATCAGCCAGGTTTCTTAGCTGCCACCACCAGAATCAACTCTGCTTATTTAGACTAAGAAGTGCTTAATCATAAGGATATCCAAAAATTTTTAAATTGGTAAGAAGGTTTGGTAACAAGGCAAGAATGCAAAGAGACAAGGTTTAGCAAAGATCATCCCATAGAAAGAGCTTGCTCAGGTGTCACTGGACAGTCAGTACCACCATTGCTAGACTGTCTGCACCACCCCTGACCCCCAGCCAAACTCTGCCACCCTAGGTCCATTACAGCCACCACAGGAAGACATCCCTGTTCTTTGTGTCCCTCCTGAGGATTCAAAGTCCTTAGTGTAGCATCAGATTGGCTGATCCTAGGTCTCATGTATACATTCCCATTCTTCAAGATGTAATATCTATCTGCCTAGCCTTCAGCTTCCAGTGTAGAATATTGGACCTGCGTTTTCATCTTGAAATTCCCTCCAGATGGGATGTGTGTTTGGATGCCAAGAAGCTCAAAACCATTGTCCGATGTTTTAGTCATAACTGAACCAAGGCCTTGGAGATGAAGATACGTGTAAAATAGGTCACTCTTTTGTTCTGTTTAATTTTATGACATCAGGCACTAAACATAGTTCTGTATTAGCTCCATCTTCTACAAATGAAAAACGTGAATTTGAAAAAAATACATTTCTCTAAAAACAGAGAGTCTGAATTACCTGGGGGAGAGTTGTTGCACTTTAGTAGGATTTTACCTCTATCCTTATTTATCCCCTAAAGTTGAGGATCAATATTCTAACAGCCTCATCCAAGGTTTCTTTTTTCTTTTCACTTTGAAGAAACCAATTTTAGCTAAGCCCACAGATTGCTAAGAGGAAAGGTGAGAAGCCAGAGGCAGCTTGTCATTCTGGGCTTAAAAAGGGAAGACACTTGAACCCAATTTCCTTGAATCTGAATGATGAACAAACTGACTAATTTTCTGGGTTGATTGAAACTCAAAGCCGAATACTCCCACTATCTCCCCTGGAATGTAGGCTCCACATGTGCGTACTGGGAATTCTGACAGGAGTGAGTGACAGCCTTAATCCCCGTCTCTCTTTATTTCAGTGACCTTTTCCGAGAGGCAAACTCAAATGTGCTCGAGTTTGCAACCTTGTACAGCTTAAAGAGAACTGAGGGTAATGTGGGAATTAAGGACATAAAAGGAAGATGATTTCACCTTAACAGACATGTTCTCTAAATATGGCAGAGTAATAAAATTTGAAATATACCTCATTCTTTTCCTTCTGGGTCCCTTAGAGATTCTCCTCCCCCTCAGCTCCCAGCAATCCTCAAACCATTAAAACTAGAACATGAGATTGAGGCTTTTAGCCCTGGGAAAGGGAAAGGAAAAATGTTTTCTAAGAAGGGGAAGAATGTAATGACAAAATAGAAACACCTAAATACAGGGTGTCCCAGAAGTCTCCATACAAAGGAAAAATTTTGTAAAATTTTATAATGAATATTTTGTAAATAAGGGTACATTTAGCTACTATTTCCCATTTTCCCTATAGATGGTGGCCTTTGGGACACCTTGTAGACTTGGTTGAGAGGGGACTTTAGAACCACAAAGTTGGTGCCACATTTCTCTGCAGTATGTCATTGTGACCCAACATGGTGCCAAAGGAGGCACAGGTGGCTAGCTGATGAAGGTACCCATTTGGGTGGACCTCAGGGTGCCATCTTAAGGCTCCACCCTCAAGTGTCGAGTCAAATAAACAGTTGAGAGAAGCTAATTACAAGATGGAACTAAAATGTGACTGAAAAACACAGTCAACTGGGAAATGCCTGGGATCAGAATGTCAAGGCTGTAAGATGCAGGACTCTTTAGAACTCGAGGCAATGGCAAGGTCCACGGTCACCATGAGCAGAGGCCAGGAAGGACCACCCATATTTCAGGAGATGCTAGCACCGGATGTCCAGATGCCGGTGGATGCTGAAGTAAAGAGCCTATGCGCAAAGATCTTACAAGGTCAGACATCGAAGCAGAGGCCAATAGCAGGACGCATACTGACCACACACCCTCCGTGATTACCTATGATATTAAATGTACATTTTCTACTTCTCCCAAATGCCATTTTATGGAGGAAGAGGAAAAGGAAAAGAGAAAAATATTCCAAAGAGAGAGTTAACACTTCAACATACCAAGTCAAATTGTTGTGAATCTGGCTAAATATTGACCCAAATGAAATGAAATTTTAAGCCAAAAGTAAAGGAGATAACTTGAAGAAGGAAAGCAAGTACCATGGAAAACAATAGTTCCAGAGTAAATTGAATTCAGGAATAGGTAAATTTTTAGAAAGGCATTTGTCAGTGTCTCAGTTGAGATGCATACATTTTACCAACTATATAATGAAGCACAGCTTGGGGTAGCTGGCAACCAGAAAGTATATGTGGCATTTTGTAATTTGAATGGCTTTCTATTTGTGCCACTGGGGGCACCAAGAGCAATTTCTCCGTCCCCAGCTGAATCCCTCGGATTTCTGGCCTCTGGTCTTCCCTTTGGGCCTGTCTCCCACCGAGACCAGATTATGGTACAAGACACATAAAACTAGCCATTAAAAGTGCACAGTCTGTTTTGCTATAGCTGAAGGGACCATGGAAGTAAAAACTAGAACTGTAAGACTGGAAGGGCCCTTCGGGATCAATTAGTTTGTCTTTACCATCTTACAGAGAAAGCTGAGAATCAGTGAGGCAGCAGAACTTGGCCCAGGTCCTACAGGTAGATATTGACAAAACTTGACATAAAGCTTGCAATATCTAATGATGGAAAACCTTATTAATAATTACACCGAAGTGTGGTTGCTTCTACAGTAAAAGAATACAAAAAAGACTGAGAGTCAGAAAAGACAGCAGCTTCATTATGAGAGTCACAGAAACAACTTGCACACTGGATCTTAAGTGAGAAAAATTTCAAGACTTGTAAAAGAGGGAATAGAAAAAGAGTATTTTAAAAAAAACAGAAGAAAGATGCACAAAAGCGTGTGGTGGACCTACGAGCCTGACAAGGTGGAGGAGTGATAGAATCTGAGATAGGAAAGGGATGTCCTCTTGGCCAATCTCATGTTCCCGTCTCCATTCCAGGCTCTGCTGTAGACCTTTATTTCTTCCCATACTGTCCAGGAACATGGTTTTCTTATGTCCCTGGACCAACATACTCCTTTCTTGATTGAGTTCTCATCTCTTCAGGCTGTCCGTGAATAGGGACATCCATCTCCCTTCTTGCCACATAATTCCAGCTTTCCGAGAACCCCAGAATCCAGTAAGGAGGTTGCAGCATCCCAAAAGAGCACAGAACCAAGAATGACCACGTTGAAATGGGTAGGAAGAGCAGTTTCACTTTGCCCACATTTCCTCCTCCCTCAAATTGGCACAGATAACCTCTGAAAAAGATCCTCTTAGCCCACAATTTCTTCCACGGAGAAAGGAGAGAAAGGGATGCATCCATCATCCCCACATTTTAGGGCCCTGTCCAAGAGAACTGCTCCTCTCTTGCCTCACTGAGAAGGCTAAAGGATCCAGCACAGTTTAAACACCTATGGACAGCTAATAACGGAGAGTTGGAATACGTGGCTCTCACCATCTGCCAGGGCCTCCAATAGCCAGTGTGGACTCCCACAGCCACACATTGCCCAGCAGCCTTCATGGCTCCAGCAGCCTCACAGCTTCCAGTACTTGGCGAGTCTCCCTGCCACCAACGGGACCCCCAGGATCCTGCACAGCCTGGGCAGCCATGCAGCACCTGGTCTCCAGCATGGGCTGCAGCTTCCAGGACTGACTGCAGTTGCTGGTGCTGATCACAGCTGTCAGTGGAGATTGCAGCTGCCACTGCAGTCCCCAGGGGCGGCATAGCCCCCAATGCCAAGCATGGCCCCTTAGCAATGGCAAGCATCTCAGTCGATGGTGCGGATCTTACTAGGTGGCATGGATCTCTGCAACCAGCATGTGTCTCAGCAGCCAGGTTAGATCTGCAGGATTGGGAGAAGGCACACAATCTTGAGACAACTCCTTTAGGAGAGACAGAGAGAAGTGGAAGCTGCACCCAATATGCGCTGCTCTAGGGAAAATGTGAGGTTGACTAAACCATTTTCCTTAGACGAAGGTTCACAGCTGTAAGTTTACCATCCAGCCAAAATTTTCCCAAGGGACTTTTAGACGGAACTTTCCTATGTCGCAGGAAAACTTGACAAACAAATATAGACAATACAGAGAATTCTCAACACAAAATGCCAGGCCTATCAAACAAATGGGAAAACCAAAGGGAACGGAGCCACCCATATTGCACCTCCACAGTGCCCCAAATGCCCTGCCATAGGACTGGAATGTTCAAACCTTCCCCAAACAGTGGCTCAGTCTGCCCCATTCCCTGGGAACCGCAAAAGAGCTCCAGGTCCTTGCCCCACTAAACCATTGCATTTCCACCTGCAAACGGCACCTCTATACCAGCAGGGAGGTCTGAAAACACCCCCAAAATGGGTGGGAACACAGTCTTGGCATCCCAGGGGGCTTTACTCACAAATAGCCATGACTGTTGTGACGCTTCCCAAATCTGTTTGCTTCCCCTCCAAATCATCATGTTGGTCAAAGCTTCATCCATCTGGAAAGAAAGAGATGGGACTTCCCAGAGCGAAGTTGATCCTTGGCAGCTGCTGGAAATCTATTTCTTACCCAAAAAGGTGATGCCCTTTTCCCACGGCTTGTCCCAGAGCTGTGCCCTCTGTCTTCTGCAGGGTGCCATTCTACCTGAAAGCCAGTGGGGCCACCCAGCTGTGCCAAAATCCGTTACCAAAAACTCGGACACTTGTTCACGAGGCCAAATCAGAAGAACAAGGACAAGCACAAACAGTTTGAGGAGGAAGGAAAGAGTTTACTTAGCCCACAAAGGAGGAAATACGGTAGACCTTCTCGTCTCAAAATCCCAAATTTGCTCAATATGTACAATTTTTATGTGTCAATAAAAAGCATAAAATATATACAGTGTAGAGAAAATGCATAGAAATAGCAAGGGTTATAGACCAATATCATTAAATAAAAAACACAAGCAGAAAGAAAACCGTATGACCTATGTCACACTCAGACCCTATATGTGGACTTATTGCAGACACCCATCACGGTGCCTTGGGTGGAGCGGTGAATGGAGCTGAGAATGAGGAAGGAAAGGAAGAAAAATAAGAAGAGAGAGGCCTCATAGGAGTTGATGAAGAAAGTGTGCCATAAACTGGGAGTGTGATTAAAACCTTCATCTTCCTCTTCTGCCTCCTCTAGGTTATTGGATCTGCTTTTCCTGAACCCCTTCCAAGCTGTCACCTTCCTCGTCACAGCTAGGAAGTCTGGCATCAGGCTCCCAGGGAGCAGGAACTATGTGACATACGAGGGTACACCCTGCCCAGCCTGGGGCATGGGGAGCATCACATAGCAGAACTCTCTGCACTTTTCAATGAAAAGATTTGAATGACAGGGCAGGGGAGCAATCTGAGGTCCTGCAACTACATTTCCCAGAGATCCCTGAGGTGATTCTTACCAGACTCTGGGGGTGGAGCCATCTTGAAAGCCAATAAGGGCAGCTCCTCTGCAGACCTTAGAACTCAGAGGATTGCATTCAACCTAGTTCCTGGTTCCTGGCACAAGTAACCAACATATAGAGCTCCGTAAGTAACTTGAAGTGTACTTTAAAATTGGGGTTTCATGCTATCTCAAATGGGCTTACAGGATCTAGATTCTGAATTTGAAGTTCTCAGTGTGTTCAGAAAGTTTGGCTGGCAATACTTGGAATCTAATGCTATAAGCACACTACGGCATTATGGTGACTTTAACAGACGCTTGATCCAAACTGTCTAGGTTCTTTTCTTTTCTTTTTCTTTTTCTTTTTTTTTTTTTTTTTTTTTTTGAGATAGAGTCTTACTCTGTTGCCTGGGCTAGAGTGCCTTGGCGTCAGCCTAGCTCACAGCAACCTCAAACACCTGGGCTCAAGCAATCCTTCTGCCTCAGCCTCCCAAGTAGCTGGGACTACGGGCATGAGCCACCATGCCCGGCTAATTTTTTCTATATATTTTTAGTTGTCCAGCTAATTTCTTTCTATTTTTAGTAGAGACGGGGTCTCGCTCTTGCTCAGGCTGATCTCGAACTCCTGAGCTCAAACGATCCACCCGCCTCGGCCTCCCAGAGTGCTAGGCGGCCTGGGTTCTAATCACAGCCAAACCACTTTGTAGCTGTGAGACCTTGGCCATGTCATTTAGCTTCTCTAAAACTTGGTTTCTCCATCAGTAAAATGGAGCTTAACAGTAGTGCGTACTTAAAAGGGTTCTTGTGAGGATTAAATATGTGTGTTAAAGGAGAGCTAATGTGTTTAAGGGAACTTCCTCAACTGGATTTCCGTATTGGATACTTGTAACATGGGAGTCCATGCTCCTCTGTCCTCAACAGGGTGTGTCCCAAAGAACCCAGTTAGTCCTGCAGACAGCAAGCTTCTGATCCTCTTGCATTTGCTCATCAGAAAACCCCTTAAGATCCCACCTGTCCCGGGAGGGAGGTTGCATTGCGTTGTCTGCAATGTCTAGGGGAGTTCCTGGGGGAAGGTTTATCTTGTTGGAAGCAGGGTTTAGAGGGCAGTGAGTCTCCTGGAGGCATAAATGACACAAAATTAACTCCTTCACTGTCAGACTGAGGGCACCACCCACTAAACACAGCCCTAAAGAACTGCCCAGGAGAGAGGAGCCTGCCTAGGCCAACAGCCCCAGGAGCTGAGGGGCCATGGGCTCTCTGCTTTCCACTTTGTCCCCAGGCTCTGGCTTGATGCCCAGAAAACTGTTTGCTCTTTCCTAATACATTGTTTTTCCTTTCTCTAGGGACCTCTTTTTAGTGCCTGAAAGGCAAAACAGCTGACTCCACCCTGTCCCTCAAAAGGAACTTTGTAACTGTCAACTCTCTAGCTGTTTCCTGCCCAGAGGCTTAGTTTGCCTGGCCTTTCCCCTCTGCAGCTGGAACAGCAGCTTTGCTTTCCCTTTCACTTTCCCGGCCTGCAGCAAGTACCCATACCACCTGGCTGGCCCCTGTAGGCACTTACTGGGAAAATGCTGTTATTTACCCTTCTGGACCTCTGGCGGAGACCAGTAGATCTAATGGTTTCGTTTGAGTCACCATCCTTTAAAAAAAAATATTTTAAAAATCACTTTAGACAGGGAATGCACTCTCCAGTTCCCTTCAAGCTCCACCCTCCCCATTTTATTACACCTGCTTTGTGCTTTTACATTTCAATAATTTAACCAGAATATGTGCTGTAAAAATGTTGTCATTGGAGGCTATTAGACTGGGTGGCTCCAATGCTTTTGGTTCCCAACGTAAGTAATAAAATGAAAGTGGACACTTTTACGAATCAGAAATTGCCAACTAACCTCTAACTAGGGACTCTGCACTCTCACAATCAAATATATTCTCTCTGTCTTACATTTGTGAACATTTTATAAAAGTTTCTCTCACCCACTCCCACCTTCCCCAGCGGATCATCGAACCCCTTGTGATCTGGGGCTACCTGATTCGTGGATTGCTCTCTGCTCAAATAAACTCTTCAAAACTGTCATGCGCCCAAGTTTATCTTTTAACAGTTCCCATCGTGACAATGCTAGATCAGATTTTCCTAGAATCTGGTCTTTCTTGAGCTTCAGGTTTATTTTTGACTTCATATTTCTATTTCCATATGAACCAAATGGCTTGTTCAGTAGCCATAATCTCGTAAATTTCTACTCTTTGTTCTGTATTAAAAGGAGTCATTGCTCAACTACAGTCCTCAGTGTGGCCTCTGTGTTTCTTAGCTTTCATTTTCATTTACGTCTTCCCTGGCCAGTGAAGCAGAAAATCTTTATCAGGATAGCTCGTAGTTGTTGGACTTCTCAAGCTGTTTCATGTTTGAGATGGTCTTCATATTGCCATAGCCTTTATGATTCAATGAAATTCTAACCAGAATAATATTTGGGAATAACTTTTTCCTTCAATACTTTGAAAACATAGTTCCATTACTTCACCTAAGGATGTTTCTCTGGAACATTCTGTTGCCAACCTAATATATCCTCCCTTACGAAGTATTTTCTTTCTCTGCCAGAGGCTTGAGTAGTTCTCTTTAATTTTGAATTTCAATAATTTAACAAGAATATAGTGCATTGTCAAGCATGTTGAATCAGACTTTACCAGAAACATGTTCTTCTTGTTTTTCAGGTTTAATTTTTGCTTCACTTCAGGAAAATATTTTTTGTTATCTTTATATCCATTTTCTATTACACTGTTTGTGTTGTTGTCTTTACATTGGATTGTCTTTAACTGCTTTCTATGTGTATTAGCTTCTTTCCTAGTGTCTCATTTGCTGTATCTTTTTATTAGCTTTTTTAAAAGTTTTTCAGTACACATTTGTTAAAAATGAAAAATAGGAATAAAATTCATTCTGTACACTGTTTTATTCTAGGTATAAGAAATTTTCACTCACATACATGGACTAAGCTTTTTTCTAAATTTTAGAATATTATATTGATATATTTCCTTGCTGTTTATTATTAATTATGTATCAGATCTCTTTATGTCCTTAATTAATATTCTAAAGTCTGAAATCTTTCTTTTCATAAAACTGTATTATTTTATCACCTCACTTTTTTAGCTCTTGATCATTGAGTCCAGTTTACATAGTTTATAGTTCCAAGAATCTGTAAAGAATTTCCACCTATTCGGTTTATTTTTCTCCTTTAATTGATTGTCTTTTTATGAATATGAGTGTTGCATGGCATGTCTTTTCCTCTAATCCCAATTATAGTATATTTTCATTATGTTTCTTATCATATTCATGTATGGGTAGCTCTGTCTCCACCTTTTGTTTTTTGTATCTAGTGTGGCTGGTGAGATGTCCAGCTGGGGTTGGGCTTGGATTCCTCAGTTTTTTCAGTGGAGGTGGAGGAAGATGAACATGACAGGAGATACGCTGGTGGCAGATCTTCTGGAGATAGATGGTCCTTCTTTCTTTCTGCTGACACCGTGCATGAAGGGCATTCTCTTCTTTTTCTCCCACAACATCCTCAATGATAGTTGTCACCTAAAGGAAGACCTGGTGCTACCACCACATCCTGGTTGTTGATGTGTTTGGTATATGCCGTGGTAGTGATCGGGGCCGTGGAACGTGGCTCACCCCTCCTTGCTGATCCCAGGGCAGGTTATCATCTGGTTGGCTGCTTCTGGGCCCCTCCTGGGGGCTTCCACAACCTCTAGCTGTGAAGCTGGAGGCTCTGGCCCCATCGGTGTTGCTCCGTCTGCGGTGGTTATACTTTCTACGCTCCTCCTGATGCAGCTCGGGTGTTCACTTTACTACGCAGTCCGTTCCCTCTGTTATGTGACGTTTAGCTAATTGTGTTTTCAGTCTGTTCTTATCCTAGCAGCTACTTTCCAAGTGCTTTGAGCGTTCCACCTTGAATCATAACTTTAGTGATGCACAATTTCTTATGTTTAGTCACAGAATGCTCAAGTACTATTTGGTTACAACATTTGCTAGTATCCCGGCCTTTAACAAAAATTAAATTCTTTCAAATGAACCTGCAGTTACTAAATTCCAACTCAACATTTCATCTTGAGAAAAGGGGAGGGATAAGGGAGGGGTGATCTGAGTAAATACAAATTTTTCTCTCTGTGCCTGAGTGGTAGAGTTTTAGAGCTTGTCTAAGTGTGGAGAAAGAGTCCTGATTCAAGTTAGGATGGGATGAAATGCAATTAATCTAATAGGTTTAGGAGAAATAATATTGTACAACTCAAGGACAAGGAAAGCTGGGAACACTGGCAGTATTGGAAGGATATTTGGGTCAAAAAGAGAAAGAGAAGAATACGAAAGACATGATAGGAGGAGGGAAAACAGAGAGGCTTCGCTTACCACCAGCCACAGGTCCTGTTGTACCATGTCATCGTTAGGCCGTGCCATACTACGAAGGAGTTACTCTTGAGGTCTGGGCACCACTGTGGCAAATCACAGTCTCGGTAGATTAAGACTCGTTGATAGCAGGTTACAAAAACGTTTTCTAAAAGAATTAAACAAAATAAGGGGCATTTTTCTTTTAGTTCACATTACATGAAAGTTAAAAGATAGCTTAAGGTTTCATTGATAACTTTCTTCCTCCCTTCTCTTGTTCTTCATTCCTCAACTTTGTCAATTCTTCATTAGTGTTGGTCTTCACTAGGACTTCCCCACTAGCTTTTAGCCCTTCAGCAGAATGTCCGTACTTAGATTTTGGCAAAAATCCTTCAATAAGTATCTCATTGATCTACTTACGTTCCCTGCCATCCATGAGCCAAACATTGGTCCTAAAACATGTGTTTGAATGGGTCCTCCCTAGTTCATGTGACGATCCATAGAGCTCAATGTGGGCAGCTCATTCTCTGCACAGGAGTCAGAAAGATCCCTTTGATTATGCCATTGGTCAAATTATAACCTTTCTCATCCCTCATTTAGATTTCTCATCTCAATTACAGTAATAGCCATAATGCCAACATTGGCTCTAAAACTATATTTACCTGATCTCATCTCAATCCACTCTCTCTTTCTCACTTCTCACGTCACTATTGTTCCTGTCACCCTGGCTTCCTAGATGTTTCTTACACAGCTTATGGCTTTTTAGTTTCTGTTCCCTGTGCTTGGAAAATCTTCCCTACACGTATCCACTGAGCTTATTCTCCAGCATCCTTATAGTTTTCGTGATCTTTCTTTAGCTGCCATCTTTGAAACTGAAGCTCTCCCTGTGCCCTCACTAATCCCTTTTTCTTTGTTTTAGTTTTCCCCAGTGCACTTACTACAATCTAACCGATAGAACATTTTATTCATTTACCTAGTGACTGTTGAACATTTTATCCAGTTTACCGGTCAGAGTGTTACTTCGACTCCCAGTAAAATGTGAGATTTTTGAGATCAAGTAAACACTTGATCACTAGCAAATACATAAATGGTATCAGTAAACTATTGAATGAATCAGTCGATGTGTGAATAAATATAATTCTTTTAGTGGGGAACTTTGTGTAAGGGTCAACAAAAGGGGAAATCAAGTGGGTCGTGTACCGTGAGTACCATTTCCTGTATTGCATAATTCTGCTGTTTATTGCAGGAACTGTTTCTAAAACTACTTACTTGATACCAACTGAATCTCTTTTTTATTCATCACCAAGGAGACTACAGGCAAGCTATTTACCATTTGGCTCATGACTTCATCTGGATTTGCAGCTTTTCCTGCCTGGAAGATAGAAAAAATGATACTACTTTCCTTACAGGGTTCTGAGACTGTTAAGTGAACTTGTGCATGTGAAAGGATTTTGCACAATAAAACACTAAACAAAGGAGTTAGTAATACAAATACTTGTAACCATAGAATGTTTTTCCATAGGTAAAATACATTACACCTATAATTAGCCTACTCACAGAAATCCACGTGCAAAAGTAATACTATCTATCTTTCTTTTGTTTTCCTTGCTTAGGGCATCATGGACATTGAAGCATATTTTGAAAGAATTGGTTATAAGAACTCTAGGAAGAACTTGGACTTGGAAACACTAACTGACATTCTTCAACACCACATCCAGGCCATTCCCTTTGAGAACCTTAACATACATTGTGGGGAAGCCATGGAATTGGGCTTACAGGCCATTTTTGATCAAGTTGTGCGAAGGAACCGGGGTGGGTGGTGTCTCCAGGTCAATCAACTTCTGTACTGGGCTCTGAGCACAATGGGTTTTGAGACCACAATTTTGGGAGGGTATGTTTACATACCTGCAGTTGACCAATACAGCAGTAACATGATTCACCTTGTGCTACAGGTGACCATTGGTAGCAGGAAATACATTGTTGATGCTGGGTTTGGGCGCTCCTACCAGATGTGGCAGCCTCTGGAGTTAATTTCTGGGCAGGATCAGCCTCAGGTGCCGTGCATCTTCCGCTTGAGAGAAGAGAGTGGAATCTGGTACCTGGACCAAATCAGAAGAGAGCAGTACATTCCAAATGAAGAATTTCTTAATTCTGATCTCCTGGAAAAGAATAAATACCGAAAAATCTACTCCTTTACTCTTAAACCTCGAACAATTGAAGAGTTTGAGTCTATTAATACATACCTGCAGGAGTCTCCAGCATCTGTGTTTACAAGCAAATCATTTTGTTCTTTGCAGACCCCAGAAGGGGTTCACTGTTTAGTGGGCTGGACTCTCACCTCCAGGATATTCAATTATAAGGACAATATAGATCTGGTAGAGCTTAAGACTCTGGATGAGGAAGAAATAGAAGAAGTGCTGAAAAATATATTTAATATTTCCCTGGAGAAAAAGCTAGTGCCCAAACATGGTGATCGATCTTTTACCATTTAAGTTAAGGTACAAAATAAACCTCTCTATATTTATCACCCAGCTCAGCAGTTGTCAACTGATGACCTCTCATATTTCCTCTAACCCCCTACATTATTTTGAAGAAAATTCTAGATATCAAATCATTTTACCCATAAAAATGTCAGTATAAATAATTAAATAGCTTTTTACATAAACATAAACACACACCTCTTCAAATTAATAACAATAAAGGCATTGTAAGGTTAGTTTCTGGTAATATTGGGAACTGTAGTGGCTTATGCTAGAAAACTTTCAATATCGGGTTATTATTGAATTCATAGAAGATTGTTAGTGGTGATAGGTAAATAGAATATTGTGGAAAAACTTTTTATCTATGAAGTATATTAAAACATTGTTAGCTAATACAATGTGAATCAAAGCTTTTGTTTGGGAGACAGGATATTATGGGGTTAGGTGATTGTTCTTCAATGGAGTCTTCCTTTCATCCTCTTTCTTGTCTCCTAGTTATATTCTTTTACTTCGTTCCAGACTTTCCTATAAAAGAAAAAACATAAGCTTAATTTGCAGATATGTGTTGAAATCTTGTGGACTCTGGGTGAATTCCTTTAGAAATCTGTGGTTCTGATTCCTCAGAGGTACAATGGGTATAATACTTATATTATTCAGTGCCAGACCTAGAGTAGACTCTCAAGAAGTGTTTGTTAGATGGGTGAATAAATGTCAGTCATGTTTTTGGTACGGAGTCAGCATTTAACGAAAGTTGTTTCCTTTTGTTTTATTTTCCTCTAAGAGCAGCCTGAAAAACATAGCGAGAGCCCCATCTCTAAAAAAGAATTAGCTGGGCATGGTGGCACAGCTGTAATCCCAGGTACTTGGGAGCTTGAGGCAGGAGGATCGCTTTAGCCCAGGAGTTTGAGGTTGCAGGGAGCTATGATGATGCCACTGCACTCTAGCCAGGGTGACAGAGTGAGACCCTGTCTGAAAAACAAAAAACGAAATTGTCATTCTTTGCATTTGACATGACCTTATATTTAGAAAAACCTAAGGAATTCACCAAGACACTGTTAGAACTGATAAAGTTTCAGGATACAAATCCCACATACCAAAATAAGTACCATTTCTATATTTCAACAGTGAACAATCTGGAAAAGATTTCAAGAAAGTAATTTCATTTCCAACAGCTACAAAAAAATACCAAGAAATAAGTTTAACCAAAATTAAAATATCTCTACAAGAGTACAATAAAGCACCGATGAAAGTAATTGAAGATTAAAAAAAATTGAAAGATATCCCATACTCAGGGATTGGAAGAATTAATATTATTAAAATGTCCATACTACCCAAAATTATGTACAGATTTAATGCAATCCAGTGATATTCTTCACAAAAATAGAAAAAAACGATCCTAAAATTCCTAGAGAACCACTGATGTCCCCAAATAGCCAAAGCAATCCTGAGCCAAAAGAACAAAGGTGAAGGCATTACCTGACTTCACAATGTACTACAAATCTGTAGTAACCAAAACAGCATGATAGTGCCATAAAAACAGACAGACCAATGGAATACAATACAGAACCCAGAAATAAATACACACATTTTCTCCAAGAACATATATTGGGGAAAGAACAGTGTCTTCAATAAATGGAGTCAGAATAACTGAATATCCATATGCAGAATAATAAAACCAGGCCCTATCTCTCACCATATACAAAAATCAAATATTAAAAACAGATTAAAGGCTTAAGGGTAAAGTTATAAAACTATGAAAACACTAGAGAAAACGTTGGGGAAACATTTCAGGACATTGGATGGGGCACAGTTGTTTTGGTAGGATATAAAAAGCACAGGCAGTATAAGCAAAATTCGACAAATTATATCAAGCTGAAAAGCTTCTGCACAACAAAGGAAACAACTATGTGAAAAGACAACATGCAGAATGGGAGAAAATATTTGCAGACTATTCATCTGACAAGGGATTAACAATGTTGAAAGTCAAACATTTCAACAGCAAAATCCCAAATAACACAATTAAAAATGGTCCAAAGATTTGAATAGACATTTCTTTAAAGAAAACATAAATGTCCAACAGGTATATGAAAAAATGCTCAGCATCACTACTCATCAGGGAAATGAAAGTCAAAACCACAATGAGATATCATCTCACCCTAGTTAAAATAGCTATTATTAAAAATACAGAAAATAACACATATTTACAAGGATGTGGAAAAAGGGAATGCTTGTACGCTGTTAATGGGAATGTAAAGCAGTACAGCCACCATGGGAACTATATGGAGGGTTCTCAAAGAACTAAAAATAGAACCACCATATTGTGCAGCAATCCCACTGCTGGGTGTACATCCAAAAGCGAGGAAATTAGTGTATCAAAGATATATGTGCATTCCCGTTCATTGCAGCACTATTCACTATAGTCAAGATACAGTGTCAACCTAAATGCCCATCAATGATGTATGGATAAAGAAAATATGATGGTAAACTAGCACCTCTTGCATCATCCTGGATGGAGTTAGAGCCCATTCTTCAAAATGAAGTACCACAAAAATGGAAAAACAAGCATCGCATATACTCACCATCAAATTGGTACTAACTGATCAACACTTAGGTGCACACATGGAAGTAATATTCATCAGGTGCCGGGCAGGTGGGATGGGGTGGAGGGGATGGGTAAATTCACAACTAACAAGTGCAGTGCGCACTGTCTGGGGATGGACACGCTTGTAGCTCTGGCTTGGGCAGTGCAAAGGCAATATATGTGACCAAAATGTTTGTACCCCCACACTATTCTGAAATTTTAAAATAAAATAATAAAGAAAATATGGTAAATATATACAATGGAATACTATCCAACCCTAAAAAAGAATGAAATTCTGTCATTTTCAGCAATAGGGATGGAACTGGAGGTCATTATGTTAAATGAAAGAGGCCAGGCCCAGAAAGACAAATATCCCATGTTCTCACTTACATTGAGAGTTTAAAAAATTAATTTTATTGATGTAGTCAGTAGAAGTTTGGTTACCAGGGGCTAGGAATGGTGGTAGGGGAAAGGGATAAAAAGAGGGTGGTTAATAGGTACAAAAATACAATTAGATAGACTAAGTTCTAGTGTTTGGTAGCACAATAGGGTGACAATAGTTAACAATAATTTATTGTATATTTCAAAATAGCTATAGAAGAAGATTTGGAATGTTCCCAACACAAAGAAATGATAAATATTTAAGGTGATTGACATTCTCATTACCCTGATTTCATCAGTACGCATTATACGTGAATCAAAATATCACATGTACCCATAAGTATGTACAACTCTTATGTATCAAGAGAAAAAGAATAAAAACCACTAGATTCTCTACATTTAAAAATTAAAAAAAAAACTTATCAAACCATGAAAAGACACGGAGACAACTTAAATGCATGTTACTAAGTTGAAGGAAACCAATGTGAAAAGGCTATATACTGTATGATTCTAAATATATGTTATTCTGAAAAAGACAGAATTGTGGAGACACTAAAAAGATCGGTGGTTGCCAAGAATTAGGGATGAGGGAGAGATAAACAGAGCACAGACGATTTTTTTGGCAGTGAAACTATTCTTTATAATATTTTACTGGTGGATAAATGTGATTATACCTTTGTCAAATCCCACAGAATATTCAGCACCAAGAGTGGATCCTAATGTGATCTATGAACTTTGAGTGGTAATAATGCATTAATGCAGGTTCAATTGTAACGAACATACCAAGTTTATCTGAGCAATAGTTTTTCCTTTTTTTTTTTTCTCCTCTGCCCTAGTTTACTCAAATGGATTCAGTTAAATAGCCAGGTGTCTGACTGTGTTAGACAGAACCTGAAATATTAATAGGTTCAAAATCAAATTGGATTCAACATTTAATCAGATTGGATCCAGTTAAGGCCTTGGGTAGGTATTTTTTATCTTTTTGGCTTTTGGATCCAGGGTTTTGTGCTATGAGGGAGAATGTGACCTTTGGAAGCAGGACAGAAACAGGAGGCCTCCGTCTGCCTGGGTCAGACAGAACTGAACTGGGTTCAGAAGTAGGTAGGGTTAACCTAGAATTAAAGTGGCCACAATGGGAAATTTTAATTTGGATACAATTGTTTATTTGCAAGTCATATTAGAAAAAGCTGGGATCAAAATCCCCGCAAAGACAATGGGATGCATTTCTTAATTGGTACCTGGAGGCACGTAGGAGACTAAATTAATCCAGACTGCCTCCTTAAAAGATTCTTTGCTGAAAGCAAATAACAAGCTTAAGCAACAGACTAAGGACAGAGGAAAGAGGACTGTGCTTTGACTGAATTTACCCTGTTTTTTTTTTTTTTCTTGTCTGTCTTTACCTCAAGTCTCTGAATCTCTTAACCTTTTTACTCAATTACCTTTTGCCAAAGAGAGCCAGGAGGAATCATTGAAAACCTTTTAAATTTAATTCCTCATACCCAGGGTATTTCAGCAAAAAGTAAACAAAACAACCCCCCAAACAACAAAAACCTGATTGGTTTGTTACACAAGACAAGAGACAGACAAACCAGTTTCAGATTGCTGAGTTTATTTAGAAACATTGTTTGCGAAACATTCTGAGCTAAAAATGCAACAAGGTGTATTTCCTTCAGGCACTGGAGCAGAATTGATTTACAGCCTGCAATTAGACCCAGTAGCCAAGGCATAACCTAATTGTTTGAAAGTAGTAGCGGCAACAGCCAAATGGGTGGAGGTCTCCTCTGAGTTGGTTTTGGGACATGAACTTTTCTTGCAGGTTCTACCTGCTGTGGGCAGTCTATTCACCTCCAGTCAAAGTCAGCATCTTTCAGTAAGTGCACTGACATCTTAGGAAATTCTTTTGTCTTCTTCTCATCACCATTTACAACATTGCATTTTACTTAATCCTGCTCCTCTACTATCTGTATGGACGACAGTGAGGACTGACACTGAGGGTAGCGTTAGAATTAGTAACCCTCGCGTGGATTCACAAGCTACTCCATTGGCTAATTGTGAGTTAAGGCTTTATGCTAAAGGGTCTTATGCCAAAAAACTAAAAAAGAAAATACCAGGCAGGCTATGCTGTTACAATCCAGACTTTTTACCTCCACGTGTCTTACAAGACTGGTTGACATTTAACTGCTTCCACCTCCTCACATGTCACTTTTCCTCAATTCTAGCTTTTCAAACTGGCTTCAAGATCCTACCACTGCATTAAAACTCCTTCTGGGAAAGTCACCAGTGACCTTCTGATCACCAAATGTGATGATCTTTGCTCCATCCCTGTCCCAATTATCATTCCAGCCAGTCTTCCTCATTTATTCTCCCTCATGCAATCAATGCATCAGTGAGACCTAATATGTGGTATTTCCCCTAACCTGTGCCCATGCTGTTTCTCTGCATAGAACACCCTTTACTATGGTGGTTAAAATCCTGCAAATACCTCAAGACTTACCTCAGTAGTGCTCTAGGACTCTTAGCAGTCAGGCTTTTATTACTGTTCTTCAGAAAAATATCTGAATTCTGTTGTAAAATTAACTCCTTGAAACAGGCCAGGAGTGGTGGCTCATGCCTCTAGTCTCAGGATTTTCAGAGGCCAAGGTGGGAGAATCGCTTGAGACCAGGAGTTCAAGATCAAGCTGAGCAACATAATGAGACCCTGTCTCAAGAAAAAATAGAAAAATTATCCAGGCATGGTGGCAGGCACCTGTAGTCCCAGTTACTTAGGAAGCTGAGGCAGGAGGATCGCTTGAGCCCAGGAATTAGAGGTTGTAGTGAATAATGATGACACCACTACACTCTAGCCTTGGTAACAAAGCAAGACACTGTCTCAAAATAAACAATAAATAAAAATAAAATAAAATCAACTCCTTGAAAGATTACAGATTGTTAATTTCTGTACCCTTCATGGTTTGCATTTAATACACTGTCTAACACATAGTTGTTTCTTAATAAATAGTTGATGAATTCAGTTAAACTCAGTTGAATTTCTAGATGAAGCAAATAAACCCCTGAAGAACTTGAGTGCATTCTGCAAGGTTACATGCCCGGGAGACATTCCAAAATGAGCTGTTGTCTCTGAAAAGCCCCTCTGAGCTGGTTGCCCTTGGGAAGAAAGAAAGCATGTCACGCTAGATGCTCACATTTTGTCATCCCAAGTTGGTTCTTGGAGGGAGTCCAGGACCTCTTTTCAGAGGTGAGTCTGCCATGGGTTTTTACTGTCAAGTAGTGAACAGCGCTCCTGCTGCTGTGGACGTCTCTGACTGGGAACTGCTGGGTGTCCCCCATTAGCACACACGTGCACACACATACACACATGCGTGTGCATAAGTACAGTATAAGAGTACAAAATATCTCACATCTGTTTGATCCTTCTCATTGCAGTGAAGGAGGGTGGGTGCAGCTGCAGTTTGAACTTTAGGATCCAGGGAGTCTGGTTCCTCAGATGAGTTCATTCTGTCTGGCATTTTCATTATTGCAGTTTGTCTCCTACAATAGGTCCCTCTTGTTTTCCACAAATGCAGGGACTGTTCTTTTATATTCCTGCTTATTAAAAGCCTCCAACATATCACCACACAAAGGAAAAGCAGGCTGCTGTGGATACTTCCATGCTTATGCTGTGAACCTACATTCAGCCCCAGGGACATGTAAAGGGCTTTCTGATAACTTGTACGGCAATTGCAGATGGCCAACTTTATAACCCTGAGGCAACAGAAAACAGTCTCACCCCTTCTTGATCCTTAAGAACCCAGCACGGGCAGTGGGCAGTGCACACTCCACATCCCAGTTCTGATACTTATTAGTTGTGTAGCCTTGTTTCTTCCAAGAGAATGGGGATAACACTATGTATTATACCTCATAGATTTATTGTGATGATTAAATAATATAGTACCCCAGCCCAGTGCCTGGTCCCCAATGAGTTACTGGTTACTTTTAACAAGCAAATATTCTTGGCTACCCCATAACATCGGAGAAAATAGTTCTCACTCCTTGGAAAAAGGGTATTGCCATTTAAAGAGTCAAACTGAATATACACTCCATAGGAAGTAAGTTAAAGTTTCCTTGCAGTTAGGCAAAGGAGTGAATAGACTGACCTTATATATCCCTTTTTAATCTAGGAATGTTGCAAGACAGACTATTAAGATGGATAAAGTAAGAAACAGAGACAGAGCTTGTTAATGTTTGTGTGAGTCATTCTCCTCGTGTGGTTCTGCTCGTGAGGAATGGCTCATTAGAGCCCTGGGTTACTAGGAAGAGAGAAAAAGATGGCAGATGAATGTCTGTTTTCAGGGGCTGTGAGGTAAGGCTGTTCAGTGACTGGGCCTACATCCACCACGAGTGATTAGAACATTCTCCGCAAGCCATATTTCCTCTAGACACATGCAGTCCCTGCCCTGGCTAATGAAGATGAACACGTCGTTATTTTAGCCTTGCCAGTCATTCATTGATAACTCTTCCAGAAGTCACCTCACCCCTTGGTTTCTTCCTCTGCAAAGCAAAGCTCCCTCCTGTTTTCTAGCCATCTTCATAAAGATATTCAAAGATGGCTGGAAATTATTTTTAAGTTCTCAGAGGGAGATACCACTGGTCAAATGCCACTAATACCAAATACAGGGCAGTACTAAATGTTCTCCAACAGAACAAACCTTCATCTTAACAGACAATGAAGTTCTGGAGGAGTCCTTAAGCCCTGGAGAGCCCAGCTTTGGAAGGTTATGATAGTGATTTTTCTTATCGTAATAATATTTATTTATTTATTTGTATACCAAAAGCATCAAGGAAGAGAGTAACAAGCATCAGATTAGCAGTCAGGAGACTCAGGTTTTTTTCTTGGCTGTGTGACTCTGGGCAAACCACTTAACCCTTTCTGGTCTCGGCGCACATGTCTAAGCCCCATCATTTACAGAAAAATTGTTCTTACTATAATACATCCCTTTCCATTCCTAAATGCTCTCATACTTACAGCACTAAGACGAAAGGAAAATACATAGTATTAGAGCCCGTGGTGTTTGTGATCTCCTTCTCACACCTCTGGGCAACAAAAATCTTAGAATGAGTATTCATGGAGTTATCCTGACCTTCTTTTATTTCTGCTGCCTAATTTTATTAAGTTTAATTTTTTGCCACATATTTATGATTTAATTTATTTTTTAAAAAAATCTCTATTTTTAATTGATAAATGATAATAGTATATATTTATGAGGTACAGTATGATGTTTTGATCTATGTATACATGGAAGAAAGATTCAATCAAGGTAATTAACATATCTAATTTTTTCATTATGAAAAGGCCAAAAATCTATTTAGCAATTTTGAGGTACACATTATTATTAGCTATGGTCACTGTGCAGTGCAACAGATCACTAAAACTTATTCCTCCAATGAAACTGAGACTCTGTACCCTTTGAGCAACATCTTCTTATTCTCTATCTCTCATCCTCTCCCCAGGCTTCTAGTAATCACCTTTATTTACATGCTTTGTTTCTATGCGATCAGTATGTTTAGATTCCACTTGTAAGTGAGATTAATACAGTATTTGTTTTTCTGTCTGGCTTATTTCACTTAGCACAATGTTCTCTAGCTCCATCTATGTTGTCACAAATGACAGAATTTCCTTCTTTTTTAAGGCCATGTAGTGTTTCATTGTGTATATATGACACATTTTTTAATCCATTCTACCATTCATGGATACTTAGGTTGATTGCATATCTTGGCTATTGTAAATAGTGCTGAAATGAACATGGAATTGCAGACATCTCTTTGATATACCAATTTCAGTTCCTTCAAATATATAGACAGAAGTGGAATTGCTGGATCAAATGGTAATTCCATTTTTAGTTTTTGAAGGAACCTTCACACTTTTTCCCATAATATGTATTAATTTACATTTCCACCAAGAGTATACAAGTGTTCCCCTTTGTCCAGATCCTTGTCAACATTTGTTATCATTCCTTTTTTTGATAATAGCCATTCTGGCAGATGTGAAGTAATACCTCATTGTGGTTTTAATTTGCATTTCCCTGATGATTAGAGCTGTTGAGCATTTTTTCATATACTTTTTGGTTATACTATGTCTTTTTTTCAGAAATATCTACTCAGATCCTTTGCCCATTTTTTAATAGAAATATTTGGTTTTTTGCTGTTGAGTTGCTTGAGTTTCTTATATATTCTGGTTATTAATCTCTTGTCATATTGTTAGTTTACAAATGTTTTCTCCCAATCCATGGGTTGTCTCTTAACCTTTGTTAATTGTTTCCTTTTGCTATGTAGACATTTTTTAGTTCAGTGCAATCTCTATTTGTCTACTATTGCTTTTGGGGCCCATGCTTTTGGAGTCTTATCCAAAAAATAATTGTGCAGACTAATGTCATGGAGATTATATCCTATTTCTTCTAGTAGCTTCACAGTTTCAGGTCTTATGTTTAAGTATTTAATGCATTTTGTGTTTATTTTTGCATGTGGTGTGAGATGGGCCCTATAAATCAGTTTTTAAAAAACTGAGAGAAGGGAGGAGTCAGAAAATGAGGCTGAGTAGAGATTACTAAAGGGGTTGGAGGATGATTACAAGAATGGGAGATTTGGATGAAATTACCTGGTGTAGAATTCCAAACTTTATAGTTAAATTGTGTGGAATTATACCCTGAGATTCTTTTTTGAATTTTAAGTGGCTATCGAGTCTGTGCTTTCCTGATGTGGTTATAGTCAGAATTGAAGGAAAAGGTCCATATTATTTTGGGCAGGGTCAACAGAAGAGACACCCCATTATATCTCCTCTTTAACAGAAGAAATAGTGGCCTTAGAGTCCCACTGGAGGAACACCCTGAGCTCTACTGGTTTCCATCAAGTACCTGGAAGGCCTCCCACACTTCTGCTGGGTTAAGTTACCAATTCAAAACTTGTTTGGAATACTTACCATTTTATGCCTCTACCACGGTGCAATTCTAGACTGTTTCTAAAATAAAATCTAAACAATGTTCAGAATTTGCAGAGAAAGCACATTCCTCACAGTGAGCAGCCAACAACAAAACAAGACAAAGTGGGGAGTCCCTTTAGTGGAGAAGTTGCACAGTGCTGATACTCAGTGAGCACTTCGGCAATTGCACTCCATGCACCGCACAGGATGTCAATTATGACTTCCCTCAAAGTGTTTTCCCCACCAAGAAGTTCTACCAGGGAGGTATCCCAATGTGTGGAGAGGCCCCGCCTCAGATTTTATTATTTCTAATATGTTAGAATAATGGACTTTGTTCCTCTATGTTTATTTTTAGAAAGGTTCATTTTAAGAAATTTCTGATTTTTTTAAAAAAGTGTTCTTAGCCCAGATGCTTGAATAATGATATTCCAAGCGACATCAGCAAGATGGTGGAATAGGATTTTTCTGGCTTCACTGCTCACTCCCCACAGAAATTTAACCAGCAGCTATCTTAAAAAGGAAGAATACTATGCTGACTATCCCATACCTCAGTACTAAGGCTGAGATAACCTCTTGGAGCACAGAACCAAGAAAAGCCATGATCAAACTATAAGAGGAATGGTTCTCTTATGCTATCCCTCCCCCAAGCTGGAACAGTGCTACACACAGAGAATTCCCCTGAGCTCATAGTTTCTACAGTGATAACAGTGAGTTGGAGGTGGGCATTCAGCTTCCCCACCATGCTGGGACCCTCACTCCTGTCTCATCCCATGGGACACATTGGGAGTACTAGCAAATCTAGACCCCCTGGAGTCTGTTAGAAACACAGAACAGAGTGGGGCTCATAGTGACCAATATGGGGATCTTGGTGATTGCTCTGCCTTCCAGCCAATGGAGGTGCCACACTAGAGAAACTGGCCAACAGCATCATGCTGTAGGAAACACAGTTTATGGGACTTGTAGGCTTGAATCCCTGGCCAGCTTTCTCAGACAGCCTGGGTGCTTTCATTAAGTCTTCCCTAGGTTGAAAGGCAGCTGTAGTTGAGTAATTACCTACAGTGGGAGCATCTGGTTCCACCTAACCCTCACCATAGAGAAGTGATCCAACAAATTTCTAGTGCTCACATTAAATCTTCCTTAGACAAAGAAGTAAGTGCAGGGTGGTGATTTGCAGTGGGAGCATCCATCCCTGCCCAGTGCTAGCCATGGAGAAGTGATCCAACTAAGCCTAGTGCTCTCCTCAAATCTTCTGCGAACCAGGAGGCAACTGCAGGTCAGTAACTACATGTAGAGGAAGCATCTGGCCTCATCTTGGGGCTCTGCTTAAACCTAACCTAGGCCAGAGGGCAAGTCCAAGTCCACACGTAACTGTGGAGTATAGCCTATGTGGCCAGATTAACGGGTCTGTGACTGGCAGCACCCCCAAGTTTGTGGGATACTGGAGGCATCGGACACACAGACACAGTCCTTAACTGTCTGTGGCAACAAGAGTCTTTTGCTGTCTCAGCCCATTGCTGGGAGTGAGTTTGGCAGAGATCACTGGGACTTCCTCTTCTATGCCCTCTCCAGGGCCCCCTTGCTTATATGGTAAAACTTACTTTAAACCTGTAAAATAACCTCCTGGGCTTTCCATGAGGAGGCTTACTGGATGGAGTTGCTATCAAAATAAGTAACCATCAGAAATTCGTATCAGTGGCCAAAAGATGGATCCTGTAAAGTAACAAGACTCCTATATTTGAAAAATATTTTAGAGATCACTCACTCCTAATTTGTATTCATGGAACGATCAAATTTTTAAAAAAAGACACGTGAGAGTGTCATGGCTAGCCTTAGAAATTCTCTCGACAAAATTAAAGAGCAAAAATCTGACCTGAAACAAAAGTTAAAATCCTTTAAATGCTCAACCACCCGCTTTGGATTCTTTGTGGGATTTACAAAACAGGCACTCCATCCTGTAGCACAGTGATCTGTGCTTTTACTACCACAACCTGGGTTCGATTCCCAGTCAGGAATCCAGTCCCTTAGAAATGTAAAACCTTTAACTCAAAAGAAAAAAAAAAATTGGTTTGATAATTGTATGGCCCTTGAACTTTGGAGTACTCATTTGTTTTTGATCCTTTTCACCTCCATAGATGGTTTTTGATTTCCAGTCTTACCAACTGTCACTTTTAGTCTTATGGGGCATACGGGAAGGTGAACCGTTGTGTGCAGATGGTCAGCTGAGAAACTGAGACCCTAGAGAATACGGCCAGACAAAAATGTGGGTTGTACCCCATTTGTACCTAGCAAAACTTTCCTTTTCTTGAGCTGCCTTTGGGATGACCATGGATCTTGCGAGGACTGCTTTGCCTCTCTTTGGAGACATCTCATGTGTCCTTGGCTAAGTTGGTTTTGAGTCGCTTGGAAGGTTCAAAATCCAGGAATATTGGCTGTTTGTCTTGGCTAACATTTGGTCTGTTTGTCCTGGCTAAAATCTGGTAATTAGAGATTTGAAGAAAAGATTTTTCAAGAGCTCCATGGTCAGAAGTCTGCTTAATTAAAAGCTCTTGATAGTCATGCTGTAATTTTTTTAAAAGGCCTGTATGTTTTTTTTTTCTCTTTTGGAACCTATTACTCCTCTGAGAATTTTTTTTCAGTCGACTGAAAGCCCTATTTAATTATATGTTTGGTCCCTCTGTTCACTTCCTTTCTTGTTGGCATGATTTTTACGGAGAAAAAAATGTAAAATGTCATTGCCCTTTTAGGAAACTTATTATAAAATCTCCCTGAATTGGCTTCTCTGAGACTTGTTCTTCCATTTCCTTCCCCTTCTGCTTCTCGTTTCCTTTTTCAATCTTTGGAACCACAGGAAAGAATCTAAAAGTGACCCCTGGAGATTCTGAGACCCATCAAGGAACACAGTTAAGGTGTCACTGACCTTTTTTTGGGTCCCCTGTTTTCCTCACAGACCCCCAAGGGCCCTGAGTGGGTTTCTCTAGGGTCTAAAGCTCTACCCTCTTTTGCACTGAGTTCCTGATCTCTTTGCCTTCTGTGGGTACTAGGGATTACGTTGTGCCATGAGAGGGCACTTGACCTTTGGGTGTGTAAGGGCTGCCAAGTACTTCTGGAGGTGGCCAACAGGGATTACAATGAACACTTGTTACTGCAGGGGGCTACTAGTTTCTTTGTGCCTCTAGCTTAAAAAGATCCATTTGGACACTTGGAGGTTGTAGGAACACGCACCATTAAGGGATGGGACTCCCGTGGGTGATGGGCTGATCACAGGGTGGGCTGATTGGCATTAGGTCACCCTTGCAGCAAGGTGCACTATGGAAGCATTGCAGGGCCCAGTTCTGTGACATTTCTGTCTTGGGCTTTTGCCTCAGCTCTGGGGGACACGGAGTCAGTGTAAAAATGGGATCTTTGATTTCTGGGGCCATAGATGCTCTGCCTTCCAGCTGTCCCTGCTTTTCAGCCAATGGAGGTGCCACACTAGTATTAGGCCCTGGAAACTTCAAATGCTTTTTTGACCCTATTCCTTGATGGGCTCTACCCTACACTTAGTGGTCCAGTTGAAAACTGGAGACTAAATTGGAAGCTCCCTGTCCAGATAAAATTAGTCTCCTTATAAAATCCTGTATGGAAGTCCTATGATTTTGTGTTACCTTGGCATCCATTTTTCAGTCTTCCTGTAACACACATACCCAAACTCCTTCCTGTGGATGATTCCAGGAAAAGATTCTCCAGGGCCGGAACTAGTGCCTATGGTTGATGCAGGGCTTGGAGATCCAGGAATGTATTGCATCCGTACTTCCTCCAGGAGGGAAATTCAGATGTATTAGACCAGTGTTTCTCAATCTTTGATGTGCATACAAATCAGCTGGGGAACTTGTTAAAATTAAGATTCCGATTCCTTAGATCTGAGATGAGGCCTGAAAGTCAATGCTTCTGGTCCACAGACCACACACGAAGACACAAAGTGGCATTAGTGCGTATGTGGTGCAGAGCACATTAAAACAGCAAATTAAAAGAACCACGAGAGAAGTGCTAAAGTCAGGCACGACATAAAGACTACTGAAAATTAGGAATGAACACGATGGTGGGTTCAATGACCACCAACGCAGCTTTGCATCAACAGCTTCATTTCATTAAGAATTCTATATGCTTAAGTAATGACTGTTTGCCTTTTCATGATCCCTGGAATGTAACAGGCAAACAAAAGTCAATCCCATTCTTGGCCCATGCACACACAAAAAAGCAGCATAGTGGAGAAGGTGAGATGACTGATTGTGCTCCAGAATAAGTCAATTCCAAACAGCATTATCTGATACCATTCCCAGTTGCCCAAGACAACAATTTATGAAAACTCAGCACTTCAGCCACTGCCGTGGTCTAGTTCTGAATTATCGATGCAGGGAGAGAGCACAAATGGAAAATAGCCTGGTCACCCTACCAACCTGCAGGAGAACAAATGGAAATGCTTTCTGTTCCATAATTCATTAAGAACCGAAGCTCCAGGTTGTGTTCCTTGGTTTTGGCTGAAATGGTCCTTTTTTTATTTTTCTTTCTTTCAAAATACCACCCCCACTGTGCTTAGTCATATTTCCTTATGCAAAATCAAGTAATTTCTGTGTTCTAGATAAAATCGTTCTCCAAAAATCTTGCCCCTTCCTGACTTGTCACTTTTGCGTGCACTGTCCTTCCTGTATGAAATCCTCATTACCAGCACCACCATCTCACTCTGTGTCCACCTGTCCAAACAGCCTAGCATTCCAGGCCTGGGTTCAAGGTCTTCTCGGAGTCTGGGGAGGTACAGTTCTTTAAAGCCACCCTAAATCTCTTCATAGAAGTGATTCCTCCCACTTCTGAACACCTGTAGCATTTATTATCTATGTTACTCATCAGGGGATTTTTATTTTCTGCCTTTTATTACTATACATCTGTGTCTTATCTTTCCAACTAGACTGAACACTCCTTAAGGGCAAGAATCAGAGCTTATATTTACTTCTCTGTATCCCCTGTGGCTCCTGCTCGTTGCAGAATCATTATCAAACAGATGTTATGTACTGTCCAATTACATAGCTTGCATACTGACAGCCTTGTGGAACCTTTCCTCCCAAATTTAAGGCTCTTTCTCTGTTTCACCTAGAAGTCCAGCTGCCTGTACTATCACTCCATCATCTTCATTTAATTTTGACTTACTTTTCAATCCTCGTTTTCATTGTCATCTTCCCCAAAGGCTTCCCAGCCCATCCTATCTGTCACTGAGTTTCTAGTTCCTTACTCTGTTTAAGGCTTACTGTCCACACAACTTCTGTGGCCCTTAAAATGCACTGTCTCACAGTTTTCCCAATTTTTCCTTCATGTTACATCTTTACAGCACCACCCAGCACTATCACACTGCCCACAGCGTGGTGGGTATTGTCCAGGGCTAACCAAAGGTGCAAAACTAAAAGCAGAAATTCCAGATAGGAAATTTTGATACTGCAGTGAGTAGTAGGAAGCACTGTTCCTTTCATTTTCCAGCTAATCTTCTATTGGTGGGTGTTTTAGCTTCTAAAATGAGGCCTAAAAATAAAAAAAGTTGAGTTTTCTTTGATCAGCAAAGAAAGGAAAGATGTACAGTGAGGTTGGCAATATTAGTCTTATTTTAGTCTTCTTTTCTCCTCTCCTTGCACATCAAGGAGTCTGAGATCGTTGACTTTTCCCTGGGGGCATCTCTCAAAGATGAGGTTTTGAAGATTATGCCGGTGCAAAAGCAGACCCCCAGAGAACCTGAGTTGACTTATCCACTGAGCTGCTTAACGTGGAAGAGGAAGAAATGGTCCCGCTGCTCAAGGAAGCAGCTTTGGCCCGGGTTTGTGTACACGATGGGAGCAATGTAGTGGGAAGTTGGGAATGGGTGGGGCAGTATAGCAGAGCATAGCACAGTGATGACCTGCAAAGGCTCCAAAGCCAACTGCCATGGTTCAAATCCCAGCTCTGCCACTTAATTGATTTCAGGTGACTTACCAACCCCTCTGAGCCTCCTTTTCCTGATCTGAAAATGGAGCAAACAATAGTATCTCATTAGGAATGCTATGAGACTTAAATGAGTTAATATATGTAAAGTTCTGGAAGTAGTAATTGAGTAAGAGCTTGAAAAATTCTAGCTGCTGTTATTAGAAAACACTTGAGACACAGCTTGTACTTTCTAAATACAAAGTGATTCCACTCACCTGCAAACTTTTTCTAATCCTACCAATCATAAAGGAAGTTTTTTCTTAAGGAGGGGTTTAGGAAAAACATGGACAGATGTAGATTTGGCCGGTAGGAGAGTCATGGCCTCCCCAGGCTGATGTAGTGTGATGTTCTGGGTGGCTGGTGGAGTTAAGGAGAAGACGACAAAGTCAGAATACAGGACTCAGAGGGAGTTTTAAAATGTGGTATAGCCCTGTCCAGAACTCTGACTATCCTCAACAAGTTGCCGAAAAACCCTGGTCCCTTTCTAGTGGGTGAACAGAAAAAGGGAACACTGGAAGCTCAGAGAAATGTTCTAAAGCAAAAACAACATGTTAGGAATTTTAGACAAGTCTTGCCTCCAAAGAGAGCCTTCTTTATAAATAACAATTGTCCTTTCCAAGGCATCATTTCCATTGAAATAGCCTGAACATTAAAGAGAACACAATCTTCCCAAGTAAAAATAAGCCTCTTCTCCCCACACTCTCTTATTTGGGAGTGAGTGGGCAGCTCTGTTCTGAAAGAAAAACTAAAAAGGAAAACATACCCACTTCCCTTCTCAAACACCTTCTATCAAAACAGGCACAATTACAATAGCCCCAATTTTACTACACTCTCCTGACTTGGTACAAGTGTTATTCACGAATTAGGCAAAATGGAAAAAAAAAGAAAACTTATCCCCCATTATACAAAGAAAACTTATCCCCCATTTGGCATGATGACATCAGCTATGATGAAATTTCTAAGTCAAGGAATCAACAGCTTACTTCAAAATTTCCCTTTCAAATTGCCATATTTCTTAATTATATGTTTCACTAAACACAGTTCCAGCAATGGGTGTGTGTGTATGTGTGTGTGTGTGTGTGTATGTAGCTCTTCTTTCAGCTGAATCCACCTGCTCCTTTGAGAATCACAGCCTGGAATGCCATAGAGCCATCCCGCTATTGACATTGTATAAGAATGTGGAAATGAGGTATAGCGCAGATCAGCTATTTCTGATAAATTGACATTGTAAACAACTTATCACAACAAGGGAATCTTAATGAGGCTGTCAGTGTATTTCCCAGCAGAAACCTTGCAGTACAGGACAGAATGAAATGATGTTTTCTAAGTATTGAAAGAAAAAAAAAAAAACCTGCCACTCAAGAATGCTGTATCTGGCAAGACCATCTTTCAGAAATAAAGGAAAGATAAAAACTTTCTGAGACAAACAAAACCCATCAGGGGTAAACACTGCTACATCTGCCTTACAAGAAATGCTAAAGGGAGTTATTCACGTTAAAACAAAAGGTTGCTAACTAATGATATGAATATGAATGAAAGTAGAAAATTCACTGATAAAATATAGTGAAATTCAGAATGATACTATCATGTTGATACATAAATCACTTTTAAAGTGAAAGATAAAAATATAGTGAAATTCAGAATGATACTATCATGTTGATACATAAATCACTTTTAAATCTCATATAAATGTTAAAAGAAATATGAAAAATAACAAGCGCTACAATAATTTGATAATGGACACATGGTATAAAAAAGATTAAAAGTATGACATCAATAACATAAAATGTGGGAGGAGAAGTTAAAGTGTAAAGTTTTTGTATGGAGTACAATTTACCTTGTTATTAGCTTTAAACAGACTGTTAACTATAAGATATCGTATATAAGCTTCATGGTAAGTACAAAGAAAAAGCCTATAGTAGATAACAAAAGATAAAGAGAAAGGAACCAAAGCATACTATATAAAATGATCAAATCACGAAAGAAGACAGTAAGAGAGGAAGAATGAAACAAAGGAAGTACAAAATAGAAAACAATTAGCAAAATGGCACTAGTCCTTAATGTAAATGGATTAAATTCTCCAATGAGAGGACAGAGAGTAGTTGAATGGATTAAAAAGAAAAACACCAACTCTGTGCTGCCCTCAAGAGATTCACGTATAAGAACACACATAGACTAAACATGAAGGACGGAAAAAAGATATACCATGAAAATGGAAACCAATAAAAGAGCAGGGGTGGATATACTTATATCAGACAAAATAGAGTTTCAGTAAAAAATTAAGGAATTGAAGAAGGTCATTATATAATGATAAAGGGGTCAATTCATCAACAGAATACAACAATTATAAATACATATTTACTCAACATCAGAACACCTAAATATATAAAACGAATATTAACAGAACTGAAGAGAGAGATAGACAGCAATAAAATAATAGGGGAAAATATCCCACTTTGGACAGATCAGGCAAAAAATCTATAAGGAAGAAGTGGACTTAAACCACATTCTATATCAAACAGACATAATAGATAGATACAGAACATTCCATCGAACAGCAGCAGAATATACATTCCAAGCACACATGGAACATTCTCCAGGATAGATCATATGTTATGCTACAACACAAGACTTACGAATTTAAGAAGATTGATATCATATGAAATGTCTTTTCCAACCACGATGTTATAAAACTAGAAATCGATAATAGGAGTGATCTTGGAAAATTGACAAATATGTGGAAATTAAACAGCACATTTCTGAACAACCAATTAGTCAAAGACTAAATTAAAAGGGACATTAAAAATCTCTTGAGACAAACAACAATAGAAATATACCAAAATTTATGGGATACAGAAAAAGTAGTTCTAAGAGGGAAGTTTATAATGATTGATACCTACATTAAGAGAAATGAATGATCTTAAATAAACAACCTAAATTTACACCTCAAGGAACTAGAAAAAGAAAAACAATCTCCAAAATCGGCAGAAGGAAGGAAATAATGGAGACTAGAGCAGAAATAAATAAAATAGGACTAGAAAAACAAAGGAAAAGATCAAGAAAATCAAGAGTCTTTTTTTAAAAGATAAAAGTCTAGCTAAACCAAGGAAATAGAAGACTCAAATAAATAAAATCAGAAATGAAAGAGACGTCATTACAGCTAGTACCACAGAAATATCGCAAGAGACCACTAAGAAAGATTGTGTGCCAACCAAAAGGACAACCTAGAGAAAATGAATGAATTTTTAGTAACATACAACCTACCAAGCTTGAATAATGTAGAAATAGAAAATCTGAATAGATCAATAAAGAGTAAAGAGATTGGATCAGTAATCAAAAATCTCCCAACAAAGAAAAGCCAAGAATCTTATGGCTTCAGTGGTGAAATTTTAATGAAGAATTAATGCCAATTTTTTTTCAAACTGTTCCAAAAATTAAGTAGGAAGAAACAATTCCAAACCTATTTTACATGGCCAACATTACCCTGATACCAAAGCCAGACAAGGACACTATAAGAAAAGAAAATTACAGGCCAATATTCCTGATGAACATAGCTGCAAAAATCCTCAACAAAATACTAGCAAACCAAGTTCAGCAGCACATTGAAAGGTTCATGTACCATAATCAAGGGTGATTTTTCATGGGATGATTCAACATATGAAAATGATGATTTTCATATGATTCAACATATGAAAATCAATCAATGCAATACACCACAGCAACAGAATGAAGGATAAAAATCATGATCATCTCAGTAGCTGCAGAAAAAGCATTTTACAAAATTTAACAAATTTTGTAAATAATAATTTACAAAATTTAATTCATGATAAAAATTCTCAACAAAATAGATTAGAAGGAATGTACCTTAACAAAGGAGGCTATATATGACATGCCCACAGGTATCTTCAGAGTCTATTCTGAAGAGCTGAAAGCCTTCCTCTAAGACCAGAAACAAGAAAAAGATGTTCATTTTCAGGAATTGTATTCAATAATGTACTGAAAGTCCTGGCCAGAGCAATTAGGCAAGATAAAGAAATAATTTAAAAATAGAAATTCCATAATATGCAGCAATCCCACTACCGGGTATATATCCAAAGAAAATGAAATCAATATGTCAAAGAGATATCTTCACTCCTGTATTCAGTGCAGCATTATTCACAGCAGTCAAGAGATGGAATCATAATGTTCATCAGTGAATGAATGGATAAAGAAAATATGATGTGTGTATACACACACATGCACACTGATTCCAGTATATAATATTATACAATATTATAATGGAATACTATTATATATACAATGAAATACTATTCAGCCTTAAAAAAGGAGGGAATAAACATGAATAAACCTGGAGGACGTTATGTTAAGTGGAATAAGTCAGGCACAGAAAGACAAATACATGATCTCAGTTATGTGTGGAACCTAAAAAATATCAATATCATGGAAGCAGAGTGGAATGGTGGTTTCCAGGGTCTTGGTGGTAGGGAATGGGGAGATGTTGGTCAAAGAATATAAAGTCTCCATCAGACTAGGTGAATAATTTCTGGAAATCTTTCATATATCATGGTAACTATAGTTAATAATAAGGTGTTGTATACTTAAAAATTACTAAGAATATAGATATTAAATGTTCTCACCACAAAAAAATGGTCAATATGAGGTGATAGATATGTTAATTAGCTTGCTTTAATAATTTCACAATGCATACAAATATCAAAACATGTATACCATAAATAGATATAATTTTTATTTATCAATTATACTTTAATAAAATTGAGGGAAGGATCAAAAACAAAACCAGACACTTTTATCCACAAAAACAAATCAATAGCATGGAATGTCAGCCTTTCAGGCAGACACTCTTCAGAGAACTCAACCATGAACTGATGCTTCGCTGGCCTTTGCCAAAGGCTTGCTTGAGACATCTGATATTTGATAGAGGCAGTTAGCAGGTCTGTTAACCACCCATACCGAAATGCTAACCTTTTCCTATGTTGTCAAGATATCAGGAAGCAACACACTGGGCCACATTTTTTTTCAAACCCCTGTAGAAATGTTTCTAAACTGTTAAAGTCTAACAGTTTTCTCTTACTCTCATCCCCTTTTCCTGCCCCAGGGCTACATGCCAAAAATGGTTTTTTTCTAACTACAGCATCCACTTCAGCTGCATTTTCTTCTCCCCCAGCCTTTCATTTTGTCATAATAATTAATCCTATGTGAATGCTTCTCTAGCTTCCACAAACTGGAGCTGAGAACATTCCATAATACGTTACTCAATGGCCTTTAGAGAAAGGCATTCTAGATTCATCCTCGCACTGAATTTCAAAAATAATTGCCTATAAAATTGTTTTATTTTGAAAAATGAAAACTATGTAGTCTAGTTGACTTAATTTTTACCTTACCTATTGGGGTGTTGAGAGCTAAATTCAGTGTCCACTTTCAGTAAATGACTCATTTCCCATTGTGCTGAAAAAGATCACAGACAGATTGGTGCCACTAGAAATTCATGGTCTCCAAGTTCCATGAGCCTTCCACAGTGCCTGGCAATCCAACTATTTCCCTAATCTCTCTCCATCCCATAAAACTTGAATCGCTCTCTTGAATCAGCCTAGCCCAACATCATCTACATGCTTGCACACTTCTGTTTCTCAGAAATCCAATGGCGTTAGCTCCCTCAAATTTGTCCTATACCCTTGCCGCTTATAATGTATCCACTTTCCCTTTGTGTTTCCCTATTTTCACAATGGGGGGGGGCTCCTCCCCCGACTTCAGGTCAGCCCCTCACCAGCACCAGTAATAACTGTAAATACCATTCATTGAATATTTAGTAGATGCCAGCCAATATACTAAGCATATCCCAAGTATGATTTAACTTTCTTAAAGATCAGAAAATTATGGCTTAGAGAGTTTGTTCTATCCAAGACTGTACAACTAACCTGTGAGGAATCCAAGTGTTAACCCTCCAGAGCCCATGTTTTTTACCCCCTAAATAGAGGCTGCCAAGATGTGCCCTGGATCCTACTTCTCCTGTCTCCTCAGCATAAGACCTGGTAACAGTGCCCTCTCTTCTTCACCTTTCTTTCTTCTTGCCACACACCTGTTATTTAAAGCATTTAGATGTCTCTTCTATCAGTAGCACAGCATTTTTCATGGTGATTAAACATGCTCCTATCTCCCATCCTAGAAAGTATTCTTTCTACTCTACAAATTAGAGTAAATATCATCTGCACAACTCCCCCGTCTCTCCCCGCAGACAGTCATGTTGGAAGGGTCATTTCCATTCATCTCCATTTCCTGACATTCTGTTCCCTACTCAAACGAGCGCACTATACTTTCTACTCTTACTACTTCACTGAAATTGTTTATGTCAAAGATGGATAAATCTTTGTCTTGAAGTCCGGTGGGAATTTCTTCGAATCTTGTCTCACTTGATTTCTCATTTGACATTTTTATTCACGCATCTTGAAGCTTTCTCCTTCCTTGTCTTTTATGCTCCCATAA